>NC_140607.1:33373741-33881241 GCF_057381915.1 Diplotaxodon limnothrissa
TAGTAAAGTGTTTACAGGGTCAGTACAGAAAGAGGTTCACCCACACTTCTTTAGGACCAGAGCTCTGATTGGAACCATAGCTGTCGCCACGAACAACACTGGAAAGCTACGTCCATGTTTTATGGGAAAAAAAAAGAAAGATGATTTTTTTTTTTTTTTTTTGATCATCTAAAAATAACCTACATATAAGAAAGCCTTAAACAGTAACGTTCAGCTAATGTGAGTTTCTCTCATTGTCTTCACACGAGGTCGGACATTGAAGTTATCATTGTGTGTGACATAGTGCTTTGGTGCCACCCTCTCAGTAGATATGTTATTGGAAACAAACTATATTAGTTACTTTATCCCTTCCTTTAACCAGCTTTGTTCTGATTGGCTGCACGTTGCAAGAAGAAGGTGGCTGGGGCATCTGTGCTCATACAGGGCCACAAAAAAACCTGTAAATGTGGAGTTCTACATAGACAGACCGCATTATTTAAAACCTTGGCCGTGCATAACAGGTCCCTTTTGAACACGACAGCTTTCATGTCAAAATTACAAAACCGGTCTAATTTAGTTAGAAAACAAGAGGCCTGTGTCTCACGTGTCTTCTTTCTCCGTCTCCTCTTCAGCTCAACCAGGTTGCTGAGGATCCCTTGAAGCGGCCGGTGGTTTACGTGAAGGGCAACGACGCCGTCAAACTGATGAACATCGTCAACAAGCAGAAAGTGGCCCGTGCTCGGATACAACACAGACCACCGAGGGTAAGTGCTTACTCACAAAAAACCCTCAAAATCGCTCAGTGTAGATGGAGTGCATGTGTGTGGGACAAATCTCAGGCGCATGTGAGGAACTTGGGGATGAGGTGAACATGTTTGTGAGGCCCACGCGGCAAAACAGCGCAGAGAAGCTTTGGATGTGAAGACAAACGAAAATTCCAGCTGTGAAATCTGACCCCTTTTCCTTTCTTCTCTGCTCTTTGCTGCCCCGAGGCCAAAGACTTTTTCGCAGCACTTTGAGAGATTAATATCAGCCGTTCAAAGAGCTGTTTGTTTGCTTGGAATATTTGATAAGAGACCTGCACACTTTGAGGTCAAATAACTTGACATAATGAAACCTCAAGAGAAAGGATTGGTGATGAGAGAGACTTTTCAGGGAGCAGTAGTGTAGCAGTGTAGTAAAAAAAAACAAACCGTATTATTATTGCTACTGACTCGTTTAAGCTCTAGTCTGCAGAATGGTCTCAACTGTGTAGTTGTAGCTCGAACCTGTGCAAATTACTGACAGAGTGAGAAGACAGTGATGCACATGGCAAAGTGAACTGGCCAGCATGTATAATCATCCACGTATCTGTTCTTTAACACGCCACTGAATTATGCATGAAGGTCGCATTTTATATTATTTGCATTGAGCGGCGAATGAGTCACAGCTTTGCGTGTTCTGGTCTGCTGAGCAAGTAACAAAAACTATAATCAAATATGTCGAAATGCCAGTAAATGGAATTTTCTTTCTTTTAAATGCAAGTCTTTATACGATGAAATAACCCTTTTAACGAGACGCATGTGTTTCTGTTGCTTTCCTTTTTCCACAGCAGCCCACAGAGTATTTTGACATGGGCATCTTTCTGGCCTTCTTCGTGGTGGTGTCGTTGGTTTGCCTCATTTTGCTCATCAAGATCAAACTGAAGCAGAGAAGAAGCCAGGTTAGTGAGGAGCTCAAATAACTTGAGAAACTGTTTCATAATATGCCAGTCTGTGTGTGTCACAACCAAACGTATGCCCGCGTCGTGCTGAAAACACACCCAGATATACAACGCCGTGCCTTGTTTTTCCAGTCAGCACGACTTTAGTGGGAGTTGGAGGCGTTGCGTCAGGCGACAGTAGCTCTGCCGCTGATTGATTCCCCTTCTGTGCCGACAAAAAGCTCTCGGTGGAGGCTTACGTCGGGTGCATGAATCAGGATTAGCATTCAGTTAATGCTGATGCGAGGCTGGCTGGAGGAGCCAAGCGTACAGAGATGTCATGACGGCGCGTAAAACCTGTCGACGTGGTCGTGACTTCGTTTGGTGGTTAATTAAGTGAACTCGCCTCACACCGAGGGCGGATTTATCACACGTAACAACCATTTCCTTCTCAAAATGTGAAGAATTAATGAACTGCTTGTGGTGTAAATATTGCTTAAACAGTAACTGTAAATCCATTACGTTACTTTTTTGGTTTTAATGAAGGATTCCTCAAGGGATCGTCCTCGCGCGACTCGAGTTAATTAACAGACGGAAAATCCTGAACTTTTAAAGTCCTCGTGTTTTCTGTTTGTTAACCCTGTGATGGGAATTCCTTTCATCCCAAATTCATTGCTCTCTTGCTAATCAGGGTGTGGGTTGTGACCTGGGATAATACCCTGTGGAGACGTGATTTAGTTAAGCCAGAGCATAAATAAACTGTGTCAGAGGGAGAAGTGTTAAATCATGATGTCAGCCCCCCAAAACGCACACTTGCCAACAGTAATGTGTAGACACTTTAATGGAATTTCTTTTGAAATCGCTCATCTCAGCTTTTATGTCAACTTTGCTTCGAAAGGTCGTGCAAAAGTCAGATGTTGGTCTCAAATGTGCTGCTACCCCCTCTGACACTGTGCCACACCCTCCTCTCCACAGAGCTCGATGAACAGAATGGCCATCCAGGCTCTGGAAAAGATGGAGACAAGAAAGTTCAAGGCCAAAGGCAAGGGACAGCGCGAGAGCAGCTGCGGAGCCTCTGATTCGCTGAGCAGCAGCTCCACCTCTGACTGTGCCATTTGTCTGGAGAAGTACATCGATGGTGAGGTAAGAAGAGTTTTTTACCTGGGGTACCCTGAAATCTGGAAGGAATGAAGGAGTTATTTCACTTCTCTGAAGCTTCACATAGGTTGTTTTTTTTTTTTTTTTAGGCCGCCTTCGTGACAGACCATATTATCAATCAATCAAACTTTCTTTGCGTGTAGCACTGTTTAATAATAATAATGGATTGGATTTATATAGCACTTTTCAAGGCACCCAAAGCGCTTTACAATACCACTATTCATTCACTCTCACATTCACACACTGGTGGAGGCAAGTTACGGTTGTAGCCACAGCTGCCCTGGGGCAGACTGACAGAAGCGAGGCTGCCATATTGCGCCATCGGCCCCTCTGGCCCCTCTCAACACCAGTAGGCAGTAGGGTAAAGTGTCTTGCCCAAGGACACAACGACCAGGACAGAGAGCCCGGGGATCGAACCCGGCGACCTTCCGGTTACACATGCGCTTCCCAACCCCCAGTGCCACGGTCGCCCCAATGTCTTTTAAAACTGAGAAATTGATAATAAAACTGAGCAAAATGTTATAAATCTGCACAAATAAAAAGATGACCATGGATGAAAGGGAAGAAAATAAAGCAAAGCTGGATTAGGAAAGACTGTGCTGAATGTTGTCTGCTTGTAACAAAGCAAAGCACTTTTATTTGATAACTGCCGACACGTTTTGTTTCTTTAAATCAGATTTTTTTTAAATGAGAATATTTCAAACTGTTAAAGCAAAATGCATAATAATGCAGTCCAGACTAACAGTTTGAGTGACACTTTGCAAAACACCGAAAAGTTCAACACAAACGCAGGACTAATGTAAAACATCTGCATTGAGATGGATGCTTTTAAACGCTTCAAGGTTCACGCAGGCATAAGTGAACCATATGGGAGTCAGAATGCTTAACTCTGGTCGTGCTAAAGCGGTCATCCACCCGCCTCGTTTGTTTTCTTTTCATTGCATATTCTGTTGACATGAAACATAATGCAGTTTTTATGGACAATGGAATGGAAGTCCCCCTGATGTGCTCGGGGACCGCAGTCCTGCGATCTTTAGTGACACGCTTTCCGCTACCTTTTTAGATGTTTAGCTCAGTCTTTCAGAGCACCTGGAGAGATAAGGGTACCCAGAGTGCACTGGATTGTGATTAGGCTTCCTGTTTTCGCATTGTGGCCTTCTTTAATCCTTCAAGGAGTCATTGTCAAATTATGTATCCTAATCTTTGTAGATTTACAGTAAGAGCATTGCTCATCCTCGTTCAACGATGATGGGGGGGACAAACCCCAGTGCCCAGAAGGGACGTAGTGGTGTGTGTGTGTGTGCGCGAGAGTTTGTGGTTATGTGTGTCTTCGGTAAGGAGGAGAAGAAAACAGAACAAAGCATGGCGCCAGGATTGCACAGAGGAAGTGGCGATATAAAAGACTGAATGGCATCAAAGCTGTTTTTGAGCAGTGAACCAAGCAACAAAAGAGCCTAAAGATGAGTCATATTAAGCCACACAGTAAAGTATTTGTGGCAGTGAAAGAGTTGTCGCTGGAAAACCAGTGCTCCTAGTTTAATACTTTGGAATTCTTCAAATGGAAAATTATCATATTTAATGGTGTATGAGTAAAAGCCTGCTTTGTTTGAAAACGTGGCTTCATTGAGCATTAAAGTTGCATTTTACTGTGGTGTGAGTATTGTGTTTGTCCCATGATGTCAAGTTAGTTTTAAAAAGTCAATTAGACTCACGATCAACCGATAACAGTTCAGTGTAGCTTTGCTGCCACCTTCTGGACACCAGGCTTCTCTTAAGTTCACATTAATTCACACTTTCTTAAACTTTTCTGCATATATAATACAACTGCAACTATGAAATAATACATATAAAATGTGTTTTTAAAGGAGACCTGTTGGATACATGGGAAGTTTCAAATAATGTTATCAGAGTATGTGCAAGTTGTCTCTAGGCTTTGTATGATGTCAGAGAGGATGGGTTTATCGCTAATATGGTCATCTTAGGGACAGAGCTATAAATACAACGCCCCCACCCACCTGCCGTTCAAATCTTTTGTTTGCAAGCAGCAGCCAATTAGATGATAGCTGTATTAAAGGAATCAGGGGAACGCTGGCTTAAAGGGTGGGTAAATGGAAATAAATGGCTTGTTTCCTGCATCACAGCCGAGTATAAGATAAAATGAGGAAATCTTTTTATACTGCAGTCACTCTTTTAGTAACCAAGGATGGACATATGGAGCTTGAAACCCCTGAAAGCTGATTCTGCTCATCAGGATGTTTTCTGTCGGAGAAACGTTTCGTCACTGTTCCATGTGACTTTCTTTCTTTGTGGAGACCAAAAACATTTCTCCGTTGGAAAGTACGAACATGAGCATGCATCAAGATATTAGGACTCCTTTAATGCAATATACATATGAATGACTTATTGGTAAGAAATTAATTGGCTTGAAAATGTTGAAAATGTCTTAACTGGGTTTAAGAAAAACCCCCAAAAACTAAATGACTTGTTTGGGTGTTTGATTTTTTAAATTTTATTTATTTATTTTTTACATTAATCATTTGATTTTTTTTTAACCACTGACATAAACCAGATATATTGAATGTTTTTTAAAATATTTCTAGAATGAATTATTTATCGGACAGTATTATGAGATTTAAAAAGATTATATCAGCGTAATTAAAAATAAGAGCATGCGTTTGATATATTTCATTGCTGTATTTGCTGCTGTTTGTGCTTTGACAGTGCATGAAGATTAACTGCTGAATTTTTTATTTTCTCCTGCAGGAGCTGCGGGTTATCCCTTGTGCCCACAGATTTCATAAGAAATGTGTCGACCCCTGGCTGCTCCAACATCACACCTGTCCCCACTGCAGACACAACATCATTGGTGAGTTGATGTTCAACCTCTGGTTATGCTGAGGGTCCCTTTTAGAAATGTTTCTTAATGTTGTTTTATTTGTCATCACAGAGCAAAAGAAGGGAAATCCAGGACCAGCATGCATGGACCCCGGCAATCCAGTCCATGGCAGGCAACGAGTGGTCCTGCCAGTTCATTACCCGGGAAGGGTGCACCGTGCTGGTCAGGTGACAGCTTACCCAACTAGAACCAGCATGGACCCGCATGGCAACCCAATCACGGTGCTCACTGTGGACCAGCACCCAGATCCCCAAGGTCTGTACCCACCCCAATCGACGTCGGCCTTTCTCCGGAGCTACCACCCCACTCTCCTGGAGCATTCAATCAACCCTCACCACTGTGGATTAGAGCACCGTGGACCCCCTGCTTACCCTTCACAGCCTCATCATGTTACGTTTAAAAGACCCAAAATCCATAATCGCAACTTCTCCCGGGCAGCCTGTTTTTCGCAGTATGAAACCATGTACCAGCACTACTACTTTCAGGGGCTGACTTTCCCTCAACCTCCTGATGGTGGCCAAGGATCTGCTGTGCCAGGGCAGCTTGGTGGAGGAGGGGTCCACAAGAGCCACCACAGCAGGGCTTTTCAGCAAGGGCTGTTGTACCCCACGGTGGTACACATGGCACCTGCGTCTTCTTCAAGGATAGCTGATAATGGCAGCACTTCTGGCCTTAGCTGCTATCACGGGCACCGCTCAGTGTGCAGCGGCTACCTCGCTGACTGTCCTGGCAGTGATAGCAGCAGCAGCAGCTCTGGCCAGTGCCATTGTTCCTCCAGTGACTCCATGTTGGACTGTACTGAAGTCAGCAACCAGGGGGTCTACGGTAGCTGCTCTACTTTCCGCAGCTCACTGAGCAGCGACTACGATCCTTACGTTTACCGGAGCAAGAGTCCGTGTCGGGGCTCCGGGGGGGAAGCGGGAGCTACGGCTTGCAACACAGTTTCAGCTGAGGACTCATCTTCCCCTGCACCCTTGGGACATGACTGCCTCCAGCTCCCAGCTGGAGCTTCAGGATATAACACGGGGGACCATCTCTCCAACTGCAGTTTGGAGCCCAACTATAGCAGTCGCTCATCACTGGAACCCAGGGAGAACAGCAAAAATAGTACTACCTCAGCCGGGGCTTCAGAGGCTGCCGGAGGTGACAGGGGACAGGGGGCACAAGAGGAGTCGGGGGAGCTCGGGGCCGCAGCCTGTAGCTGCTGTTTTGAGGTGCTTCCGCCCAATGTTGAGTGCAAAGGGCAGGACTTGGACCAAGCAGGGCGTCTTGCCTCCGAACGCTGTCACAGGGAAATGGACTTCCAGGGGTCAACCTCCAAGAACTACTTTGCCTCTGAGCAATTGTGCCCTTCCTCTGAGCAGGTGAGCTATGAAGGGCTGCCTTGCTGCTTCTACAAAGAGATGAAGGTCCACAGGGCCACAGCAGGGCGTTATACTGAGGACTACGCTGTTAATGTGCAGTATGCACACGCAGACTCAGAGGCCTGCTCAGGACAGGGCTGCTGCGAACTCAACCAGAGAATACCCATTATTCCTGAGGACACAGATTGTGAATCGGGTACAGGGGCAGAGACCCAGAGCAGTTTATTACCAGTCAGTGTCACAGTGGAGACGGAGTTGCGGACAGGGGAGCAGCGTGAGCCCACGGACAGGTACTTCACCTCAGGACAGTTTAGAGGTCACCCATACCTTCAAGAGGAGGAGACCAGGGCTTTGTTTCACCCTCAGCTCTCTGCAAGCCCCACTGTACTGGGAAGCAGTACTTCAACATATGAGGGAGGTTTGGGCATATGAACCTAAGTCCTGAAAGAATGGAACAATGTATGTGGTACCGTGTCAGTCAATCATTGAAACCCTCAGTTGCCTTGTTCTAGCCTTGCTCTCTGAGCACTGAATGTTATCATCTTAGATTGTGTGGATTTCTACTGAAATGGCCTGTCATTCATATATATATATATATATATATATATATATATATATATATATATATATATATATATATATATATATATATATAGTATTAAGTTCATTCCTGTGGCCACAAATGATACTACACACATGGATGGAGGTTGTTAACTGAAAATTCAATTGGGTTGGTATTGGCATCTATTTGAAGACTTCCTGCTGCCATGAAGGGTTTGCAATCTGGGCCCAGTTTTTAATAAAATCTCAACTCAGTTTTGTTTTTATGTGCCAGCTCTAGAAATCTGATTTTTTTTTTTTTTTTTTTTACACATAAGTACACTATCCGCATCTACATATACATTTTGCATATTTGTGCACATGACCACTGCCTTTAAAGCTTCATCCACCAAGTCAAGTAGATTTTATGGACTTAGCTACCAATACCAAAACAGAAAGACATGATTGTTTTATTTTAAACTGTTTTCAAGCAGGGAAATGGGTCTTTCTAGGTATTTGTGACCCACTCATTTCTCCATGGAGAAAAAAAAAAAAAGCTATGTATAACTACAGAAAATTGCATAGAAATGTGAATGCAAGGCTGACACTGGTCAATACACAGAATTTGTTTTATGCATTGCATTTCTGTCCAGTTGTGGCCTACCTGTATGAGAGATGCCAGCAACGTGGCAAGCCTTATGCTGGGCTGGGAAGCTATTTGTAGCAATATCTAGACACTGCACAGGTTTTCGTTAAACTTCAGACCAGAGCGAGTGTCTCGGGGTCAATAGATTCAAACATAGAGTGTAGCACTCTACTTAATGTTTGGAAGCCCTTAAAAGTGTATTTTTTTTGTCACTTACCCGATTTCCACAATGAAACATGCTCTATTAAATATCTTTAAAGGTTCTAGCATGTATCAAAAGGCCAAAGGAAAGTAGCTGGAAAAGACTCATCTTTTAAAAGGGTTCCTTATTTGTACTGTGACTTTTCTTTTTGAATGATGCAGTTATAAGTACCGCAGTGTATCCGTTTGAATCGTGCTGTGCATAATACATACTTGCGATATCATTGCTTGTCATTCATGCCTTTCTGTTTGTCCTGCAGACTGTTTTTAATACTGTTTCTATGAAATATACACATTCTCTACACAGAGGAAAACCTGAAATAACCCTATTTATAAGTTAACCCAGTGCTGTAATCAAGTGAGAATCTAATCTTGCCTTTTGCATAGAGATATGTACCTACTGCAAATATAACATTTTGGGGTACTTGAGTCACTATTTAAGTTTTTTTGTTATTGTTTCTAGCACTTAAGATTAAAAAATGTGTACAAAAATTAATATTTTTTAAGAATATAATTATTTTCTGTCATTACTATTACAAATGTTTAAAAAAAAGGCTAGAAATCAATCTGTATATTTCTGTACCTGTATAGCAAACACATTTCATAAATGGAAATATGTTCTCTGAATATTTATTTACTAATATATTTATCTTTAAGCCATGTCTTATGTTCCGAGTGTATGAACATTTGAGTTGCTTTTTATTTTGAGGAAAATCACTAACATGAGACTTTGTATATACATGGTAATTGCACAAAAGACGATTAAATCTTCTCTGACCAAAAAACTGATTTTAAAACTTTAGTACCATACAGTTTTGTAATTAAAGTGTATAAAGATATGTAAAATATACAGTTTTATTCAAGTAACTAATGTTGTGGTGTCCTGCTTTTCATCATGTGCACTCTATATTAATGTTTTCTTATTTTGTGCAAAAAGTCAGTGGTTTAAATTCTAAGAGCTTCATTATAAGGAGTAATTAATGTGCCTTTTGCAGCTTTGGTAATAATCCATTTGGATATTATGATTAGCTTTTTTAGCTTTTATTCATCACCAAAACACATTACCAAAAAAAAAAATCATCTTGTCATTTGTACAAGTACACATACAGTGAGATCTATTAAGAGCAGTTTTCATAATAATTCCTCTGGATTTCATAAATGTTCTCTGACCTTTGGTCATTCTGCAATGAGCAGATGGAAGCCTCAAGCTAGAAAACTCAAGTCTGAAAAATCTGTACAGTCATACTGCAGAGACGCCTGAAACTGACTTTACTTATTCGATATTTTACAGAAGGCATTCGGAGTGCATCTCACAGCTTGAAACCAGAGTGAAGAGCCACAACTCCACCTGTGAAATTGTAGTATTGCACACAATAGAAACCTGCATCTTCAATCATGGATTTGAACTCCTCCTGCAGAGGAAAAAGAACAAGGGGACCAATGACTAACAGTGAATCCACAAAGTGACAGACATGCACACAGCAGTACAGTGTGAATACATAACAAGCTTCAGCTGTTTCTTTTCCAGAGTGGATGTTTAATACTGTGACTGTGCATATAGATCCAATCAGTTAATGTGCACTAAAGACACTGTAACCTCATTTAAATGCTGTCAATTTTTTCTTAGACTAAAAGAGGGTTTAGAAATGTGACAAACAGTGCCAGTACAATCGAGTACTCAGATAAACAAATTCACGCCATTTATCATGAATCAAATCTCTCTTTCAGAAAAAATTATGTGAATGAAAGATCTAAGAAGGGAACTTGAAATTCAGAACTGTAATCAAAGTAAGCGCAGCAATGACAGAAATAAGATACAGACCATAAATCTGCCTTACCTGGCTGGGGAACTTGCGGATGCTCTCTACTAAATACTGATAAGACTTCCAGTCTCCAGCAATAACCTCTCCCAACACTGGGATTATCTGGAAACTGTACGCATCATAAAGCCTGAAAAAGAAAACGGGAATCTCTCAGAACTAGAACCCAGTGTTAGTCTCAAATAACTCCCATAATTACACATTTCACTGAGCTCCTGGACAGTCTGAGGTGCAGCCTGACAGAATTGGATGCACCAAATCATGTCAGGTAAGCATGGGGCTACTCAATAGTATCACTTCCTCCAGGAACTGCCTCGATACTCTCGCCATATGAGACTGAGCTTTTTCGTCACCAGGGGGGAGCCAGGACCCACTGCAACAGTGTGAGGTCTGACACTCGTTTAATCCTGATACCTAATGGCAGTCAGGGTATCTATCATTGGAAGTAGTGCAAGGACTTGGTTTGAGTAGAGTCCATGCATGAGTGGCCTGGGAGATGAGGGCTACTCAGGTGGGCAGGGGTGATTGTGTGTGTGTGTGTGTGTGTGTGATTAACAAACCCCTCTGCTACTTGCTGTTACTTGACCAGATTTATTTCACAGATGTTTAATAAACATTATCCTTTACTCTTGATTTATATGATTTTCCAGAGTTCATTTGTGAATATCATGTATTTATACTTTTCAATAAACTAAAACCTCTAAATCACATGCAATCACAGTTCTAGTGCCTCATTTCACTTTGTGTTGAAATCTGTTGAACTTTAAGTCAACAGTCTGCAAGTCAAACTGATCAATGATCAGCTGATGATTCTCAACTTCTTTTTAAATATCCCAAAACTCCATTTCTACTTAAGTGCATGCATACTATCTTAAAGAGAACCAGAAGAGGGCAGCAAGAGCTCATTTAGTCTGTTACATCTGCAGTTTCAGAAAAAGTCAACTGACTTGTAATTAAGCAATATTCATCACATTATATAAACTTATAAAACCATAAAAGCATCTCTTATAGAGAAAATGAACATTTCAGCAAGACTATTTTTTACAGTATTGATTTATATTACATATGCACTCAAGGCCATCATCTCCTCCTCACCTTACTAACAGGGGATTTGTCACTTTGCTGAACTCTAAGCACATAAACCTGCCGCCAGGTTTCAGGACCCGCAGAGCCTCCTGCAGTGCCTGAAACAGCCAGTTATTAATTTAATGTCAAAGGACACAAAAAAATGTTACTCTAAAAACACAGCTGCTGGATTCATCTCTTATTTAAACTGAGAATAAATTAGTAAAAAATAAAATTTAACTGGAAACAGAAAATAAAAAGACCGTTAAAAGTAACTTACCTGATCTATATGAGTAACGTTTCGAATGCCGAAGGCGATGGTGTATATATCGAACTGGTCGTCATCAAAGGGCAGTTCCTCTGCGTCGCCAACCACCCATGATAGACCTGATACAAAGTGACAAAGGAAAACGCAAACAAGCATGAATTCTGTGGGTTATTGGCAGTTTGCAATTCCTCGTGACAGTTTATGCCAATAGCTCCGCCATAATTACAGTGTATCTGTTCGGGTCATGCATGGCTGAACAGAAATCTCCCACACTTATAATTAAACTGTTTGCATCTCCTGTATCCTGTGTGTCGTTCCCACCACCATGACTTGCAGAATGTTTCAAGCTGAATAGTGGCACAAATTTAATTTACATTTTGTTTTACTTGATCTAAAAGTGTTTACAGTCAAGTTGCAGTGTTTCCACCACTAAAGCTGGATGCTTATATCTGATATCAGTGAACGCAGGTTTTTTTCTTTAAACGCATTTCCGTGCATACGTCTCCTCCGCTCTGGTGTCAGGTTGACATTGTTGTCAAGATTTCACAATCAAATAACTTTTTTCCACTGACGTAAGCCAGGTATACACTGCAATTGTGGCTGTCCCACAAGAAAGACGACCAACGTGAAGGAAATGCTCCAAAACGCAGTTGTACGTAATAGCGAGTTGCCTTTTGTAACAAACCAACCAGTATGATGCAGAAGTTTGGTCTGTACGATGTGTTCAACTGTTCCGGCTCCAGAGAGGATGCAGGTGGGATAAATATCTCAGGAATCACCACCTTGCATCGGAACATGCAATTAAACACGTATAATGATTGGATAGCGTTCTCGAACAACTCCTTTTCCCCATAATACAGTGTCACTGCTGGTGCTCTACCAGTTCTGCATGGTTTCTTTTGAGAACCAGACGATATTTTGACAGGTTTGAGAACCGATTATTATGTAGAGTTACAAGCAGAAGGTAGGGGAATTTCTGTGGGAAGGAAATGATGAAGAGAATCTCTGAATCATTGATATTTTTTTTTGTTTGTTTTTTTAATTGTGACTTAGCCCAAAAGCCACTAACAACTCCAGGTTCAATTTTGGACCACAGCAGTGGTAAACATTTTGGCACTGGCATCAGTCTTTTTTTGGTGGAATTGCATAGAATCTGTCCTATATTGGGCTCCACAGATCCACAAACAAAACTTTTGCTTAACTACCACAACGATCAACTCAATACTGGCATCACTGCGGAGAAGAACAAACCCAAACAGACATTTCTGATTTCAAGAAAGGAGAAAATCTCATTGAGCTGTGGTAGCAAAAACTTCATCTGTATATGTGATCTACTATTTTAGCTATTACCAGGACCACATTTGAATGAATATTTGAGGAACTGCTGCTATGCATCAGACCCAATGAATCAGAAGGTATGACCTTTGGAAACTGTGCACCAAACCTCATTTCTACAAGAGCCATTTCTGAAATCTCACAGACTGTAGGCATTTCAAGTATTATCTCCAGGCTGATGACAATATGTTATAGACATATTAGTGACACTTTTGCACATCTTAAATTAAAAAACAGTATTTTCCACATTAACCTTTTGATTCTGAATGGTTAGTTCTCCTTCTGTCAGACACAAAGCCAGCTTTCATCAATGAAAAGCTGTTGATTTCTCAGTTATAATGCATCTGAGGCTACGTGACACAGCATACATTGCCAGTTTCCTTCAGAACAACTCAGCCAAAGTGAGGCTAAGGCTCCTATTACTGATGAGATCTGTACATGCACAGAATCACAGGGACTGAGTATCCAGCTTGAAGACACTTGAAGCAGTTTTGCATTTAGAAGATTACCAGCAGTGATGCCCAAGCTCTCAGCCTTCTCCTTTCCCACTTTGAGCATCTCTTTGTTGATGTCACAGACAACAGCCGTTGACTCCCGGGGCCCGTCCGTCTCTATCGTGGAGTAGCTGTTGGAAATGTCCTGCAATGACAGCGTCTGGCCGAAGCGTACCGCCCGCCTCTGTTGCCGCTCCCGCTGAGAGCGAACGTACTCCAGGAAACGGAAAGAAATGTCACCTGAAGATCATCACAGGGAATACAGATGTGTATTGCCAGTAGATGTTTCAGTTTGATGTTTCGCAGAAGCGCACACAAACGGTTTTACCTGTTCCACCCGCCACGTCCAGGAGCCGAGCACCAGGCTGCGGATGCATCGCATGCAGCAGCATGTCCTTCCACAGTCGATGAATCCCCAAACTCATGGCATCATTCATTATGTCATACTTCTGTGCCACATTCTCAAAAACTTTATATACTGAAAAAGAAAAAAAAAACAATAAGAAAGAGGTATAGAATAGGGGTAGGATTTATGACGTAACCTATAATATTATCATAGCTACCCTGGACATCAAATATGACATGATACAGTGGTTTAGTGATACAATGCAAAATAGTCCATATATGAAATATCAGTAATCTGTGCAAATGAAATAAAAGAATATCCCCAAAAAGTTTAGAAAGCAGAGCGTTAGTGCGTATGTGTATCACAGTTATTCGTTTTAATGTAGCAGCTCAATGTGAGTGAGTTCCTCCTTCACTTCAAGGTTTGCTGCAAGAGTCCTGACAGCGACTAGAAAGAGAGAGCAGATTTCTCCTGTTTTGGCTTCCCTTCATTGGCTCCCTGTTAAATCCAGAATTGAATTCAAAATCCACCTCCTCACATACAAGGTCTTAAATAATCAGGTCCCATCTTATCTTAATGACCTTGTAGTACCATATCACCCTATTAGAGCACTTCGCTCTCGCTCTGCAGGCTTACTTGTTGTTCCTAGAGTATTTAAAAGTAGAATGGGAGGCAGAGCCTTCAGTTTTCAGGCCCCTCTTCTGTGGAACCAGCTTCCAGTTTGGATTCGGGAGACAGACACTATCTCTACTTTTAAGATTAGGATTAAAACTTTCCTTTTCTCTGTATCTATTATTGTGCGATCTACTGTACAATATAAAGCGCCTTGAGGCGACTTTTGTTGTGATTTGGCGCTATATAAATAAAATTGAATTGAATTGAAGGTCATTTTGTGTATTTTTTATTTTTACCCTCAATAATATGGCAAGCTAATGCACAAGGAGTCAGGAATTACTGACTGCTACAGAGTTGTTATAGTTAGTTTTGTATTTTCTAATTAGATTTTTTCTTCATTGAACTTTTAGTTTTTAAATTCAGTTTAGTTTAGTTATTTTCCAAAGTGGATTTCCTTGTTTCAGGTCTAGTTTTTATTTATTTATTTATTTTAATAAATGTTTAGTTTTAATTTAGTTGTTAGTTTTAGTCCTTTAATTATTATTGTATTAAAGGCATGTATTAGAGGCAAGATTTAGGAAAATTAGTGCAGATATTACAATAAAAACTTATGACAAACTCACAGTGTGTCATAGTATTGTAGACATCTCAATAATAATATAATGTCTTTCGGTGACTAGCAGGCCAAGTTACCAAACTAACAGACACTAAAACTAAGGCCATTACCTCTACATTTTTTTTTTAAAGTTTAGTTTGTTTTCACATCTAGTTTCAGTTTTTAGGTTAGTTCCAGTTGACTGTGATAAAATTGCTCTGCTAAGTCAGCCCAGGTCAAAAGTTTGGGAGACTTTTTGGAATTTTGGAGAGTTATAGAGGTAGGTAGGGTTGGGATGGTTTCACATAAAATATGATGAATATGAATATACTGGGTATAAGATGTTAAATATGGAGCACCCAGGCAGGAGGACAAGAGGAAGACCACAGGGAAGCTTCATGAATGTTATGAAGGAGGAAATGTATATGGGCTGGTATGACAGGATGCTGTGGGATATTAAAGGTGTCACTATGAAAATAATCATAAATAAAGTTGACGGCATCGCACTTTAAACACTTAGAAGTTCACTGAATGTTGCCTCAGACATAAATGGTTAGCCGAATTGTCTAGCAGTTCCTCACGACTCTAAAATGACCTCATATCGCGTGCTTCAAAGTCTGTACATGTCTAGAGAGGCAACGAACTATTAAATGGAGAGATTTTTATATGAAGACTGGCTCCACAGTCGCTCACCTCTTTTCGCCTTCTCTGCTTCCGACACGGTCTCAAAACCAAAATGCGTACTTCTTTCTTCGGCTGATTCGCTAAAACATCGACAGGACGGCCGAGCAGAAACCCCGGCGGCTGTAACGGTGATGTTTCTGTGAGAAAGTCGGATCGCTTGACGGACAAGCAACCTCACGGACGCCGCCATGTTGCCTGACAGTTATGTCACGGGATGTCGTCATTCGTAGGCGACAATGTAGTCTTTTTTTCTAAGTAGCAATATTACAAAAATCTAAATACGTTAGTAATAATAATAATAATAATAATAATAATAATAATAATAATAATAATAGTTTAATGCAGGTTTTGTGAAATTTTCATGTAACACAGGTGAAGGGAAACTTTTATGGTAGCTGGCCAGGCTACATTTTCTCTTTAGCTGCATTTTAGTGTCCTGTGGGGTTCTCCATGCAAATTGCTTTATTGTATAAATTGTATCAGCTAAACCTTTTTCATGGAAAGGATATTGTATCAGAGTGTGTCCTTGTAGTACAGTGTATTAAATATTTGATATTAGATATTTTTTCTCTACGATATGTTTTTGGTTACTTGCTTAAAAAAAGGATATTATTACTCAAATAAGAATCATAACTGTAGGTAAAAATCAATGATACACTCACCGGCATAGATGTGGCATAGATTCAACAAGGTGCTACAAACATTGATCGGAGATTTTGGTCCACATGATACATGATACAGCAGCATCACAAAGTTGATGCAGATTTGTTTGTTGCGCAACTATGATGTAAATCTCCTGTTGTGGTCTAAATCTAAAATATATAGAGACTGTTGATAAATATTATAAAGCTCAAGATTTAAATTTATTTGAAAGCTTGTTTTATTGTTTTTGTTTCATGACATTGTTCTGGTTAGCAAGGCCATTAGGGGGGTTTCATAGTTGACGTTATGCAATCAAACAATTACTGTGTGACCAAAATTTTAAAATAAAAAACTTTATCATAATTTCATTTCATTCACTGAGAAAATATTATTATCCAAGAAGACACAAATACGAAGAGCTGGTTCGGGTTCAGGTTTTTAGGCCTTTCTCAAAGGTCAGTTTGCCAGGGAACTAAACCTCGCAGTATCCATTCAACAGATGAATCAGTGATTTTACTAAATCTGCTTGGTTCTTCTTTTTTATTACTTTTTGTATAAATCATCAGGGGTGAAATGTAATATTTTACTTTTCTGTTGTTGCTCCTAAGTTAAGCTCTTCTTGCCTACTGTGTGTTCTGTTTTGGGATCGCTATTGTTTCTCTTATATTCATTCCTTCTTCAGCACATTTTGAGCATTTTTAAGTTTGTCTCTTATCACTGTTATGCACATGGCATTATGCACATGGCATTCAGTAATACATCTCTTTTAAGTCTGCAGATTTTTCAGAGGTGTTTAGACTCTATTAAAAGTGGTTGAAAATTGTCTCTAACTTAATGAGGAGAAAACAGAAGTCCTTGTTTGTGCCCCCAACAAATTTATGCAGAAAGTAATGGTGACTAGTTCATCAGGAACTTCAGAGTATGTTTTGAGTCAGCTTTCATTTTAGACACTCTGTCTCACTCTTGCTTCTATCATTTAGGGAAAATTGTTAAGTTGAGCTCAGTTGCGTCGCGCTTTGAGCTGGAAATTGGAAATCATCCTTTTATTTCATCATGTCTGGATGATTGTAATTCATTGTTCACGTCTCCTATGAAATCTTAAAGCTCGTCTGCAGGTTGTTTGTACTTACATGTCACACCTTTAAGGTGCACTGGCATCCCATTAACTTTAGAGTTCACTTTAAAATTCTGGTTTTGACTCTTAGAGGTCTCCATGGACAAACGCCAGCTTACATCATAAAACGTTACATCCTTACATGCCCAGGTCATGTGATCAGGGGCCTGCTGGCTGTGCAGCATTTAAGGCCGAGGACTAAAGGAGACAGAGCTTTTGCAGCAGTGGCCTCCCAGTATGGAACGCTCTCCCACTGAGCCTGAGTTCTGTGGATCTGTGATCTCTTTCAAAAAGCAGCTACGTATCCATTTTTTAACTTGCTTTTGGGTAAATTTATTGTTTGGATGTTCTACCACTTTTATTGTAATGCACTTTGTGAGATTTAATGTTTTAAAAAAAAAAATATGTAAAGCATTAAACAGGCCAGCATACCTGTTCATTGAAGTTCATGAGATAGTACTGCAGAGTGAAGTGGGTCAAACAGGCAGGTTCCTCCACGACCAGTCAACTTCTTTCACAGGGATCGTTTTCAGATCTATCAAGTGAGACAAGCTCCTTTACCCTCTAATGCTACATCCCTGCAAATTAACCTGACTTCAGTACCCTGAGTGCAGAAAGTGGCAGGTATTGTCTCCTATTCTTCTCACTTTCTCGTTCTTACAGTAACCAGACACTGTCACCTTTTGTCCCATTGTTGTCTTAATTACTGGTCGACTTGGGTTCAGAGGGATCTGCTTACTCAAGTCTCTTTTCCTTGTCTGTTGACTAGGCTGAGACTTTTCATTGGGACCCAGAGGAGCGATAATAACGTTTAATCTGCACTACGGCTATTGGGAGAAAAAAAAACACTTTCAATGAATACATTCATCCAACAATTTTAGCAACATTTCAGATTATCTGTGGTGTAGAAAGATTATTTTACACACAAGTAGCAAAAAGGATGCCGCTGGTACCAAGCATCAAGGCGAGGATCATTTAGATATCTTATCACCAGTAGAGGGAGTAAGAGGATTGTCTACAGATTGCTTTTTTGTCTGATGTATTGGAATGTTCTTGCTGATCTCCAGAGGACTTTGCATATTAAGACCATTGATAGTCTTAAAATTGCTTATTGTTATGTGCACAGGTGTTTTGCTTTAAAATTTGCTTCATTCAGAAGCCTCAGAGGAGGTTTTTCTTACTCTCAAACAATAGTCAAAAAAACAGGACAGTTCCCGTTTACCACTGAGAGAATGACTTTACCATGAAGTTGCATGCGGCTAACCACCAAATATACAATCCAGATTTCAGCAAAGCCAAGCTTTAAGCAGTTTCAAAGTGAGCAATGATGAAAGGAAAACAGAAACACCTTTCATGAATTAAGAAATCAATGCTGTAAATGTCGCAAGTGTTCCAGCTTATTAAACGCCCCTCTGTGTTCGGTTTTGTTTTTGGATTTTTCTTCCTCGCAGTGTGTTTCCAGTTGTAAAGCTGGACTCCTGCTGTTCCTTCTAAAATGTGCAGGTTGCATGCTTGACCTCATCCCACAGTGGCGCCAATGGCTCACACATGGCACTCCAAATCCTCACTCTTGCGCATGCATCTCCAAACAATCTGGGAGTCATTTCGCATATCTGATAAGTTTTGTGCTTCGTGGAAGAAAAGGCGAAGGCCTGTACACATGTCCCGAGCCTGAATCCAATCAAGGCAAGTAGACTTCAGAAAGTCACACTGCACCTTTAGATTTTCGCACACAAAGCACAGAAAGACTTCAAATGGAAACGGGGAGAATGGGATTAGCTTGATCTGATATTTGCAGCCCATATGCTTTGCAGCAGCTCGGGTATCAGAAATTGAGTTTGATGATGAAATAAACTGTACTGCTGGGGCAGAAGAAAACAGTAGAGTAAGCACAACACAGGTATAAGAAACATGCATACAGTGTTTATTTTGCAACCAGGACACATTAAATAAAACTACAAAGATACTTCACTTATACAAAAGATAGATTATATCCCATTCACATACAAAATAACAATAATTTACTGTATAAATTAAAATTTTCACTATTTTGCTATTTACAATTTGATGAAAACAATGTTTTGGCCTCTTGTGATGACTCAGGGCTTCTGGTGTTGTTTTCATGTTATCGAGCACTACAGGACATTCATATCAACAAAAACAGTTTTGGAGACAAGAAAAAGACTGTTTCCACCGCTCAGAAGACGGCGTGGAATTTTACGACTGACTGGAGGACCGGACAGAAAATGGAAGTTTGCATAATTCACCAGGCTATCCAAACAAATATGCCCTTGTTAGATTTTAACTGTCAGATTTCGTTAGCTTGTGTTTGACTTGAACGCGCATTAATTTCCCATTGCTCTCCGTTTCTCCCCTTCTTTCTACGCTTGGTCAGCTCTGAACATCACAGACCCAGGGGCATGTGCTCTTGTCTTGCAATAATTAACATGAGTTACAGTTGAGAGGACAGGCAAAACATAGCAGAGAGTAACATTTTAGAAAACTTCTGATTGGGAAACAAAAGTTATTCATCTTTTTACGGGTATTAAATTCTGTCTCAGTTCTCGAAAACCATAAATCTTTTGATTTGAATGTCACTGTAATGCTGTGTCATGCATAAAATATAACCTTTCTTTCAAGTGCTCAGGTTGCTGTACAAGTGCGTATTTTTTTTCCTTTTTTTGTCTTTTCACTGAAACAGAGCTGTAAGTGAATAAGTACCATTTCATCTTGTAAGCTGAACCAAAATTAAGTGCTTCAAAGTTAGGATCTTTTTTTATTTTTCTTGCCAGTGAGAAAATAACTCAGCGGCCATCTGCAGAAACCTTGAACATCCAGTCTCACATCAGGAAAGGCCAATTACTATGCCGTTGGTGCATTAGTAGATTCTGACCTTTCACAAGTAGTTAAAATGTCACAGAAAACCATTATAGCTGGAAACCTTCTGTCAGCTTGTGGATAGTACCTTGGGGTGCTTTTGGTTATATTTCTGTCTGACTATATTGTTCGCACTCAACCTTTTGGCCTGAAATCTATATGACAAGTAAAAGCTTGAAGGTCTGCAGCGTTCTGCAGAATTTAGACAATTTACTGGTATCAAAGATTAGAATTTTTTTTTTTTAAAAAGCACTCCACCTTTGAGCTAAAGTAACACAAAAGAACTTTGACAAGTTGCTTAAATGCTTTGCCGAGACACAAAATGAAAGAGCAGTCATAAATATCATCATTCCCACACTGAATTACATAATATACAACAATATTCATCCCCCTGTAATCAAAAGACAACATAATGTGAACAATATGTTCAGTAAACGTCCAAGACTACACATAAGATACACAAATAAGAAACAAAAAAAGCCTTTTAAAGCCTCGTCTGTCATTATATGAAGAGTTCTATCCCAAAAGGCTAAGTGTGTCAAAGAAAATAAATCCACATCAACAAAATCGTGTTAAAAAAACAATGTAAAAGATCCCGTCTGAGATTAATGCTTTCAATCACTGCACAAGACCGGGAGGCATTTTTGACATTTAAGTGGCGGAAACCCTATTCTGGAATGAAACTCTTCATATCTACATGGATTTGTTAAAGAAGTGCAGACTTTTGTGAGGGACACCAGTCCACTTTGTGAAAGAAACAGATGTGCGGAACTGAGTCAAGGGAAGAGGAGATCCTTAAGGCACTTGAACAGCATCAAACCGGAAAGACTCCCACCCACAACCGAGCAGAAAAAGCCCTCAGATCTTCCCGAGCCTCCCTAAATGGCAGTTTGTGAGCAAACTGCACCAACCCCCCAACCCCCCAGCCAGCTAGCTACTTCTCCTCGCCACACAAATCCATGGGCGCTGAGTGAACGAGTGGGCGAACAAGCTCCCTTTCTCGCTGATCTTTTCATTTTGCGGTGACTGATTCGTCCCCAAAGTGCTGTCATATCTACCTTCCGTGTGACATTTCCGCGTCCTGTTTCCCTTTCCTCAGCAAGCCAGGTGTCACGTAAAACATATATTTAAAAAAAACAACAAAAAAATATTAGCAGTTTGAATACAGAATTAAGAACACAAATGAATAAACAACTCTTTGGATGGGAGGATTCTGGATTTTGGCTGAAAATGTTCATCCGCATGAGGCAGTTAAGTTATTAAAAAAAACTGAAGTTTTACAGCATGTGTCATATGTGTATATGTATTAAAGACTCAGTTTCTTCATCCTCTCGTTGATGCTGATGAAGATTCGGCTGCCACTGAAACTGAACTGAGCTGATTTGTTTTTGCACTCCAGCTTTGTCATATTTTCACTAGTGAGCTTGCTGTCCAGAGGGGTTTTTGGAGGTATCTTGATTGGTAGGGTCATCCATGGGTGATGGAAACAGCTTCTTGTATGATAAAAGCATCTTTGAGATTTTCCTCTATCCAATCTTTTATTCTCCTCTCCAAGAGTGGAGTCTTACAGTCCTGCCTGCCCTCCCGCTCCTCTTCGGTGCTGAGCAGGTTAGGAGGGCGTGGCCACTTTGGCACACAGACCATTTAGTAGCATTCACTCAGTCAGTTGTCATTAGCCACTCAGTTGTTGGCTTGTTTGCTTAGCGCCTCAAAGAGTTTCATTGTCTGAGGGCCTGGCATCTGACGGCCCTTGAACAGAATAGTGGCGGGTGGCGGTACTGTTTGGTTAGATGGCAGGACGCAGCAGGAGCACTAGTTGCCCACCAGGGGGCTGAGGTCACCGTGGTGGTTCTTTAGCTTCTTCTTGAACAGGGAGATGGTAGAGGGGCGGTACAGGATGATCCAAGGCTCAGAAGACGCTGTGCTCTGGCTGCAGGTGTCTGAACCACTGACGGTTGGGATGTTTGGAGACCTGAGAGTAGAAATGAAGACGAAGTAAAGACAAAGAAAAGGAATTGCACAAAAGAGAGGGGAAAGGAGAAAAGATGGAAAACAATGAACAGAGATTAATAAAGAGAGTCACAAATGTGTCCTCGATTAATGTCACAGACAGATCCATTAAAACGGTGGTACTAAAGCTCTTGTGTAAGTTTTTACAATTTTTGGGTACTTGTTTAAAAGCCCTCAATATTTTTGGACTCAAAATTATTGTAATTAGTGGTAAACCTTGGCTTTAACTTAAACTTACTATATTTATTGCATTCGTTTTTTAAGGAAAATGGATCCATTTTCAGGGGAAAAATCTTTATATAAATGTTTCTGTGTTTTCACTGAAGGGAAAGGGAAACTATGTTCTACTGGAAGAAAATGTTTAAACAACGTCGTTTTCTTGTTTTTCAATTTTCTGTTCTGTTGATGCTAGGAGATTCTTTGATCGGAAAATTTCTGGCTTTAGTCAAAGTGAAAAAACAGACTTTTGCGGCTCCAGATAAAAATTCTTTACATAAGGACTTGTTCTTTCATCTTCAACCAGTATGGTATGAATATCGTGGCGTACGGGTAAAAGCTTGGAAACGTGATACTTGGCTGATCCGCCACGCCTCGAACATCCTCATACTTACTTGACTGTGACGTGCAGCAGCAGCTTTGCTACCATGGCGATGACAGTCAGTATGAGGAGAGCTGCTAAAGCGTAGATGGTCCACACTAGACAGAGAGCGGAGCACATTAACAAGACATCAGACATCCGATCACGGTAATTAAAACAAACCGCAGCAGACTGAAGAGATTAGCGAGTCAAGAACTATTCAAGCGCTGCTTAATTCAAACTTACACCTGTGAGAAGTTCAGTCAGCTAATTGTCAAGAAATGGCGATACATTATCAGTGCACATCTGTTATCAGCTAGCTGTTTGAGAAAAAGAATTAGGGCTTGGAAAGAATAACATTTGGAGGAAGCAGAAAAGCGCAGAGCACATCAGTCCACCCTGCAAAGTGTTGACTAGATGGCTGATTGGGAAAAGTGGGGACTTCTGAGACAATGACAAGTGAAAACAAGCGTCATGTGGCATTACTTCAATTATGATCATAGGGAGTCACTCTGGGCCAGAGCTTCTAGCAGTATCTCGACAAACCAGAACAATTTTCAAACTTTCAGAGAAACCAGGTCATGCTAAGTGGGAGTTCTTGCTAAGAAACCTCCAACAGCATCCCAGCAGAGGCAGAGAGAGGCGCGGTAAGTGCAGTGTATGACGGATGTTAACATACTAGCGCTGTGGCCGGTGGTCTCGCCGCGTCCAGCCCACTGACCTGGCATGTTGTGCTCCGGTTTACCGGGGCTGGACGTGATCACGTAGAGGATCTGGGACGAACGTCCATTCGTCGTACCGTTAGATTTCTCTGTGACTCCGCCAGCCAGCTGGGGCCCTGCTGTGCTAGACACGTCTTCGTTTTCCTCCTCGTCATCTCGTTCAGACTCTATTGTTCTGGTGTCCTGGCTTTGAAGCGCTCCTTCAGACTCTATTGTTCTAGTGTCCTGGCTTCGGAGTGCTGGGGGGAAAAAGAAACAGACAGTTGAATGTTATTCCTTAAACTATCAGGTGGAGACATGGAACAAATCAAAAGCTTACTATCCCACAGCACCAAGTTGATCTGGTTGTTTCAGTGACTAAAAGATTACTTTGTCAGGTGTGGTGCTAAGAATATTCAATTCTGATGTGAAGTGTCTCACAGCACTGGCATTTCCAAAGAAAACTGCAACTTTCCAACTATTCAGACATAAATGATTGTCCTGTCCTTGAGGTATAAGCAGAGACGTCAACTTTAACAGCAATAAAACTAGTTCTCAGTCCCAAAAGAAAATAATGCATGAATACAATACAACAACATTACTTCCATCCTTTTTCTTAACTGCTTATCCACCTTGGGTCATGGGGAGGCTGGAATACAACCCAGATGACTTTGGTCAAGAGGTAAATTACACCTAGGACAGGTTACCACTTCACCACAGGAGGCAGACAATCACCAGTTAACCTAACACACAAGTCTTTAAACTGTGGCAGAAACTGCAGCACCTGAAACGAACTAACACATCCTCAGGGAGAAGATATAAACTCAGACAGGATTAATATGGACTCAGTGGCCAATATTTATCTCCTCTCTCACATTCTGTCTCACGACGAGTTAAAAACGTTAAAATATCGCTCCCTGCCATATTATAACAGCACACCTGTCTGTAAACTGACACTTTCCCCCCCAGTTTTTAGGTAATGCATCAGTTTTTGTCAGGGAGAATAATGATTGCATGCTCTTTGTGGTAAAAACTAATTTCATTCAGGACCACTATAGCCAGAAGAGCACTGGGATTTCAATATCCAGTTTTCAGTTGATGACCAGCTCAATTCTGCGACCTTCCCATCCATTCATGTGCTTACATTTAAAGCCAGAGGAGGGCAGGGTGGAGCAACTAAATGCAGAACAACACAGCAGGGATCAATGATAACACATGACATATTACACTGATATGACATTGATAATGTTAGGTACAGAATGAAAAAGGGTGGAAAGCGGGTTGCAAAGCTGCTTGCACCTGTGTAGCAACTGTAGGAAGACTGAATAAGTCCAATATTGAAGGTGAATAAGGGTATCAGCTGACACTGAGATCAGCTGATCTGCTAGGACTGTGACTAAGCTTGAGTTTTGGCCTGTCTGAACTAAATCACTGTGCTGAATTTGTTCGACACAGTGATTTCTGATCACGCTACTGCTGTTTTGCACACTGATGAGCTCTTTTTGATATAATACAAATCTGATCTGACGCATTTAATTTGTCAGTAGCAACAAAACAAGCAACGTTAACGGAAGGCAGATCACATCTCGCTATATCAGCGAGTTTTTATGAAGTCCTCCATCATTTGCATTTAATCATTTGTGAAAATGTCACCCTTTAGCCACAATAAGAAAAGGCTAGAAGGAGCTTTTGATAAGATAGGAGAGGAAAACGACTTTCATTATTCAAGAAAATCTTTTATTCATCTGGAAATATATAAATCATTTATCAGTTTTAGTAGTAAAATTACTCCTTGGTTGTTATTATAACTTAGCTTTACTGCCCTTACTAGATTACAGCTCTGTGTAATGTAACATCCCGTGTCTTCACAATGAAGTGATGAATGTAGCGTCGAATGCAGAAGAGGGAAATGTTATGCCATGTCACTGTAATTTCTACAAGTTAAGGGCATCGATCACTTAACACTCCTTTAATTATTCCATTGTATAAACTGGGCTGCAGCAAGCATGAGGTAATATTATACTACTTCATGCTGATCATGTTGTTGAAAGTATATACAGCAGAGGCACGAGTGAATATTTAATACTAACTGCATTTGTTAAGAAACAGATGGAGTTTGCAAAAACACCCAAGCGTGCTATAAACATGTGGTGCTGAGAACTTTTTTTTAAAATTCAAGACATGATTCAAAAAGTGTTTGCAATAAATTCTGTTTGCTTTAACCTGCTTACAGCTCCAGATGGGCAGAGTTTGCTTCATAAAACAACAGTGCCAGGGAGCATGGACTATTTCAGCTCATTTATGGGCTCCCAGAGGAAAGCAATATCCTAAATGAGATCTCCTCTGCCTTTCATTTACGTCTCCTAAACATAGTTGCGATTTATTTAAAATCACTGTGTGATTTTAAGAAATGTTCTCGTCCTCCGTGTGAAATGTTGCCGCTGAGAAACAAACTGTGCAGTGTTTCAGTCTCACACTGATATTTATGAGTGTCACTTGGGTCTTTTATTATTTTTCTTACATGTTAAGGTTTGAGTCATTATGCTGCAATTGTAATCATCCGCAGATGAGATATTGTGCTTTACTTAGATGCTTAGAGCAGATGTCTGTGAATATCAGAAATTAGATTTAAAGAATTAAAACTTTTAGACACAGTCACAAAACATCAAAAGATTAAGCACACGTATGAAGAAACAGAATAAATGACTTAAGTTATAAATTGAGAAAAAACATTTTTTTTAAGCATATTTAACTTCAGGTGACTTAGTAAGGACCTAGCCATCTCTAACAATTTGAAACAGTCCAATGGAAATGATAGTTTCCACAACTCTCCACTGACTGCTCCATTGGCAGTGCAGAATAAACTTTCCAATATGTGAGTAATGGTCGAACCAAAAGCATATTTCATTCGGGAATACCAGTGTTCAACTGCAGAAATTTATATCTGGTGGCATGGATATGTTCTGGAGACTAATTAAGTCAGAAATAAAACACAAGCTGGGTTGCAAAGAGGCTTGCAGATATGCAGCAACTATGGGCTACGACAGCTGCTGGCATGTGGGTTGGGACTGACGTCAACTTATTTGCTGGGAACTGCAGTTAAGCTTGACTTTGTGGCCTTCCAACTAACCAACTCAGGCTCAAGTTATTTTTTAAATACCCCAGTATGTTCAACAAATTATTAACTTTACATTAAACACATGACATGTACTGTGCAGTTCTTTTATATTGCTTCTCATGAATCTTCTGTACATTTATTTATCTTATTTCACATCACCTCGCCTCTTCCACTGCTGAGGTGCTTCGAGTTTCTCAGCTGCGTGAACTACTTTCAAATATCGATTATTCCAGGACTGTTCCACTCTTTTATGAATGCTGGTCAGATGTTAAACCAGCATGGGTTTTTTTTTCTTTTTCACGTAATTGCTCAACCTGGCTGTGATGTTCCCAGAACTGCCCACATGTTTCCCATTTGCAAACAAAATGCCATGCTTCAAACCCAGTCACAGCTGAAATGTGCTGTCACTGTCATCTGAGAGCGTTTATCCTCAAATTACAGATCCAACCGCTCAGCCTGCCACCAAGGAGATATTAAACGTATATGGTGCTGACACTGTCTGCTTTCTATTTGTACCTCAGTCACTATGTGTTTTTATCTATATAGTTCTGTTTGAAAAACAAAAAAACAACTACTTAATTCAGGAGGTGACCTTTTCTCATAACCCATCTCAGATTGCATTTCTGGAATAGACTATACCTCCCGCAAAACAAGATCCATGCCATGAGAAAGGATCGTGCCTGTCTGAGGGTCAGAGGATTTTGACCTTCCAATATTGTTTTTACTGTAATGCCAGCAGGCAAAGAAAAATGACACAGAATTACAGATGGAGGGAGAGAGGGAGGGGCGGCTGGAGACTGCCTCTTAATGTGAGCTTGAATGTCACCTACAGTGAATTATATCAGGGTGTGCTTTGCTCATTCCTGCAGAAATTAATCTATTAAATCATTTCTGGTGCTTTCAGACTATTCATGAGAGAACATAACACAAAAAAACAAGGTTTTTTTTTATTCCACATGAATCCTTATACATTATTTGCATTAGCCTGGGAGGAATAAAATTACTTTGAAGTCCTCTGAGCTGTAGTTTCTTAGAAATGCATCCACTAGACAATGAAATCGGCATATCAGAAGCCGTAATGCACACGATGGTTGTATTTTTTATGTAGGTGGCATAAAAACTTTCAGTGCAATTTAGCAGAGAACACACTCTGGGTGAGCACTCTGCAGCAGCTTGATAAGAGACCGAGTTCCTAGAAAAACAGAACACATTTAAATATGCAATATCACCCGGGGCTGTGAGACATTGACTAGCAAATGAAAAGAGAAAAGGGCCTGCCAAAGCCATGACAACTGCCTAACCACAACTAACAGGTGTTGCTTTACTAAACTAGGGATGCTATGCAAAACTCTATCATAGTGCTAGCCAGCCAGCCAGCCACGCAAATGAGGGTTCTTACTTTGTTTGCAAAGTGTTATGAATGAAGGCAGGCTGAGCACAGAAGCTATAATGAAGGAAAACATCACAATAGGTGAGACATTTCAGAAAATCTGGTGAGCTCTCACCTTGGTAAAGAAGAGCAAATCCCTTGGCCTGGTTGGTTCGGTCAGAGTAGAAGTACAGTATGACAAAGTCGCCCGTGATGTTTACCAGATCCCGCGGAGGGCTTCGCCAGTCGAAGCGGGCCACCACTTGATTTGTGTAGCCATCCAATAGCTCCACCATGTCGGTCTGGTCGGAGATGTCAAAGAAGGTGAAATTGAAGAGGATGGCCGAAGATCCAGGGACCTGGATAGTCCAGTAGCAAACACGCCCAGCCCCGTATTTGTCAGGGAAGTCAGGGGAGTAGATCACTCCTGATGGAGAAGTGTAGTTCCCACCACAGGCCCCCACTCGGGCTGAAAAAAGAGCAGTAAAAAAATGCCTGTGTTATTAGTTTAAAGATTAAAAGTTGTGGAGATGGATGACATCTGGACTTGTGATCATGCTGTACATGACTTTTTGTGATTGATCAGACACAAAGGACAGACATGTCCTTTGATTTTTAGCACCACAACAAAACACCATAGCTGTGGTATCTGATTTATTAAACTCAAGCTGATTTAGATTCATAATTTAATTCAAAGCATCTTTACAAGATTCAGCCTAAAAACAGCCTGAAGAAGAATGTGGTTTAACTGAAGAGTATGTGAGTATTAAAAACAAGAAATAGGATTCACGCATAACCAGCAACAAAGCTTCTGGAAAATGAGCCTAACTGGACATAACATATGAATAAATGTTATGCAAGAAACATGTTTTTGAATGGACCAAAAAAAACCTTTTCAGGAGACTGAAATATAGGTGGTCTGAGAGAAAACTAGACTGCTGAGCCTTTGGGCTTTAATTTCAGGCTGTACAAAACCTGATCTTTGATAGCAGATTTTGTCAGTCAAAAGTCTTTTCAGAGCAGATCCTGTCTTTGATGGCATGGCGGTATGGGTTTAGAATAAAGAAGAGCTAGCTGCAGGCAGGGTTACTAATTTTAAAATTGTAGGTGTGTTGTGTTCTGACTTCTTACAGCTTTACGATGATAAAAGAAATGAGCTGTCCCCAAATCAGATTTGTACAAAATAAAACTAGACTAAATGTTTGAAAATGTATGTGAAATTACAGCAGAGATGTGAAAAGACTAAAGAATGAGATCAAGAATGACAACTGTCAGTGCTCACTGCTGAATATGATGACCCAGCCGTCTCCGCCGCAGGGCTGAGTGTGGTCACCGAAGCAAACATGGTTACACTCCATGCTAGGTGACTCCCCACGTTTCTGTAGGTCCACATCGTTGCCACAGAAACAGGCATATCCTGACTCCATACCAGCAAGCTGCAAAACAGAAAAAGGAGTTGTGCAACTGAGGAAAACACTGAGGGGGTCATTCTGCTGACTGCAAACACACATTCTTTCAGTTCTCTCAAACTATAAAGATTGTTGTTTTCCCATAAAATAAGACTTGATTACATTACATTTTTTCATTTTAAAAGGACCAATTATGTTTTTCATGTTCGATTTATGTGGAATTGTGTAAACGTGGGGTAAACAGTTGACTACATGTAGCTACTTCCCTCTGAAATAAGTGACTCGAGCCTAAAGCGCCCTAATTGCTCTTTCTCTCGTGATTACAAGATGTTGTAATCCGAGTCTGTATAACTGTGGCCTCTCAGCTGATTAGAAGACTCCCTTCAAACACGCAGCTGCACACGGGGTGTACAGAAGAAACGGTACAGGAATAACACCTATCTGTCTTTCAAATCAAAACTGTTAGTAAACCATTCCAGAAAGTGTCAGCGCAGGAATGTGACACGTCAAAAACCTTCACACATCTTGACCTCGCCACTGCTGGCCACTCGCTGTCAAAAGAGGTATTGTTCTTCATTCAGAAGGACGCCGTTGTTCGATATTCAGGCTCTAAACGAACACACGCAACTGAAGGTACTGGATAATTTCCTACTCATGGAATAAGAATTCACGCAGCCTCTGCTTCCACCCAGATGTATCAAGCTCCTTGTTGTATTATTCTATCTGATGCGGTTAAATTTGAGAACACGTACACAAATACTTTTGGCAGAGTAAACAAGCCATGGATTGCTGTCTCACTCATCAGGCATGCTCTCTGTCACAAAGTCACGTGGGATCCATATTTCAGAGCACTGATGTTTCACGTGTGTATTGAAGACAGTGACAGTCCAAGGGTAGGCAGATGATGCCAGTCTGTTGCCATTTCCTGTAACATCTGCCTAACTGAGAGGGGAGGGGGTGCCTGTCAGTATCTGTCAAAGCATACTGAGCTGAAGTGGATCTGCTGAGACAGAAAATTAACACCTGGCACTGTTTGTAGCAGGGACAATGGCACGCCAGAAACAGAGAGAAGGGAAAATGCAGTGAAGAGGAGGAACCCAGTGGGCTAATAACCATTCATTTCCAGCTGTCAGCCTTGATTATTGTGATGATTCGTCATCTGCTGGTTGGCTTCAAACAGGAAGTGTGATGGCTGAATAAAGAGGGCATCATCTAGATAACTGACAGAAAACTACCCATAAAAGCAGATGATTTGCATAAAAGCCTGACTACTGCAAAAAGACTGCTCACGCCTGTTTTAAAAACAACAATTTACTCTGTTTTTACATCCAATAGGTAGATTTGAAGTGATAGGACAGAGGATAAACCATAAACCAATTACGGTTTGTTTTCCTCTTTTATTTTGGATTTTTTTTTTACATTTAGTTTTACAGAACTTGTCATGTTTGATTGCAGTTGAAATAAAATTTCTCATGTTTTCTTGTTATTTAATATATTTTTAATTTAATTCCAAATCTCACCTTGTATCTTTGCTTCCTGCAGAAGCTGATACAGTTTTGGATAGTGAGTTTGTTGGAGGTCTCACTGGCACCAGTCAGGGTGGGGGGGTCACCACTGTCTCTGAAGCACCCCAAGTTTCCAGGCACTGTAGGGAGAGCAGACCAGAGTGGGAAAAAATGATTAGTTATATGCTGCATCTTAGATGCAGTCTGCATCACACAGTAAGGCGAGGTTTTCACATGATTAGGGAAGATCAAATGTATAATGGAATTAAAGTACAGCAGGTGTTAGAAACAAGTCGACAGATATGGAAAGAAATGGATTATTTCATACAGAACATGCTTCAAACTATATTTACATGGTCTATATGCTGTTTCAATTTTCTAATCATGTTTGTGATTAACACTTAATCTCAAAAACCCAGCCCAAAGAACAATCAGTGATGACACACTCGTCAAATATTCAGAACTCTGTTTGAAACTTCTAGCTTGAACTGCCAAGAAGCAAGCCAACTATTTGGCTTCTGAGAAAAAGAGAAGAGGAGGAGGAGGTGGCGAGCGGCAATGGAGGAAGAGGAGCAGAGAAAAGAAAAAGGGGTGAAGAGGACAAGGATGTTTAAGTCATAGCGACACAGAGCTGGAATTTAGAAAATGTACCATGTCAGATTTGAGAGCTGTTGCATCAGATTAGGAATATAACATTTTCTAAATGTGTGACTGTGTGTGTGTGTGTGTGTGTGTGTGTGTGTGTGTGTGTGTGTGTGTGTGTGTGTGTGAGAGAGAGAGAGAGAGGGAGAAAATAATTTTTTAAAGTCTCACGTACAAAGAAAAAAAAAGGGGGGGGGGGGGGGGGGTTCCCATGTGGAATTTGTCACATGACAGGAAGAAGACCATGTCCAACACCTGGGCCTTTATTAAACTCAGATTTATTAAACTCAGTATTTTTGTAAAACACAAAAATTAAGAGCAGCATTAGTTTTGGCACGTTCCAAAATTAAGCTTTGCCAGCAATCATTGTGTATAAACTTGCAACAGCTGATTACAACACCCTTCAGTAAAGTGCACAATATTTCTGTTGCTTTAGTTGTTCAGCACTGTCTTCAGTCAGTCCTGCCTCTGCAAGCCAATTTGCAACCCATCTCTAAACCAACTCCTCATTTTTATCCTATGTCTGACTTTTTCCCAGTCATTGCCATCTATGCCTGTTTTATTTCTACACATAAACAGCATAGATGGCTAATAAAGTCTATTTAGGAAGACCCAAGCTAAGTGTTTTTGTCATTGATCAAACTGTGAAAATGCATGAATATTGGCTACATTTCATTGACAAGTTGCTAAGTGGATAATCTTTAAAAAATGACCTTTATCTTTTGAATATGACTTAAAGCTAATGATTACAAACCACAAGATAGTGTTTACTAAAATTATAGATTACAGAAATCACATCACTCTTATGCTGGTTTCACTTTTCATATGAGGAGGCTGAAATCCTATTCATAAATCAGTTGTCCTGACGGACGTGTTATAAAAAAATATAATACTTCTGTGCTTTTACACTCAGACAGGCTTAAGCTGAACAATAGATCTTTGCACAGCAGCCACTTGACATCAAACAGTAGGTAAGCACAATTTCTAATCTCGTGAATTTAGGCTCTTTGACTAAACAGAACAGAACCGACACTAAAAACATTACTTTTGAATTATTTTGTTGATACTTTGATGATAGCCTCTCATGTGCACCAAAAAGTTTCTCTGCATGCAAGTTAGATTTTACAATATGTGAGACCAATGCGCCAACAATGCCAGATGGATTTCTAACCAGACAGATAGATGAAAGATGGATGTTGACACCTTTCCAGATCACATTCGTGCAGATGAATCAAACTGTCTGCCCTAATCCACTATGTATTCATCAAATACTATACAATCTTTCAAAATCTAGTACAGTGATTAAACGCTGCAAAGCTTTTAAATTCAATGTAATAGCTTGGGAAGTGCCAATAAAGCCTCCAGCAATCTATACCCTATTTGTGATTTGCTTTTCATTTAAATCCAAATGCGCTTAAAGTTGTTTATTTTGATGTTCAGAGCTAAAATGAATTTGACAAACATAAGTAAATGCACACCCTGAAAGTAATTTCAACGGGAAGTTGAAAAAAAATTCTCTTCAGTGTAATTGGAAGTGGTGTCATGTGGCCTTAGGGTGTGAAAGAGATCATTAGGGAACGATAGAAAAGACAAGAGCAAAGACTGCGTCCAAAATAGCTGTCAAGTCTGCTGTGAGATACAACAAGGACGCAAAAATCAAAAGCATGTGACACTGTGGTCTGTATTAAAGCATTTCCAATTTCCAATTTCAAATGACCTTTAGTAAAAACTCAAAGTCTGATTGCTCCTTATTTCATACAGTCATGAAAAAGCACAGTGGCTGAAATCCTATAACTGCAAATCAAACCGCTACACAAAGATCATTGTTAGATTTTTGTGTAATGCAGGACAATCATAGTTTGGAGATCAGCAACTTCCAGAAAAAACGCACATTCTCCAAAGGGTCAGCGATGTGAGATCAGATGCAAAGAGGGTGCTGCACCAAAAACCTCCGCAATTGCTTTGGTCAACTACCAGATTGATGCAGTTGATCTTAGTCTGCATGGAAGACGCTGAGTTGTCTGCAAAAAAAAAAAAGATGACTGCCAAGACACGACTTTTACTTTGAAAGCAAGTGTTTTGCTTTCGATTTGCGTCACGTTGTTCACAGTTTCGTTATCGCTTGGTAATGATTTGCAAACTGGTGACCACGGCAACCTGCTGGCAACCAAAGAAATCCCATAGAGGTTTTCTCTTTGTGAGTAATTTCACACTAGCAATTGCTAGTAACCGCTTGCTTACTGGTCACAGAATATACCCTTTTCCCTAGGGATTGGTGGTTACCACTGGGTCATTAACTGGTCTCTAGGCCTGCAAGAATGGGGCTTTTACATTCAATTTCACAGCAAATGCGAGCCACCACTCACACATTTATGGTCACTGATGGCCTGTGAGGCCTTAATAGCATTTGTATTGATTTTTTATTTATTTATTTCTCTAATGACATGCAAATAGAATCCCACAGAGAACTCCCCGCTAGAGTTTCCTCACGAATTGAGAAGAGCGCAAGACGTTCATTTGATCCTAAGACATTACACAATAGCAATTCCTGTCTATTTGTACAACAACACTGTCTTGCTTTGCGGGTACACCAAAGTCTGACAACATGCTCAGACACTGTAAAGTCCCCTGATACTGTACACCAACACTGTCCTAGAAATAAGAATCTCTTGAGCTCTGCCTGTCATCAAACATGCAGGCACAGCTCGGCTGATGACAGTAAGTTCCACCAGTGCACAAGCAGTTCCCAGCACGAAACAGAAAAACACTTCATCTATTTTTACAAGCCTGTCATGAAATGTGGAATATATTGGTATTGTGCAAACAAAAAAGGGAGTATGGATTTGCATACAACTCTGTTTGAATGTTTATAACATTACTACAGAAGAGCATCAATCAACTCTGCCTTCATGAACTGAAGTGACCCTAATAAAGACCACACATGTGCATTGTCACTGGCGTGCCAGCTGCTGCCAAAGTTAACTTATTGGCTTGCACAAAGCACCAACAGAATCTGTAGATTCTCTCTGTTTGAGGCACAAAGACTCTTTGGGGAAAAAGTGTGACATGTTTTAGATTCTTCACAAATTGTTGTCCACAAGAATGTCCCCCACAGACTGGAAAATGAAGACGAATAGAAAGAAAAATGGTGCCGAAACAGACTGGCAGAGAGACAGCCACTCCCTGCATTTCGCTCACATTTGATGACCGTTAAGTGACCGGCGAAATTCTGGCAGCAGCCAAGAACTGTGTTTGACAAATGACTCAACACTTGAAGACAAAGTCCTCAGACACACTCAGACCAGCAATAAATCATGTGCTATATTCCTTTTTCAGCCACAAACATGCCAGAGCTTTAGAAGAGATTAATGTGGTTGGTTGGGATGGGGGGATCATTTACTAAGACTCCACGGTGCACACTTGCAAAAGTAAGCACCAGATTATTTGACAGGTTAAAGGCAAACATGACAGTTATAAGAATGTTTGAGGTCGCTCGTATTTTCCACGGTGCTATAGAAGCGGTTTCTTTTTTATCAGTTGCTTAAGTACACACTAGCGGTGAGGTGCACAACAGGGAAGCAGAGAAGAAAAGAGAGATAAACACCTGGTAGGGAACCAGCAACTTCCCTCCGAGCAAGGCAGGCAGGTACTACTTCAATAGAGGTTTTGAAAAGCAGAGGAAAAAATGCTACTGCTGTGCTCAGGAGCTAGATTAAAGGCACAAATGCTCTTTTTCAACTTGGCTTTGACAAGAAGATTGCAGACTAAACTTAATTTATCATTCTTTGTCCTCTTCTCGTTTTAGGGGCTGAGAAGTACTGGCTGAGGAGCGGTAGGTGTCCGGCTCATACACCGGTGCACTGGAGGTTTGTGCAGAACTGAAGACGGCGACGATCGCTTTTCTATGCACCGCCCTGCAGTGTGCATCCACAAAAAGCACAGAATTGTTCTTATATGAAAACTCCTGAGCACAGCAGCATCTCGCTTAAAAACATCTGCTTTGCAGGCGCAACAAGTGCAAATATCTTCACGTACAGTAAAAGAAAAAACACACACAAACACACTCAACACACTTCAAAGCCGTTGCTGGAATTTAGACTTTAACGAGCCAGAGGGGAGAAATGGAGGAAACACAAGGTGTATAAATGCTCCAGTTAGCCCACACCAGACCTCTGAAAACCCTGGGAGATCACAGTGGGGAAAGGGGGGGACTTCTACAATGTTTAAAAAACCCAGCCACACTCATCCCAACCTGGCAGCCTCAGCTCACTAAAGAGCAGTCAGCCAGCTTTCCCACAATGCACTGCAGACAGGAGGCACTGGGCAAAGCTGCAAAGTTCATGGGTGTCTGTTTAACAGGAGGTCTTGCCAGGCAGCAGACACAACAGCACCACTGACCTAAAACACATGAGAGAAAAAGAAAAAAAAAGCTCCAACACAGAATGATGACAAACAACATCAAACATGTGCAGCAGGCTTTGGCAAATGTGCTTGGCAAGCAGTACGTGCAAGCTGGTTGATGAGCTGGAGGGACGAGCATAACATTAAGCAAACATAATTATAGTTATAAATTTCTATGACGTGGAGGGTAAAGAACTGAAGATATGCATAAGAATAAGCTACAGAGGGTGAGAGAGAGTTAAAGAAATGTTTTCTTTTTAATGGGACTCTGGGTAGGACTTCTTATTTCAACCCCGTTCGCTTGCACCACCCAGCAGAATGCTCCACATGAAGCAAGATAGTGAAGTTGAATGATGAATATGATTTTTCTGTATTATAATCACTGGAACACTGGAGAATTTGGCAGAAAAGTTATTCTTGCAGTCTGTCCTAATCCTATAATCTAGAAGAGATGAAAAAAATTTGAGTCTTTTCTGTCCCTAAAAGCAGGGTAGCAAAAAGAATCCTTACGGCACACATAACTCTATACCTAACTTAGTTGTTTTGAATGGACTCTCTATTCATGATTTGAACTGACAAAAATGAATCCAGTCATTTGGTTTTGTTTTATTTAGTTTCTTTTTCTGTAAGCGGTTTGTGAGTTACCGTCTCAAGAATTTGGGACGTGGGAACATAAAATGTCAAGTTTAATGTCAAAAGGGGATGACTGACGATGCCCACTCAGGTGATGAATGATATCGCTCTGTGGCTTCACTCTGTGGGTGATGGCACGAGGTCTCTAAATAACTGTGTTGAAATTTATGTTCACTTTCTAGATCAACTCGTCCGCCAGACTTATCAAGTACAAACAAAACTGACACAAAAACACACTGAACAACTGATTAATTTTCACATTTGGCTCAGAAAAAAATATCACCTTGAACTACAGTAAATAGATATATATCATAATGTCCACTAGTTTACTAAAATATTACAAAAAAAAGAACTGATTTCCTGAGAATATAAGCACCAGATTTCAGGAAACAGCCTTCAACACCAGGGAAATGCGCAACGTGTAAGAAGTTCAAAGGTGTGAGGAATGAGGAAGCATCACTGTAGGAAACAAATTCTCTTTTCCGCATCCTCATGCAGACTAGAGCCCAGAACAAAGCCCAGCTGGGCTCAGCCAATACTGATATCAATTTTTGAGAGAATAAAAAATCCATTATTATAACATCTGGCTCTGACTACCAATGCTTCAAAAGCCATCCTTAGAAAATAAGACAATACAAAGCTATACAGCTATACAACTTAATCAGGGCCGAGTCTGATGTATGGGGATAAAGATGTAGTGATGACAAGTGGGGAACCAGACATACACACATGTAGAAAAAATGTAAAACACATTCATACTTTTAGATGAAAATGCCAAATTTCACTTATTTTATTTGTGTGCCGGCTCAACTTGGGATATAAAAACAATAAATAACAATATAACTTTTTTTTGGTTTTCATTCAAGCTCCTGCTTTAGAGCTTTTGCAGACATGTGACCACTCACCACATGACATTAATTTGTCGGCCATTTTTAAACGTGTAACAATCCTGACACGCCAAGTGAGTAAAAAACCTTCTAAACATTATGAAGGCGATATAGACTATGGCAGCTGTAAGTATTAGTGTATACACTCTCTCAGAGGAAGTAAAACACTCTCATGGCAAGCATTTTGCTCGTTATGTGGAGAAATGTGGGAGGGAGGACTTGAAGATGGATGTTTACTTACTCCCACTGAGTGAGTTTAGTGATGCTCTGAAGTGCAACCGTGGTGCTCTCCCTGACTTCACAACAAACTATTTATATCATTATGCTATCAACAGCCCATAAAATTATACTGGACCAGATCTGAAGTCCTGCAAAATGGGTAACAAACCTCAGTCACTGGACTCTTCCTGGAACTGCAGTCACTGGACCAAGGGGACCATGGTCACTGGTCACTGCTCAGGTATTTACCTGATTTTTATTGCATTTTGATATTGATGTGTCACTGTGCATTACACTGTCGACAAGTGTATGTAGCTCATTTGTGATTGAGAGTTTTGGGATGCTAGAGTCTTAAAACTCTAGAGATCTATCTTTGGCGGCCCATACCCTGGGAGGGGTGACAGATTCTATTCTTAGCTTACTTAACGACAATAACTAAATGCGACAACATCAAGAATAAATAAACACGTTCCTGTTGGATTTCTTATGTTAGAACCAACTTCAGTTCAGGAGTGAGGCTTGAGGTAAGGAGGAAGAGGATGAGATGGAGACGAGGAGGAGCGTAGCGGTGAAGGAGGCAGATGAAGAAGATGAGAAAGAAAAAACTAGAAATAGAAATATATAAAAAGTAAAAGTGTCAAATGGTCAAATATTCTTTGAAACAGATACTGTTAAACTTTAAAATTCAAATAACTTATAACTGACCCAACTATTTATCAAAGAAATTGTCTTTTTCACCTTCCAAATCAGCAGGAAAGCAAAAAAAAAAATATTTTGTGTCCTTGATGATTGCAACACCCAACAGTCAGTGATAATTTCTGTGTAAACAATGCATGACTTTAGGCGTGATCACTACCAGTGATCCAATATGGCAGACAGCTCTTGAGCGATATGCACATGATGTGACGTGCAAAACATATAGCATTTCCTTCTCTTCTGAATGTTTTGTGAGCACGGAAAGATTCATCGGTTTTTCCTTTTATGAATCCATCCATCTGCTTCCGCTTATCCTTTTCAGGGTCGCGGGGGGCTATCCCAGCTGTCATAGGGCGAGAGGCGGGGTACACCCTGGACAGGTCGCCAGTCTGTCGCAGGGCCAACACGCAGGGACAGACAACCATTCGCACTCACATTCACACCTAGTGGCAATTTGGATTATCCAATTAACCTATCCCCACAAGCTGCATGTCTTTGGACGGTGGGAGGAAGCCAGAACCCACACAAACATGGGGAGAACATGCAAGCTCCACACAGAAAGACCCCGGCCTGATGGCAGAATTGAACTCAGGACCTTCTTGCTGTGCGGCAACAGTGCTAACCACCGTGCAACCACCGTGCTGCCTGAATCATGGCCCTCAAACATTTTTATAAACACCTGTTTCCTTGACAGCTTAATTTATTATATTCGCATCAAATCTGAAATCTCGAGAGATTTAGTTTCAATAACACTCTAGATAAGAGAAAATCGCTGAAAAGAATCGCCGCGTAAAACCCGTTTATTCAAAAAATATAAACCTTAAAATGATTCTTTAAGCATCACCAATGCTTCATTACCATCCAATCACACCATAACAAAAAGCGAATTAGTGCGTTCAGATTAGAGACGGGACGTTCTAGATGTGTGGTCACAAAGCAGAAGCAGGATTTTAAAGGCACATTCCTCAAGTGCTAATAGGCTCAATTGAAGTAATTTAAAACACAGGTATGTCGACGCCTTGGAAACTCTCCCGGCAGCCCATTAATCCACCACCAGCAGGTTAACCATTCAAATCGGAGGCGCACACACACACCGCTTGAAACATGCACTGCCTTCTGAGGAATGCTAACTGCAACAAAGCAAGAAAACAACACTTATCACAGTTGGTGTTTATGTGCTGTTTTTTTCTCCTTTCCATCCCGTTCTGTCTCTCTGCCTTCATTCCTCGCTCTGTCTCCCTTTCATTGTGTCTCGGCCCCATTTATTACCCCTTTTGTAGTACAGTATGCTCAATACATAAACAAATACAGCTGCTGCATTTCATCAAGCCTTTGATTAGTCTTGTCGACTGCACCACAGCCCACGAGAACACAAGAGAAATCGAGAAATATGCCACAAACTCCCCCAGGAGAATCATTTCTGGAAACTCAGTATTGTTTGTAAGGAGGTGGGTGTTGCCATTATGTGTTTCTGCTGCGTTTATGCTTTGTTTTTCTATGGAGATCATAAATTCTCCAGCCTGTAAATGGGAACAGTTTACAGTTATACAATAAAGCACTTATTATTGGACAGAATGAGAGAAGCATTTGTATCCAGCAGAGTGACTTTGCAAGTTGGACATTCAAAGCACGTTACTGTGTGTGTGTGTGTGTGTGTGTGTGTGTGTGTGTGTGTGTGTGTGTGTGTGTGTGAGAGTGCGTGTGTGTGTGTGTGCGTGTGCGTGTGAGAGTGCGTGTGTGTGTGTGCGTGTGCGTGTGTGCGTGTGCGTGTGTGTGAGAGAGTGCGTGTGTGTGTGTGCGTGTGCGTGTGCGTGTGTGTGCGTATGAGTGTGTGTGTGTGTGTGAGTGCGTGTGTGTGTGTGCGTGTGCGTGTGTGTGTGCGTGTGTGTGTGAGTGCGTGTGTGTGTGCGTGTGCGTGTGTGTGTGCGTGTGCGTGTGTGTGAGAGTGCGTGTGTGTGTGTGTGAGAGTGCGTGTGTGTGCGTGCGTGTGCGTGTGCGTGTGTGTGTGAAAGAGCGACAGAGAGGCAAATGCACTGCATATTGCGCTTGTTTACTGTATATGATGTCTGTTTCTTATCCCATTTAAACATTTCTGTAGTGTAGTGGTGACTGTGTCACAATGTGATTGTGATGGAGGAGATCAATGTCTCATCCCAGGGGCCTGGGATACTGACTAACCATCTAATTAGAGGGAACAAGCAGGAGCCAAAGCTTTAAGTGAATAATTAGTGCTCTCAGAGTCCGAGAAGAACAATGCAGGGAAGAGATGAAAAACGATCACCATACCACATCACTGCCTCCCCTCACAAAACCAAACAGCCTGTGTCCTGAGGAGTTTTATGAGACTTGATATCAGAGCAGCTGGGAGATGAAGAGAGAAGCAGACGCTCTGTGACCACCTCAGATGTTAAATAAGCTCCTTTATTTATCATCTTGCAATTTCAGTAAAAACGACACACGAGCAGAACTTCAAACTTGTGACACTTTTACTCATTGGCAGTATTTCTATCAGCATCGGGCAAAAACAATAAGTGCATCATTCTTGCATCCCTTATTTGGTCCAATTGGCATCAGCAACAGTTTTGCTGAAGCTGTGTAACCGCAGAGGACACTAAAACACAACAATGGAAAGATAGATGGAAAAAGCATTTTTCCAGACATCCTTTGAAACCTTATGAGAGTAGGTAATAAAAGACTAGCAGCTACAAGCACCAGTAATGGTCCCTTTAAACGCACAACTTTTTTTTTTTCCTGAGGATGAAGCAAGAGAAAAAAAACATGCAGTCATTAATCAAAGAGCCTTATTAAAGAGGGAGTTTAAATGTGATCCATAAAATTCATGGGATATTTGTCCATTAGATAATTAAATACTCCATTTTATCCACGCAGCTGATATTTTCGTTTGAGGGTAACACAAAACAACGATGAAAGAAAAACTGAAAGAAAAACTGAAATGAATCCTCTGGGAGGCATAAATGTGCCGCAGGAGAATGTGGTCTGCATGCCTGCACTCATCAGGTGGTTACCAAAAACACATATTATCATGGACCATAAACACATTTAATTCATTGTGCTTCATGGAATTCAGCCAAAAATGTTTGCATTTTTCCTTGATCGGTTGAGAAGGCCCGAACTACAATTAGAGGAAAGTTGATCACGAATAGACAAAAACAGCCAAATATATCGAGCCCTCGAAGAAACTCTACTAATTAAGTTATTATTTGTAATTTCAAGTGCAATATCTCAGCAACTAATGGATGTACTGCCATGAAATTTGGTGCAAAAGTGCACTGCCCCCCACCACCCCAGGCCCATTGGCTTTAGAGAGAATTGGCAAATATTTGCATTTGCCAAACAAATATTGCACAACAAGAAGATTAGTAGAGATTACTTTTACTTGGCTTACAGGGCGTCTTTATACAGACTCACAGAACTGCTGTAATGTGAGTTCTAGTCAGTTAACCTTACCTTTAAAAAAAGCATAAAAACCAATTGCCTTGAAAATGAAATATGGGATGGGTGTGTTGTACTACCAAAGGGTGCAGGACACTTGCATATCCTATAGTTTGAGTAATAAAGTAAAAACTGTACAGAGTACTTGATAGATTCGATTTAAATGTAGTCTTTTAGTATATTCCCAGAATGACTCTTTTAAAAACACCCAATTAAGTGAGACACACTGTCTGCACACACCGCAGACTCATTTTGTCACTGTCACTACTTTCCAATATTAAAACTTAGACCGACTATGATAAAGCATTTTGATCAAATTTAGCAGAAAATGGGCAAACCTGCAAAACACACACACTTACACACACAAAACAGGTAAAAACACTAGGCGATCGAATGCCATTTGCCATACAATAGACACTAAATAAAATTAAATATATTATAACTGTGCAGAGCTGATCTACATTTGGCAGCGAGCCCTCATTTGTGAGCCCTAAAGTAGCTGACCTGCTATTCATCTCCTCCTCGTTCCCAGGAGAAATACTAAACAATGGCCATCTACTCATTAGCAAACATTCTACACAGGCAGCTCACCTCGTGATCAATACATCTAATTCCCTAATGGTCCTGACTGATTTAACCCCAGACATTTTGAGAATGGGAAGGAGCCAGAGACGGGGTCTGAGAGACTATATTTACCTGATTGTCCTCTGGTTTGTTTTTGTGTGTTTACTTTCTAGATTGCATTTAAAAGTTTCCTCATAACACTTCATACAGGTATTCTCCCTGAGGGCAGGTGTGGGTGGAGGTGAGCTTTAAGGAGGTCAGAGGTCACAATAAGCTAATAGTAGTGATTTCAAAACTCCTCTGCCCACTTCTTCAGGTAAGGGCAGGCCTAATGAAAGTGAAAGGGGCATGTCAACCCCATAAAGAAGTGAAGCTTAGTACTAAAAACATTTAAAAAGTCACTTCACTTCTTCCAGAATAGTTAACCTAATATATGGCACAAAGTTTTAGTCCCATTATTGCAAAGCAGTAACCATCTAATTCTAGTCACGGAACACCTGCGAGAACACTATACATAAAACTGCATTAAAAAGAAGGAGTTTGGCATGTTTCTGTGAAAAATGTGCAATTAATTTGGCTGGGAGACAATAATCTTGGCAGGTAACATTTTTTTAATTTATACTCTCTGGGTACTTAAGTCAAAAATCTGAATTCAGGCATTAGTTGCACTTGGTTGCGCACAGACACAAACACATGCACGCACTTACACTATTTCATCCTTAATAGAAGCCTCCATTTAACAAAATGAGTATCCTTTTGTGAATGTAATGATTTTAAGGGAAACCACATTATAAGGCTCTCAAGGATCATCCGTTATGTTCATTCTTTGTGTTTTAACAACACAGAATGACTCATATTTTCAGTTTTCCATTATAAAATGTGTTTGTGTGGGGGGAGAATCTCCAGAGAAAACTCATAAGTACAGCATGACTGACCTTACCTCAACTTCAGTACTTATAATTTTTTACATACAGGAGCTTATTAAAGAAATAAGGAAATGCCTAAATTAGCTCACTTCGTTAAATGTTCTCTCTGAGACTCGAAATATCTCACTGGGTTTTGCACTGGTAACAGTGCAGGGACACGCACGTGCACACACACGTGCACACACACGTGCACACACACGTGCACACACACGCATGCAATGTTGCCTGAACCTGTGTCAGTATTATGGCCGAAAAGCTGGCTGTGGTGAAAGCTGGTGCAAGACCACCTAAGGGAAATATTCGGCCTCTAAAAACAATGACAGAGTGAGAAAAATACTGCAGTAGCAAAACCTGAAGGCATCCCTGGTTTAGGCAACCACAGCAGCCACGAGGCAGGGCTGTGGTGCTTCGGTCCGGGCTTCCAAACCACATGTCCAACTTGTCTTGACCTCTTGCTTATTTTGATTCGCACTTGTCCTCGTCTCAGACACTCATTCAACCATTTACTTGAGCTTTCCTGTCAATCATAGCATACTAAATAAAAACTTTCTCCAACCCGTTCCCTTTTTCCCAGAGCTTAAACTTAAGGAACACCACCCATGTATAATCATTCAGCGCTGGATGGTGTCACATTAGGACTAACTCTGACATGAAAATAAAAACATAGAGACAAGCCTGCATTAGACACCTCGAGATGAGTCTCGCCTACAACCTTACTTGACCTGCTGTTAGTTTGTAATACATGAAGAAAACAGATGCAAGACATTAAAAGCAAAACACAGTTTAAGTGTTAGGCATTTCTGGACATTATTGGGGGAAATGAAAAATTCAAAAATGAATCCTTAATTTAAAACACATTTTATATTGTACAGACATTTTATTACAATATCTGCTACTTTGACTTTTTACCTATTCACGGTAGATTTGTATAAAAACACACAGATTTACGGTTACACAAGGTTAAAGTCAATTTTATACAAAAATCTGAAGGTCTTTATACAATTGTGTTCATAAACCAAGCAGAGCCTCATTTACAGAACATTTTATCCCTAAAAAGTGGACAGTAATGGACATCAGGGAATGATGAAAAAGGATCCTCACTGTAAAACCTTTTTAAAAACCATCACAATTTGAATTGGAATACTTTATTAATCCCTGAGAAAATTATGTGGTTTCATTTGCTCCAAGGCAGTAAGAACAGTAACTGATAAACAGATTTAAATAACACAATACATTAAAAAGTTATAAAATATAAAAAATAGTTCGAAAATATATATAAATCTATTAGAGCTGCATATAAAAATAGTTTGATTATAAATATATAAAATCAAAAACACCTGTGAACCCTGAACTATCCTGTATTTAGTAGATTTATATAAACTGTCAAAAAATCTGGTTGATGCCCTTTAGATTGTTTTTATTAATCACAACCTTACAAACCCAGTGGTTCTACTTTTTGTTACTAACTGAATCCAAATCATTAACTGGGTGGAAGGATGTGGTATACTGCATCTTTCTATATAATGGGGACAAAAATAATCTACACTACAAGGAAAGGGTTTCATTAAAGTTTACAGCTTGTATTTAAGCAGTGACGATGGACATTTATAGCAACTTCAAAAGTAAGTTAAGTCCAAGAAACACTCGTTTCAGACATTATAAACCTTTGACATGCAGACTGTTCACTTTCCTCACAAAACACTGAACAAGAACGACGAGGACGAGCACACCTGATCGCATTCACTCAAGAGTACGTCAGGGTTTACTAAGGTGATCCGCAACTTCAAAGTGGCATTTAGCGTCATCATAAATCACCGTAAATGAAGGCACTTATCTCAACACTTCATATTTACCTCAACGTTCAGCAATAAAACCTGAACCAAACACATTACTGCTTTGTTTTAATGCTTTTTAAGGTGTGACTGGTTAGCCTTGCCAGATGAGTGTAGTACTGCTCATATTGAGACTATTGTTGCATGTTGACCGGCAGCGTTAGTCAGACATTCCCTCAATTGTTTAAACAGATAAAAGAATAACTTACTGTAAGTGTGGTGCAAACACATTGACAGCTCTGTAACAAAATGATATCTTAAAGTATCACAGAGCTTAAGGGAATATTGGCATAAAGATAACGTCTCTCATCCTAACACCACCCAGCAGGTATCGTCAGCCACAGCAACAATGTCTAAAATAAACAGAGACTGTACACCACACTCACATAGTCTATATAACTTGAAATAAATCGGCAACATGGGCAAGCTTAGCTGGGTTTATCAACTCTTATTATTCCTAGGATTGGTCATGGAAAAATGTATTTTCAAACTATTCTAGTGAAGGAAACCAAGGGGAAAACTCAAATGCTCCACATCTCCATACTACAGGAACACAGTGGCATAACAAGTTTTTCTTGGTTATATGCTGTTGAAAGATGAGCTTCCAATGTGCACATCAAAGCGACTTTATCTTGGCAAACGCTTGAAGACTTCACCCTGACAGTTTCACTCTGTCAGTCAAATTCAGTCAGCGCATAGCATCAAGCAAATGCGTGTCAGCTTCAAGGAGCCACACCAAAAGAAAATGTCTCTGCAGTATGGAATGCTTTAGGGAAGGAACCATCACACTGTCAGTGGTCATGTAAACAAGCATTTCAGAACATCACAACAGAGACGTACAGCAACAGAATCCTTTGTAAAAAGTTAGGTCTATAATTTTAACCAGATTTTTTTTTTCGTGTTTTTTTTGTCATCTTATCAATCACTAATATGACTGCATGTTTTAACAAGTGAGTAAAGCATATTTTCAAACTGAGCTAATGTTTGATGAATCTGCTGTCAATGCAAGTAACCACAAACTCATTTTTCTTTTACCTCCCACTTACTGTCTCACTTTGAATTAATGGATTTAGCAGTTGCATTTGTTTTAAATTTAATAAACCTGCTGGTTTGGTCGCAGGTTTTCCTTCCACCTCATTAGAAAATTCCTTCCTCCCAACAGACTGTACATAAAGGATGGATGTAGCTTTTAAGTCTAAAATGTAAAACCAGTTTTGAAGTTCCTTAAAATGCATTCTTTCTAACAGCCAGACTCTTTTGGTTAAAAAAAAGTCTCTTCAGCAAACATTCTGGTCTCTACTGATATTATTATTTAGGGCACACTCGTCTTGTCATTGTCGAGTCACTAGAACACGAGCAGGCAGGACGGTTGCTCTGACACAGTCACCCCATGGTCAAGATACCAAGACAGCCATGATCAAAATGCTCAGCTTGAGGTGTTACAACGGGAATTTACTACTTTACTTGTGACATCAGTGCGGCCATGTCCATCCTTTATATATCCTTCCTCAGAAAATGATTTCACAAGCTGTTATTATGATCTATAGTATGGCCTCTGTGGAACGCGTGAAAAATTGCATGTAAAATTGCATGTAAAAAATGAGTGGCGTCACCTTTAACTTGGCATCCTGTAGAATGGAGCTTTTTACGTTGAGTTTAACATTATCACAAGTGTGCACATCATCCCAAACCCATCACAGGCAAGCTTTAACCTCCAGTCTCTGGGTCAAAAAATGGGTGTGTTGAGGCCTTCTGACGTGCATGTTATCACGTTGTGTATGTTGTTTCAGGAATGCTTGTATGGGTTTAGTAAGACACGACAGATGCGATCACTTAGTTGGAGGACCTGAGTGGACTTGTTGCTTTCTACAGCTCATTGCTAAAACATAGTCCTCTCGGTACACTAAAAGCCTGGTTAAAATGTATCAGCATTCAACTCACCTACAACGTTGAGAAAATTAAATTTCACAATGAATGAAAGAGTCACATTACTCAAAAGAACATTCAGTGCAGTTTAATAATGAGATAATTTTAGGGGAATTGAGATTTTAGTTATGTGAAAATGTTTAGAACTGCTGTCAGAAGAGCAAGGCTAATGTTCGAAGCAAGATGTGGACTTCAATATATAATGACAGCGAGCATTTACCGATCTGGCAACGAGGAGCGGCTCTACCTTTAGGACAAAACTTGCTGCGCAGCTGTCATTGTGTACAGACGTGCACTGACAGCGTGCCTTTTTGAAATGTTTAGACAATTCCACCACATGACGCTGCCATGAGGGATTACTAAGATCAACAAATGTACTGACCTACGCTGTAATCCACACTGTCAGACGTTGTGTTCCTGGCCTCGTGTGACCTGCCTGCCTGTGGATGCTCCATCAGGGTGTGTCACCCTCAACAGGGGTGGCATGACCCTAGATGACAGGAAACCCAGCTGGATCACAGACGAACCACTAGCAAGGCTGCGGCAGGTGGCTCAGCGAGTGGCGACCCACTACCAACCACACGACATCAAACGTAAGCAAAAAAGCAGACAAAACGAAGGCACAGACAAAACAAAAGTGAGACAAAATGAAAACACAGACCACTGTTGCCTTTCCTCTGGCACACCACAGTGTTTTTGAGGCTATTGTAGCCAGCCGCAGACTGAGAACACTGACACCAAAAGAACATCAGCATTCTCTCACTTGGCAGCCGAAGCTTTCAAACGCAGAAGATTGAGAACACACAGCGCCAGAAGGTGAGGCACCACGTGGCAATTGTGGTTTTACAATAGATGAGACAGAGCATTCGTGTCTGAAAGCTGCCTCGTACCCCTGCAGGGAGAAACCGTCTCCACCAAACAAGCATGTTTTCATGACACTGAATGCCTGGCTCGCAGCACACCCCATCTCCTTTTCTTATGTTTCATTGCTCTATCTAACTTTCAACAGCCAAACAAAAAAGGGAACGATCATGTAAGGCAGCACTTGATATGGGCAAAGCTCTGAGCAGCTGAAAATTGGCCACATGTCACAAGGATGGGTTACATACGCAGTACTAGGATCCCAAACAAAAACAAGGCTCAACCAGCACATGGTATATCCATACGGAATAAAAGCTGGCCTAATTTTACCAAAGACAGTGACAAGCTCTCAATGTACACACTGCTCTTCCAAACCTTTGTGGTTTGGGAGGAAAAACACACTGTGCTAAATGGACAGTTGTCTGAAATAGGTCAGTCAAAACTCTAATGGGATACAGACAAGCTCCTATATGCATAATATACCGAGGATAACTATGGCTACACACACAGGCCGTGCAGCCAACAGGCATTATTAGACGGGTTAATGGGTTCCGGGCCATTCAAACAGCAGGCTTTAGTCAGGCATGCTACTCAGACAGGATAATGGTGGGATAGCTAGAGGGGCTGGGAGGTTCTTGAGGCCTAGTAGTGCCTCGTAGTACCTACTGCAAGCTTTGCAGCTTTCCACCTGCACTATTTCTACTGTTTTACCTCAAGTTCCAAGACAGGCTGCATTTTCTTCTTCTTTTTTACCTCTTTTTTGTGGTCTTTAGTCTTTATTAATTAGAATAGAATAGAATTCAACTTTATTGTCATTGCACATGCACAGGTACAGGGCAACGAAATGCAGTTTGCATCCATCCAGAAGTGCTTTAGTGATATAGATATATTACAATATAGGATTTATTGTAGAATTGTAGGATTAGGATTTCTGGACTAGCATCACTAACCCTGCAGAACAGGTTAGACCCTTAATGCGATGACAGTGGTAAGCACTGCAGATATAACTAAACACTACACACATTAAATATTAAGGAATGAAAAGGGCTCAGGCAGCCACAGGAGAAGTACAATAGATATTTAAGGATTTGGAAAAATAATAATAGAAAATACATAAATATAGAGAAGGAATCTCAGGCATGCAGCGATAAAGTAGGGTTTGATTAGATTAAATGGAATGTTATTCATTCATGACTGAAGAGGAAAATGGAATATTTATGTAAGTTAAACAAATCAGTCAAGCTCTGCTTGGTAAAATTTTTTGCCTTTATCTCTCCTATTGTGCTCACTTATCAGATTCATTTAGTTATTAAAATAATATTTGTTTCCCAACTTTATTGGCACTTTTATAATAACACATTGTTTGCATTTAATAACATCAGCATGTGCACCAGTTACGTGCCATAAATCACTAGATCTGAATCTCCTCTGCGGGTATTCAGATATTTGGCATCAAAAACAGTGTTAGGCTGATCCATCAGAGTCTGTTTTCAACAGGAGCGATTAAAAAGGTGGAGGGAACAAAAGCACCGGGATTAAAGACAGGCAGCTCTTTCTAGATATGTGCCAAACTAGTAGAGAAGACACACAGAAGCACTAAATCTCCCTGTGTAAACAGTCCATCACACATATTAATCCCGGAATTACTGGACAGGGAAACTCTCACACCCACATGTGAACAAAACACACAAAAGCATCCACAAACTGGTAGATGCACATAGTCGCTCACATCAAAAAGGCATGTCAAAACAAGCTGCAAAGCCAAAGGGGGAAACTTATGAAGATAGATATATACAAAAATGCACACACGCACATTCACACACACACAAGTAGGCAGTGACAGCTTGAAGACAGGCCCAGGCATGGCAGGAGGAGGAGTGACGGAAGGCAATTAGAGACATTTTTTAGATGATAATAGCTGTGTACAAGCCACCGCAGTCCATAAAAGCTATTCATAGCAGGCGAGAAGATGAGCATAGCAATGAAAGTGGTTGGACCGTATGCCCAAGATTTGCCCCTGAGGGCATGGAAGGGATGAAGACAGAGAGCGAGATAAAGAAGTGGCAGTCTCTCACTCTGGCATGTAGGGATGTCACAGTATCTCCAGTAGATCCCGTCCTCATGATCTGCAATGTAGCACCACGGCTGAACATCCCCATCAGGATTCCTGCAGAAAATTATAACAATCATTTGCCTGCATTGGATAATTTTAAACAAGAAACAAATAGTGGGAAGAATAGTTGAAGCTCCTCTTGTGATTATAAAATTATAATCTGACAGTATAGCAGCACATAATTTGCAATGTTTCCCTGTTTAACAACCCGCTTCATTTAAAAACTGGTTGGTGTTTGCCCTGCTCTTTGCCAGATGTTTGTTGTTGTGCACATTTTTTGTTTAAAGTGGAAATAAGGAAATTTTGCACGTACCGAGATATCTATTATTAAAAAAATGATGGGTGAATGCATCAGATTGCTCTCTCTCAGAGTAAAGATTGAGGAGAGCTGAAAAAAAGGATTAGGGAAAAGCATGGGAAGAAGAAATGATAGTGGGATATCAGATCAAAAAGACCGGCTATCGACTGAATACTCAACTATGTTTCAGAAGGAGATTATCTCAGCTGTGTCAGTCATCCTTAGTAGCACCCTTTGGTGCTTGTTGGTTTCACCCCTTCCTCTGTACTCTGGAGGCTCGACCCTGCATGCCAGTCAAGAGCCAGTCCAATTGGTCTAGTTAGAGGTTGGGGGGGAAGCCTCTTTGTTCTGGGCCAGACACAGACCTAAAAAAAAGGACGGCTGATGGGGCCAAGCTTTTGTCTGAGACTATGGCCTCTTTTGATCCTCATCAAGGCCCTTTAAACCCATGAGAATAAGGCTGATGGGCCCCTCAGTGCTTTTCCTTTTCAGTTTCACTTACAAAAGCGATGAGAAGTGGGATTGAAGATACCTAAAAGCCTTGTGCAGGCTTCATATCTCCAGGGTAATCATCCAGCTTTGTAAATCATGACCTTCACAGTAACTTCTAATTTGCCGATAAATAAAGTCAAAGCAGCAAGTGTGCAGCGGAAGCGCAACTTGGTCTGCTTCATGTCTTTAAGCTCCATTTCAAGATAATTCCAAACTGGAAAAATACACTCTCTGCTGACTAAAGAAGCCTTCTAAGATGACATCGCTATTTTTTAGCGCTGACGGTAATTGCCAAAAACCTTTTCTTCATCTCTTTTGACACACCTCATTGTAGCATCTTGACAAAGCCCTGCAGCGCTGCACTATCCCGTTTCACCTTTTGTGCGCACAGTTGTGAAGGGCGTTTCCACGTCTTTTATTCTGCTATCTAACACACTATCCTGAGTTTCCTCCTCTCTTTTCACACTGAGAATGAGGTATTGACAAAGAAGACTTTTCAGAGTTGAACTGAAGTTTAAGCTCCTTAAAGCTTTTACTCTGAATTCATAGCAAACATGGCTTTCTTTATTGCATCCTGTTAGCCATGGGAGTCTTAAAGAAAAGGCTCATCTAGTCACGATCATCTCTCTCAACCTAAAATGTTCCCATGTTCACAGGAAACCAGCCTTGGTTGCCAGTAAATTTGGACTTGATATCATGAGTGCAGATCTGTCTGTCGCTCCACCCAAATTGGAGGCAGACACCTGTTTGTTTACCCCGAGGCTACTGTTAAAATGGCGAAAAAGAGCAAAAAAACTGGGTCCAAGCATAAAACCACTGATATATATACCCTTTCTCCATTTCTTCTTCCTCTTCTTTCCTTTCTGCGCCTGTCAACACATAATAGTCCTATTTGAAATAAGACTCCAAGAACAAACCTAAGATAGTGCTGCCACTTATGTAATTTAGTGCACTTTCTTAATCATCCCTCCAAAAGTCAGGCATGAATTACAGCCATTAGCATTAAAAAAACATCCATCCAGCAGACCACCCAACCCAAATCTGACCTACTGACATCTTTGAACAGTACATGATGTAGTGTGCTCCCCCTCTCTGAGCTTTCACCAAAACCCTGGAGCTCAGATAGCATTTTATCCTTTTTCTAACCCACACACACACACACACCTGCACACACCCTTTCAGTAAAAGCATGAGAACATCATCCACGGAGCTAAATGAACAGGCAAGCCCAAAAAGTTGGGAAATATAATCAATCCTGCCTCGAGCTGCTAGCTCGCACACATACAGAGTGTGTGTGAGGGTCAAAATGGAAGGTGGAAAGCAGACAGCTGAGGTAGCATAGGGCAGATCAGCGGAAAACTTAATGCGGAAATCCATTTTACGTATATATATCTATACTGCATAAAGTGTGTCTGTCTGTGTGTGTGTATGTGTGTGTGTGTCTGAGGTTGCATTCACCTCTGTGTGCGTCACAGATTGCCTGCTTGGCTCTGAGTAGATGAGCCTGTTGAAACACTCCCATACCCAGAGGAAATCACAGAAGATGTTTGGACATTTAATTGGCACAATTACGCTGATCGACTCATTTTGCTCAGAGTGAGCCACACACTTTGGTACTGAGCCAATTATAGCCACATTGCATTTTGCCTTAAAGGCTCCGAAGCTGCGCATTTGAAGGAAAGAGGGGCTTACAGACGAAGACTGAGAAAAACAGCTGTTGTTAGCTGGCTGCTGTTCAAAAGGTTTCCTTTACGTTAGTCCCAAAATGTATGATGCCTGGCACGGAAATTGCACGTAACTACTGAAAAGAAATCCTTTACTTCAGACTATGTTTTCAAATTCTGGAAATCTGGAGATGAAACGTCCTAACATTTTTTCATGAGATAAACTCGAGATTCTACAGTGACTTTTGTTTAAACAATTGAAGATATGGAAAAAAAAAACTTGAAAGAGTCACATTGATCATTTTGCCGAATTGGAGAGTGGAGAAATGCTGATTGCACAGTGGTGGCGAGAGGCTTGTCTGGATAGGGATTTGAGGTCAACAGCAGATCAGAGTCTGGCAATTTACTGCCTGAGAGAAGACTCTTTAATTGACTTGGATGATTTAGCATGCAAACTGCTGCCCGCTGCTGTGCTCCATGAATGCATGTATTGAAGAAGAGGGCTTGTCAGTTGTAGGCTGATATGTATAGTCTACTGTCTATTGTTGCTCTCTCATGGTCTACTTGTGCTAAATGTGAAGTTGTGATCTTCCCGTGTCCTGTCTTGCTGGTAAACCAGCCTCATACTTTTTTACCTTATTTTTATTCATATCTTATATGTCAATAATCTTGGTTTAAACGTGCCTGGAAAATATCAGTTTCTGAGATTTGATATGTTTAAGGGAAATGAAATGATTTCACAGCACTCACAGCAGCAACAGAAACTATATACTGATCAGCCACAACATTGAAACCTCCTGCCTATAATGCGTAGGGGATGTGAGCCCACAAAAACAGTTTGGTCTGATTGGATCATGGACACAAAATCGCCTTTGGGTGTCTGGCAACAGGATGTTGGCACGCGATCCTTTGGGTGCTGTGGGTTGCAGGGTGGGGCCTCTGTGGCTCTGGCCTGTTATGGCACATCCTGCGGATGCTCAATCGGAGTGTGATCCGGGGATTCTGGAGGCCGGGCCATGTTCCTCGAGCCATTCTGGAGCATTTTTGCAGTGCGGCTGGGAGCATTGTCCCAGTGCGTAGCGAGAGGGGGTGGGGTACGTGTGAAAGTAGCATCCACATGACTGCCTGGACCTGAGGTTTCCCAGCAGATAATTTGCATTGCGACCACATGATCAGTGTTATTCACTTCATCTGTCAATGGTTTTAATGTTGTGGCTGACTGGTGTATGCTTTGAGATAAACAGTCGTCACTGCTTTGGGTAATCAGCAGATCAGTTTTTGTTTAAACAATTTCTTCAGCACAAAACATACCCAAATGAAAGCTGTTGACAGTGAGGCCTGAGGAAACAGGACACTGCTGCTGATTAACACACTGTTAACTTTTTTGTACACCACAAACCAAGTTGCAGGAAATACTTTAAAACCACCTAGCTCCAAAAGTGATTTTTCAAAATAACTCAGATTGACCAATCCACTATTTGTATTCGCTCAAACTCCAAAAACATTGCAAAAGATGAACACCGGCATCAGCAAAGATCAGTCAGTCAATATCAGTCTGTATAAGGCAGAAGTTAATTGCTTCAAGGACAACAACGTGCTGTGATCTGCAATGCAAAGGGCAGCAAAAATAAATAAATAGAGAGTATGTTTTAAGAAAACAAAGTATCACAGTATTAATACACTTATTTAAAGATTATTTAACCCGGACATAGGACCACACACCAAAGTAGTCTGAACAGAACAAATTACATCTTGGAGACACAGATAAAATGATAAAATGTGGATTATAATATAATACTATACAATCAGGAGCTCATTATTGTTCCCCAAACATATCCAGCAGCGGTGTGCATCGCTGAATGGAGGCAGAAATCTCTTAACATCTCAAAACGAAGACGAAAGAAACCAAACCATCTGTAAACCGAACACAAAAACCTGCTCAAATAAGGAGAACATTTTAGTACAGGAAGTTTGTTCCTTCTATGCTTCTGATATTACTATAATGTTGATGTACATCTTCTTGTGGGACACTTCTATTAACTTCCTCAATTTAACAAAGCAGCACCTTGGGATCACAATAAAGTAATACCAACAGTGGACAACTTGGCTGCAGTTTGTCTGACCTCAAATTTGCACCTGACATCATGGAGATTCAATTACAATCAACTTGGGGAACACTTTTCACTCTGGCATTTCCATTATCTCATCTATGTAAGGGAAAAGCATTAGAAGCCATACTGAACACTCATAAATCCTACCGTACACACACACCTGCATATATATAGCCATCAAATGGATGGCAAAGCTATTCAACCACCCACTGAACCTTCAAGCAATTCACACCCTCATACTAATGCAGTCCAATAGCAGCCCTTAAGGAACAGTGGATTAGAACGAACAAATGAAATATAAATCAGGATTTCTATTTCTGTGATGCTCTTCTTATGAAAGTCACAAAGTATTACCAAAATGTCAAAGAAGTGCTTAAGGTCTGAAAAAAAAGTGTCTTTTTTTAAGCGTAAAACTGCATAATTATTAGGACGCAACATCCGAGCTCAACACCAAGAGTTAGAATTAACATCTATTTCATAACAAGAAATCAGCTCAAAATCCAACCAGGCTGATAATTAGCGATGTGATATTCACTGCCTTGCTAAGACTCAGCTTAGAAATGAGAGCTCTTGTCCTTTTCCTGAGGCTTTGTGCTTCTTTCTTTGCAGGGGAATAATGTGACATTTCCCCTCTGCCCAGTTTCCCCCTGTTTTCACTCGGATATTTTATAGCGGGCTATAAAAATGAAATGTGGGGGCTGTTAGGGTTCTTTCTTCAGCACCACTCTGGTGCCCTCTCCAATAAATCACCAGCAGAAAAAACGCCAATGATGGGACTAAAAGTCAGTTTGTAATCCTCTACTTCTCTGCTTCACAAAACTTGATATTTGCTTGGAGCTGTGTGTTAAAATTAAGATGTGTGATGATTCCTGGATTCACACTTTCCACCTGGGCACTGGCTTCAATTCTCACCTCTTAACACTACAATTGGCCTAACAGTTAGACATGCCAACATTTCCCTGGCTCTCCTCATTTTACTCCATTTTCTTGCTGGTACTTCTCCTTTTGTCCAAGGATTACCACCTCTTTGTTTTCAAGCCAGAACTGTCGACAAAAATCTAAACCTTAGAGGAGAGACAAACATGGGTAGGTCAGGGAGATGAGAAAGCATCTGAAGGTTAAAGAGGGTTAAAGAAACACTGGAAACAATTTGAATTGCAAGATGCACCACATGCAAATAAGGAGATTTACAATTCAAATTGGGCAACAATGTCCAAGACACTTTCCCACATGGCTGGAAAAATCCATCTCGTGAGCCAGCTTTCTGTGATCAAACAAATCAAGCATTACACATTTTTATGCAGTGGGATAACTCCCTCTTCTGCGGGTATGTTCATAACATTTGCAGTCAACAACATGCACAGACATTCACAAATGCTTGACCTTGCAGACAAAAATGCCATCCCTCATCTTTCCACAATGAACAGGCCACTTTGCTTCCCATAGCAATGCTGATGGGTGACTCCTTACAAGCAGGGTCTCTGAAAACAGTTGTTGCTACAGCCCTAAGTGACAGAAATCCCTCTGTCGTGAGTGAAGCAAAGCTACGTGCTATCAATGAGTTGGAACGTCTGCTTACTGCTTCAGGGGCCAAGAAAACAGCCAAATCCTAAAAATGAAGATGTCCATTTTGAATGGTGTGTTGGACATAATACGCTTCTAATACGCAGGAAAGCTTTTCTCCATCCTCTGCATGTATCCTGCTCATAAATCTTCCGAATTCCCATCCAGCTGAAGTAAAAACAAATCTGTCCAGTGCCACTTGAAAGCATTGTTCCGTTATGAGTTTACAACCATGACATAGAGAGGCTTTCAGAGGCTTTGGGCCCGGGAGGAGGAGGAGGAAGGGGTGTTCTGTTTCTTATGGCCGGGCGATCTGGGCCAAGCCACTGTTCTGGACGTCTCTGCGAATTTGAACTGACTCACGAATGAGTGTGGCTCCCTGAAAATACACAAGTTTGACAGTTGTGCATGCAATACTGACAGTTGTACTTGGAGTGTGACTGACGGAGAGAAAGGGCTTGCTAGACACCCAAAGCCACTGTTTCCCTTCACATTCCAGGGATGAGGAATAGAGATTTGCTTACACAAACTCTTCAGGCGTATTTGCGTCCTTGCGGTGACAGGGCTAAACGTTGTCCTCTGGTACTACATATAAAATATTCAGAAGCAAATGTCTTAGCTGGTCCCTGGTGTTTAAACCCTTTGCAAGACAACAACAACATGACTCTAAATTATTCACAAAGTCAAGTGCTTTGTCCACGAAGTTCAAAGCTCCGTCAAACAGCAGTATTGAAAAGAAACTTTTTAAGGCGCTACTAATCAATAACAAATGATCATCATCATAAACAAAAACAAGATAAGTGCTTATATAATTGGTAGGCTTAGACTGTGAGCCACAGCTTAGGACTTTGTGGTAAATCTGATGGATCTGCAACACAAAAGAAGATTGCTTTACAACAAACAGCATGAGGGAAAAATTTGTTATTCTTCCAGGCAACCGCCAGAAAAGCTTGCTCAAAAGGCTGTGTGTGGAAAGGAGTGAAGCTTGCAGAGAAATGCCTAAATGAACTTTTACCCTTAGCTCTACATCTAGACGCTGAAATCCTTGTCAACAAAAGATCAGAAACTGCATTTGTGAAATCAGGCCTTATTTATTAATCACTTAAATCAATTTATGGATGCACAGGTCACTTTGAGGTGAGTGTGACCTCTGAGGGAAGTGAGTCCATCCTGGGTTTAGAGTAACAAAGGTATAAAAAGAAAAAAGGTTGAACAGAAACAGTTTTGGAGCAGTGGTTCCCGGCTAGGAAATTACTGGTCATGAGCTTCGGTTTTGTAAGGATGAAACAAACAGAATACAACGTGTTCATTAGTGGTTTTTGCTACCTTTGCTCAAAGGCAGGCCACTTGTTTCCACCTGTTACCAGTCTTTGTGTTAAGCCCAGTTAGCAAGCTGACAGCTGCTGGCGGCAGCTTCATATTTTGTGATGAAAACAACAATGCCACTCTCTTCTAACTAAATACTTCTATTGAAAATGCGAAATCTGAGAGCTTGTGAGCAAAGAGATAAGAAAGAAGACAAATTCGACTGTGCACATCCCTTTCCTTCAGGCTTTTTAGTCACATTTGTATCTTGTGATGTACTGGAGTTTAAGTTCTTAATTCTATGCACTAACAGATCGCAGTGTTTTATTTCAGCTGTGTGGATGGTGGCAAACATCTCATTAATCTTGTAAAAATGTACTTTTTAACTTTTTCTTGTTATCCACAGTGTGAATTAGCATGGCATTTGCTCAGTGCTCTGTTGAGCTGAACACAGATACTGTTCTGGATTGCGTCACGAACGAAGCTTTTATGTTGTGAAACTGTGCGCATGTATAGCAGATGACTAACTTACTGTAAAAGCTATATAAACTTCAAATTTGAGTTAAAGTCAACCAACTTTTGAGGAATTTTTTCATTGGGTCTGATTCTGCAGTTTTTATGTCCCAGTGACCACTGAAATTAAAGTTATGGCTCTGTGGAAAGTAAAATATTCACCTGCAGTAGTTATGGCTGCCCAGACCTCCTTCTCCATTTGGGTATTTGAGGGTGTTGTAAGGGTGCTGGAAGGTCTCATTCCAGAAAAGGCAAGGTTTACCCCCATGCAGGCTGGTCTGGTTCTGGAAGCCCCTGTAGTCTTCTCCGTTGGCAGTGTAACACTCTGTAAAAAGAGAGAGAGAGAGAATGTGAACTACGATTATAAAGCAGCCTCTAATGTTTGCAGTAAGGAATTAGCCATGTATTAAACTGAAAATCAAACACTTGGAGAAAGCTTTTAAACAGGCGTGTAAAACTCAGCCACACATGTGTCCTGCTTTATTGAGAATCTGGACTGTGAAATTTACTTGTGCAATTAAATTTTTTAATGTCTTTGGAATGATTATAGACGAAAAGTTTGGAATAATTATATTCTTTGCCCAGGCTCCATACATTTTAAACTCTGGCCAAAAAAATGTTAAAGCAAGATCAATGACAACATTGTTTCAATTAATGCAAACACACGAGCATAAAGAAAAGAAAAGACCCTGCAGATATGTAGCAAAAGCAAATATGGATTGAATTTTGAGGAAGTGTATAACAACCATCTGGCTAAGCGCAAGAAAAAAAAGAAAGCCGGGTTCCCAAGGCAAACAATGGCTGGTTCAGAGCTTTTCTTCGCTGAAAAGGGAATTCAAATAAACAACGGCTGATGGAACGATGATGAGCTATCACCGCTCATCACAGTGAGCCTCGGGGGGGATCCTGTCAAGAGAGCTTTAACAGCTACAACTGAATTCCTCTTTTGATTGCATTACAATGGAAAATATTAATTTATTGTGTGACTGTTTTGATTACAGATGACGTAAATGCTCGTAACTTGAATGGCTGATAGATCAGGAAACCCGTTTTCTTTAATAAGTGGGGATCAAAACAGGCTTCCCAGTGTACAGGTATGGCATTCATTTTTGTGCAAACAGAAGGTGCAAAAGATGCTGCAAGAGCAACAAGTTGACATTTCCACAAAGAAGAAGAGCACACATAAATATCACAACAGTTTTACTTCTTGCCTGTCAGTCAAACATTAATGAGGAGCAAACAATACTTTGTTGTTTGGCTCGTCTCCATGGGGTCTTGTTGCTATGTATGTGGTTCGCCAATGACCGGCCCCTTTTATCAAGCTAAGCTGTCTGGGCTGAGTATGACCTAATGCACTGCAATATGACAGTCATTATACCCCTTGGTGAGCCAGCTGTGCTCCAAGGCTCTTTCATATTCTCTTTTCAATCCAAAGTTTCCCAACTTCCTCTCTGGTGTGTTGTCATCTGTTCTGCTCTCTCGCTATCGTCTACTCGCTTCTTCTCTGCCGTTGCTTTTCTGTCGTTCTCTTTCAACTGACACAGATAAGCATTTCTTTGGGGATGCTTTACCCTCACAGACTTTAAACGTTACTACTGTGGTCAGTTGCCAGGTTCGTTCTTTGCTGGTTCTCTGAGCTAGTCGCACAGATAAGGAGAGCTGAGCAGCACTGATAAAAAGTTATTTTCTGTGGTAGATCAATGAACTTCCAAGTTAACCCTCTGCGTGTTATTGGTACACGTGAAGCGGTAAATAAATGTACAATTAAGTTACTTACACTAAAACTAAGTGTCGTTAAAGTTTCATATCTTTTATAATTAGCTTCCCATACTCTGCAGCATGCTGTGCGATATTTACAGCAGTTAGTTTGCACGCAAACATGCATTCCAGCTTCTTGCATCCACCACAAAGTAGTGCTAACACTTAATTTAGAGTAAATCAGCGTCCCGACTGCTCTCAGTGCGTCAGCCAAAGTTGATTTTAATTAAAGTTGTTTCGGCTGTGTTGTTCAGTCAAGCTTATCAGCTATTCATCGTCTGGCTGACAGCAGTTCAACAGCAGCAAGGAGCTGCAGGGTGTCAGGTTCCTGCAATTATGATGCCACTCTATTGTCTGTAAATGGCTCCCTTCTCTCTTAGCAAATTAATACTGTCTTGGCATGCAAGGATATCAACCAGCAGATCGTAAATCCACCTGAGAGCGGCTGAGGCAGAACACGACTCCATAAAATTGGAAAAACAGCTTAATGGTGTTTCAGTGGGGGTCATGCACTTGCCAACCTTACATAGGGGAGCTATGAGATGAGTGGAGGAAACAAGTTATCATCAGGCTGACATCCAGAGGACAGACGAGGTATATTAAATAATGCTCACTTCTCAGGCCTCAAAAGATGCACCTGCAAACAGATGCAGAGTTTATGGGGACTTCTGGCAGGGGGGGGCTTTTTCTCAGGATTAATGCTGGCTGCTCTGCTTCAACACTTATCTTGATAATTATTCTTAATGTAACGTATCCTCATTTGGTAAAATGGGACTCATATGTTGATTTTATGTTGTATTTACAATTTTTTGGATGTTGGCAGTCATGGCAACAAAAAGACAGGGAAACACTGCTTCTGAGACTTTGGCAGCAGGACGAGAGCAATTATGAGTCACTGCTCCCCAAAAGCAATCATGGCTGTTACTCCACAAGTCAAAGAGGATAACATCAGGAGGGACAGGGCAACTGACTGCATCCCAAATGAGCTCACGTCCTTCAAATATCTTCTCCTCAAACAGAGTGAGCATTAAACTGACCGAACTTGGCTGCATGCAGAGCTGCTCAATGCACTGTATCAAAAAGAAAGAGCCAAATGACTTTGCAAATGTCTTCCATCTCTCTCTCTTCTCCTCCTTCAGGAAACTTTCCTCTTGAGTTTCAGGATGAAGCATTGCTTGTCTGCACATGGTCCGCTTGGAATGGGTTGCCGCTGGCAAACATCCCGCACCGCTGTGGCCAAGTTAGCTTTCCAGGATGAGAGGGTAAATATGGCAGCGTTTTGCCACTGTTACAGAGATGGGGGTGGGAGGGTAGGGGGTTGATCCATGTGGTTTTGAGGCATCATTTGCTTGTGGTGGGAATGGGAAGTAACAGATCTGCAAGGACTCTGATATAAGTGAGGCCATCGTAAAGATGAATGGCCCATTTAAAAGCCCTGCGGATGCCCACACATCTATCACACTAAAAAGAAAAGGCCAATTTTGCATTGGAACGGCGTAGGTATGGACCCTTTATCCTTGTCCTCCAGAAAAGGAAGAGCTCATCCACTGATTGGCTCTTCGCCACTTCAGGCCCACTCCCCTCCAAACACACCCAGCCCTTTCCTCACACCCTCTTACTTGTCACCAAGCAACTGTTGCGCTCTCGTCACAAGGCCCCGGGCTTTCTTGTGGTTTCATCATAGACTGTGATGGGAAACAGAACCACCACCGCATAAAAGCGAGAGAAAATGGGGAAAAAACTCCAATAAAATACATGCAGATCTACAAATAGAAAAAGTCCGGGAAAGAGAAGAGGAGGACTCGCCCTTGACCAAGCCCTGTGCTCACAAAATACAGCACCACCCCAGCAACGAGAGGCAAAAAAAAAAAGGCACAAACTGGAGAAAATCACTGAGAGAGAGAACTAATCGCCCTGTTATTATATTTGCTGGGATTTGAGGCTAATGCTTTCCACATTGCAACTCGAAATCCACTTGATGCTCCAAAAAAGATGGGTGACGAAAAGCGATATGGGGGTTGTGGGGTTGTGGTCGTGTGATCTCAAGAACACAAACAAACAAATAGTTTCTCTGAAACATGTTGCCCGGTCACACGAGAGCACTTATTTGTTGTGTTTGCTAGGAGGGATGAAAAGCAGCGATAATTACAGACAACTGCTTCCTCACAGAGGGTTGACATAAAGAGCTTCCTTCCATCTTTATTACATGCTTTGGACTCAGGGGACAGCAAAACAGGCTTACTGCGTGAGCAACATTTCCCCTATAACAACATTACACAAAATGAGTTTATGATAGAAGTAAGCATGTACAGTATTACGGACTAAAACCAATTTGTTCAGGCACTAACAAAGCTCAAAAACTGGAGGCAGCCCGCAGAATGTGTGCAATGTTTCAAAGTTTTGTTTCAAAGTCTACAAACAAAGATGACAGAAATGACACATGATTAATACAGTGCATTGCACTGGTTGCCATTAATGTTGGCCAAACTGGGCCAGATGTGTGGGGTTACAGGGTTCTTTTCAGAGGCGACACAGCTGGTGGTAACACAAGTGTGGTTCCCCTTTTGTACAACAGCATCCTCAATCCACATGTAAATTTCAGAAGATCACAGAAAGGCAAATTGACAGTCGCACGTTTAGTACGGCTGCTTTAATGAAGTTAGAAGATGCTTCGGAGAAGTCAGTGACTTCTAAGAGGAGGCAGCTCAGCGGTTAATGGACCACACCTCACCTCCTTGCTTGAGAGGTTTTTCTTTTAAAAGCACCCTCATGCAAGGGTCAATGCAAGTGCAAAGAAAAAAGCAAAGCGATGAGAACAGATGCCTCTAAGTAGGTAAATCTGCAGACAATGACTTCTAAATGGTATTTACAGTCCCCCTTTTCATTCCTTGCTTTTGTCATAGGTTGTAGCCTCAGATAACCAGGTCATAAACCAAAAGCTCATTCACTCCTAAAATAGCCTCCACCACCACTTTTCCTGCAAAAAAAACGCCACTGCACCACCCCCCGTGTTCACTACCACAGTAGCCACAGGACTCCCTGCCAAAGTTTCTGGGTAGCACCTATAAAACGCGGCCCCATCTCATTTTTGTGCAGCCCCTATTATTTAGTTCTGTAATGGAAAGAGTGTAATCTGCTGGTGGGTTGGGTGTTCTGCCAAAATCCCCTTTGTTTGAAGTTGCTTGAGGCAAAAAAAAAGGAAAGCATACAAGTATTTTACTTTTACCCCAATCTACTCAAAGGCCCCCTAACTTAGTGTTGTCTAAAGCAATTTTGAAAAAAATCAATCAACAAAATTAGTGAAGAAGATAATGCATCCGTCTTTTCAGGGTTTCCTGTAGAGGCCAAATTAATATCTGATAAAATACAGCACAGACTGACGAGGTTAGCTTTGGCTCTGGAAATGAACAAGGATGGAACTATGTGGGACGATTTTGAGTTTCACTTGGCAGACGTTCAGGGAGTGACGGATGGGCTACAAACTCTGTCAGTGACGTAAAGGACATTTGGAGTCTCACTGAAACCCTTGAGGGAAGTTGCTAGCAAAATACTGAGATCAGGGGCCTGTCAACTAGGCTGACATGAGGGTGGATAGGGTGTTTTATTCAATTACCTCCCCCAGGGACTTCCTTACCATTTCCTATAATCACAGTCAACATGTGCCAAAAGAAAAAAAAAAGAGTCAGTATTTCTAAACAATAAAAACGTACTTACTCTAACACTGCCTTTGATTCTTCAATACTTTGTCTTTAGTTTAGTTCCCTTTCCATATGATGAAAAAACAGAGGTTACAGGGTTAAACAAACAGAAGGTGAAATCTCCTGCATACTCAACACATGCCACTGAACCTGCTCTAAACCAGCTCCAGACATCACAGTAAACATGACTTTTGCAGTCAGAAGAAAGCAGGCACTTTAAGTGAGGACATAGAGGAAGCAGAGATAGAGATGCTGAGCTTTCCAAGGTGCACAATTAGGCCGTCTGGGATCGATCCATCTTAAATTAAACGAAACTGCAAATTAGAGCAGAGCACTGAGACGGCAGGAAGGATTGTGAAAGACAGAGCGATGGCAAGGGAAGCAAAATTAAGCAGAAAAGAAAGAAGAGAGAAAAACAGACAGGCAAACACAGAGTAAATCAGGGTGGGACAAAGACCGCTTTTATGATACCACAGATAGTTAACCCAGGCTCTAATTTTCTTCTTCTTCTCCACTGCACCAGTGAAGTGAACACTTGGTTTATTTTGCACTTCCCCGTGTTATAGACAGGGCTGACAAAGCCCAGGCTTGTAAAATTAACAGCAAACACACAGCCCAGTGCCAGGGGTCTGAGTTTCAAGGTACAAATCTCATTCCAGAACAGCTCTGTGGTGCAGCTGCGTGCTGGGGCCCTTTACCAGCAAACAAACAACTGATGCAGGGCTTAAGGGAGAGAAAAGATGTCCCTCTAATGCGTGCCTTCGATGAAGAAAAACACACGACCCATATGGGTTCCTCGTTGCAGGCAGCCTTTGATAACCAGAGGATCTAAGGCTCGTGATTCAAGTCATGATGGCTCACTGTTGCTAATGGCCATGTTTGACTCACATGGGGGTATTTTAAGCTCCCTCTCTTCTTTTTGTTTTGCCTGTAAATGGATGGTAAAATGATCTCCCAGTCAACTTGTACTGTCAGATGCTCAGATAAACATATGCAGTGACAAAACATGCATTAATCTGAGCTCCTACCCACATCATTCCAGTCCCCCCCCCCCCCCCCATACCCCTACTTTCCCCCCCACATGCACTTACAGTAAGAATGAAAGGGAGCAATTTTCATCAGTCGAGCAGCCGCAGTATTTTAAGATGGATCCGATGTGGAGGGAAGGAAGGACGAACACACACTTGCACACACACATGCACACAGGCTCCTTTGTTCCTTCAGTGGTAGGGCCAGTGTCATTGTGGCGATGCCATTCTCACCCACTCATCGCTGTACTGTAGATATCGCCCACTGAGGGTGTGCATGTGTGTGTGTGAGCTAACATGTTTGCATGTTTGAGTGCACGTCTGTCAATTCCCTAACGCCTCTGCTCACAATAGACCGATCTTTCAAAGGCAGTAATCAGTTTGCAGTAACACTGTGTAAGCTTTGCGGCCAGCGGGGCTTCAGCTCATTAAAGAGCCAGTCTACCTCGAATTCAAGTCCTCTGGCCTTAGTGCTGACCATCTACTGCTATGGCACTTGATTAGTTGTGCTTAAAAAAAAAGAGCATGATCTCTTTCCAGAATTTATGACGCAGTAGCACAAAAGCCGCAAACCATGAAATCCTTATATATATCCTAAATAATTAGGCCCTATCTTATCTTAATGGATTCATAGTGCCATATCACCCCAACAGAGCACTTTGCTATCAGACTGCGGGGTTGTGGTTCCTAGAGAATTTAAAAGTAGAATGGGAGGCAGACTCTTCAACTTTCAGGTCCCTCTTCTGCACAGAACCAGTTTTCAGTTTGGGATTCTGGAGACACTTTACTCTACTTTTAAAATTAAGCTTAAAAATGTATATTTTGATAAAGCTCATAGCTCCTAGGTCTAGATCACGTGACCCTGAATCCTCCCTTAGTTACGTTGCTTCCCATGATGCACCATGATACACCACTTTGTATTTAATCATTAGTTATTATTATTAATCTCTGGCTTTCTTCTACAGTGTCTTTCTTCCTGTTAAAGGGAGTTTTTCCTTCCCAACGTCACCAAGTGCCTGCTCTTAGGGGGTCTTGCGTTGTAGGGTCTTTACCTTACAATATAAAGCATCTTAGGGTGACTACATTTGGATTTAAACTAATTGAACTGAACTGCTAATCTGATCTAATCTGGGGTATCGTTCACCTACACATGGCAGACTAAGGCATCCCCCTTGGTTAAGATGTATTGTTAGCTGATTCCATGCTTCTTTTATCTGGATAATATAGACAAGAGAAAGAAAACAGTTCCTGTAGAAATTTTCTCAAAACAAGGTTTGTGGATTTCTTTAAATAACTGGGGCGTGATTTGTGCAAAGAGATACTGCTGCTGAATTTTTTATAGGTATTTTTTTAGCTCCAAAAAGCAAGTACCATCTGTTGTTATATTTTATTCAACAGAAAGCAGAGACCTCTACATATATATAACATATAATTATAACTTTAAAACACCAAAACAATCTAGTTTAATAAAGAGCACAAAGAGACAGAAAATATATAAGTATGATCTGGGGATACCTTTTGCACTGTAAGGCATGCCACCTTAAGGTAACGTGAAAGCCAGACGACTACACCTGAAAGAAAGGTGAACCATGAACGAATATGGGAAGGGTTGCCTCTAAACACACCTGTTTTCGATCGTCCTGTTTGTGCTCAGGTTACCTGGTATCTGAGGAATGTAAATTATATGTGGTTTTTGTTTGAGCTGAGGTTCTGTCAGAGCTGTTGCAGGGATTTGTGTGCAGCCATTAGTGATCCCCCAACACACACACTCTCAGAGGTCCTGTGTGATTACAGGGTCCAGAGAAGACGAGGTCAGACTCGGATAAATAAATGTCTCAGGTTCAGGGAGAGGGATCAATGTGACAGGGCCTGCTAATGCAAAAACCCAAAAACACCAAATGGAAAAAAATAACTGCGAAACCAGATCAAAAACACAGCCCATTTTCCTGTTTATCCTTAACAGACATCATTATTAAAAAAGAATGTTTATTCTCTCGTTGAGCGAATCGGGACGTAAAGCGAGAGGAAGCTGGATCCCCTTATGTTTTGAAGAACTTTTTTAGGACAGTATCCAGCTTTCTTCTGGCAGAACACTTACTTGTTTCTGCTTTGAAGAGAGTTTATAGATTTCTGCTCTACTGTTTTGATTGGTCATTTCCTGTTGTGGAACATTTTTGTTGCCAGCAGTCATACATGACACAAAAATTTAATTTGGGGACTGTAGAAATCGATGCCAGTAAGTAGGGAGGGATATTCCATATCTGTTTCAGATAGAGCTAAGAGACCAGAGTAGCTAAACAGGTGGTTATTGTCTCTATTTTTTTCCAGTAGTTTTATATTATTATATAGTATTATTACATAATATCTGAAACAAGCCTTTTCTTCTTGCCAATAAAATACTTTATAAGCTAAGGACATTTGTCACATCTGAATATCTGGGTCACTTACTCAGTGTTTACTGTGCTTTGTTTCTTTTATTTATTTTCTATATAATTATTCTTAAAGTAACAGATTAGTCAGAAAAATCCCTAAATTCCAAGAAACATTTGCTAACTCCAAGTCCTGCTTTGATATGAAACCAAATAAAACCTCCTGAAAAGAAAATAGTTCTCATATTGAAGAAGCTGCAATTATAGACACAATGTTTTTGTTTTAAAGCTTACCCAAATGGATAATGAGCTGTCGAAATGCTTCATTTTATTGCTCTGAAAAGTAGAAAACAAAATATGTTGTCTGCCACTTAGTGTAGATATTCGGTAAGTGTGGCCTCCAGAAATGGAACAACATGGTTACTGGAAATTGGGCTTAAGTTAATCTAGTGTTTGAGTGAAGCTTAGGACCACATGTTGTCATTATATGTAGCTAAAACAGACAAAAACAGGATTTTGTTCGTGCTTTGGAAACTGCGGACAACAAGAAGCGTACTCGAGGATGCCAGCGTGGACAAAATGGACACAATCTATACTGAATACTGAGGTTTGGGCAACTTTTACTTCTTGTTTACACTGGTGGATTAACAGACTCCATGTGTGGAGCGCAAACATGCACCCATCTGTATTCAATGAATCTCCAACATGCTCATTTGCAGAGTGGTAAACACATATGAATAAAGGCCTCAGCGTGTTTGTTTTTTCTATCTTTCTAAACTACAGATGGAGGAACTGGACGTCTCCTTCAACATTCTTCATCATGTTTAGATTTTTTACACTTTAAATGTGTTTACATTGAAGAGAACATCTTCATCTTCAGCCTACTCAGGACATTTTGCGCTAATCCCTTGCTACACTGGTGCAAATACTGCCTGTTTTAGGCCTCAGAACAATGACCTCGCCAAAGGACACCTTTATTTGAGTTGACTTTTGATTTTGCTTGACTTGTTTAAATTTTTCTCGTGTAATTATCTTGCCTGTATGACCAGGTCGGAGAATTAATAAAGCACATTTCCACCGCATGAAATCACAAAACGCTGTCAGACCGCAATTGAGTGCACTTAGAAGGACACAATAACAAGAGCACAATGGACTGCTACAGTGGGGACCGCAATGTTCAACATAAGCCCCCTTTTAACTAGCCACGTCTCCAGTTCCTGATCTTGACTGTGAAAGCGATCTTTTTCATTGTGGTTGGTGCGGCTGTGGGAAGAGCAGGAGTACTGGGAACCAGATGGCTCTGGTAACAGACAGGGGGTATCCCACCGGCCTCACTAAGAAGGGGATCCATTACGTAGGATCTATTGAGGGCCAGTGGATTTTGTTTCATGGCATTGGCCAAGTGTGACCACTCCTCGGTCGGTGTGGGTCGTGGGCTGGTGCCACGTAGGCTACTGCAGACCCAGCCCGTTTTGTGTTCACCTCTGAGAGCTGTATTCACCTTTGCTGCAGGACAGACAACTATATCGGGGCCTCCTGGCGACTTGAGTTACATCCCTTTTGACTCGAAGCCTCTTTGAAAGGCAGTGCAATGGGATATGATCGGCTCCACGGCTTGAGGGACAATGGTGGTTTGTGAAAACGGTGGACAGAGATGTTCCTCTGCACTTTTAAAGTGAAGTCCTTGAACTTTTGAAGCTCAGGTAACCTACGGTGAACAAGAAGAACCCTAACCTTATAATATGTCTTGGAGTAAAAGGCCATTTTTTGTAGAGAGTGTAAATAATTTTTATGTCTGTTTGTTAGAGTGTATATATTAAAGACTTTAGAATGCAAAAAATCTCACATTCTCAAAGCATTGAGGTGGGACTACTTTTCATGGGGTTATCTAATATCAGAGCTTTACGGCTTGTGTTAATTTATTTCCATATTCCTAAAAAGACCACACGTTTCATGTTTCCCAGCTTCTGTTCTGCACTCTCAGATTCCCTGTCATGGCTTCTTAGCTCTGTCCACTGCTGGCTTTGTTCCTTTGTTTTCAGTCTGCTTAGCTATGCTTGCTCCCTTCACTTGTCCAAATGTTTGCTCTGTCCACTTAGCCATGTCCACTTGCTCGGCCTTGTCAAATCGTCACTTGCTGTGGGCGTTTCCTGCAAAGGGAAGAAAGGTGAAAATTTGCCTCTTCGGCCACAAACTACTGCAGCTGGACACAAACCAGACCCCGAGGCTCAGCAGCAAAATTACGCTCCATTTATTTAAAGTGGTTTCCATTACTCTACCGCAGTAGAACACAGACCTCAGTGGCCCTGGCCCAACCATAACTACAGTATAAAAAGAACTAAAGTTCGCCGGACAGGTCATGTCTCACACAGTAGCAATTCAATATCCTCCCGTTATGTTCTTGGTTACGCTTCTCAAAACTCCAAACTGCATGTGACACCACAAAAATACATGGTTGCTTTGAAACTCAGCCTGTGGAGATTTTTTGCAAAAAAACACCCAGCCTATCACTAGAAAGACGTTTGGAACACGTTTGATTCAAAGAAAGAAAAACAGCTAATTTACCTTAATCATACTATGTCAGAGTCGTACTAATAGTATGTTGAAAAAGACAAATACTGAGACAGGAAGCTGGTTTGTATGGTTCTGGGCCACGACCAAAATAAATCAAACCAAAGGCTAATAGTTTTTATCCCCGGTTCTCCTTGAAATGTGGAAACAATACATCAGCCAATGAAAGCTGTTAGATGATAGCAAAGCTGCACTTCTATTCTATCAACACAGCCAGAGCTGATAACGCTCGCTTCACGTCATTATAATATAAATCCAGCTTTGTGGCAAAAAGTTATATTTTGTGTAATGTTTTCATGCATCAGCCACTTCATCCCCGGGGCCTTAAACCTCCTTTAAAATCCCATTCTCTGTGAATTAAACTGAGCTTTGATAATGAAAACAATTGTTTGTTTGAGAGTTAATAGAATTCATAGAACATAAGGCTCTATAGTATTTCATTACTGTTTTCTGAGTATTTGATTTACCCTCTTGCCCTGGAGTGTGTTCCAGCTGATGGGCTCTGACTGCAGCAGAGAGCACCAGCAAAGCTGAGGGAGAATGTCACTCTGCATTGACTGGAGTGGGCCTCCTCATGCATACGCAAATGTCAAGGCGCACGAAGCGGCCAGGCAACACGGCTCATGCATAATAGCATTAAAATGGGAGGAGACGTGAATCAGTTGCAAGAGACGAGAAAGACAACTTGGAGAACAATCCAGACACTTTGAGACGGAAGGGAGTTATGAAAGAATAAGGTAGCACTTTTCACAGTCCAAAACCAACATGTCACAGCCATTCAGCAAAATACTCTGACTGGTCTCAACTGACCTTTGAGCAACAAAACCTCACAAACCAGTACTCTGACCACATGAGTGCACTCTCCCACCTAAACATTGTTTATCTCTTTAAAGCCTGACAGTTGTGTACAACCAGCAGCAGCTTGACAGCTTAATTCCATGTTGTCTCACAGGACCGCCTCCGTGGATCAGGGACTGGGGTGACACACTCAACCTCTCAGCACTTTGTTTGGGGACAGTTTGTAATTAATATGACTGCTGCATCTGTCACGCCTTGTCACCTGTGGGGGGAGGGGGTTATCCATGTACTTCCCTTGCCATCATAAATCCTGAAGCTGGAACAGGTCTGGGTGTTTTGCATGATGGGTCACCCGGCCAACCGCCAGAGCAGGTGGTGATTTGCACATGGTGCAGGAGAAATGAAAGAGCTTCACTCAGCAGAAGCTTAATAAGAGAAGTGCAGTGACTGAGGAACGACACACACTGAGGTGCTTCGATCAAAGGAATGTAAGCCTTTGAACACGACAGGACGAGAATCAGAGTGGCACGATAATAAGCATGATTGTGTTTATAATAACCGGGTCTGTTTCTTCTCTGTTTCTCTCTCTTAGTGCTTATGGTTTTACAGGCGATCCAGTCCCTTGGCACCCACAACTTGACCTTCGCAGGGCACCACCCAGAGGTCAACAGGAACTCCATCAGCAGCAACTTGTCACAGAAGCACACATTTGCAACATGTTCCAAACTATGAGTCAGATTCACCTTAGTTTTTGCCAAGTAAATGAAGGAATTCTTCAAAATTTTGACCTGTCTTCACAAGTCAAGACAGGCTGAGTATGTGTGTGCTAAGAAGTGCAAACTCAGAGTTTCTGGGCTCTATGTGTGGCTTCAAAGTAAATGTGAATTCTTCTTTCTTCTCATCTAGCGTCACCAGAGAGCTGGTGTAAATATTTATTTCGATCTACCTCACGGTTAAAATTTACAACAAATCCTGCAACTAGTTATTTGGTCCGTCTGAAAAAAACTCCCAAAAAACAAAGGAGGCGTTATCAAAAACACCCAACATTCAAGTGACATTGAGGCAGCTGTGGTTCAGGTGGTAGAGCAGGTCGTCCACTGGTGGATCAATCCCTGATTCCCCCAGTTTGCATGCCAAAGTATCCTTGGGCAAGATACCAAACCCTGAATTGCCCTTGAGGCATCCTTCAAAGTGCATCCTCTTTTGTATATCTTCTATGACCATTTTTTTTGTTTTACTTTTAATTCTTGTTTGCTTTGGTTCAGGCAGTATAGCTACGCCAAGTTTAAGATAAGATCATGACTTGCGTTGATGCTAATCATCAAATCGCTAATATGAATTAATTTGTGCGATTCCAAATTGTGTTGAACAATAACACAAGTTAGAAAGCTCAATTTTCTGGGTTATGAAGATCGACAACACCAGTGTACCTTTTATGTGTACATATGACTGTTTGGTCAGTTAAAATTAAAATGTAAGAATAAATTATAAAAACAGCTTGAAACAAAATGATTTTTTGGGACAGTCTACAAATGCATAACACTATTTAGTGATTTTTTTATTTTAGTTGTAGTAAACATTACACGTGAAGGGAGCAACTAATTTTACATTTTTTAGAAAACAATAATTGTATGCATAACGTGTTGTAAGCTAACATGTTACCACTCATAACTTGCTAAATAAGCTAGCCTGCTTGTTTTTCACGAACACATTCTGTAGGATGTGCACTTTGATCACCTGTTGGTTAATTCAGTGGCTGCAAAGTGTCCTTGTTCTGATTGCATAATCTGGGTACGTCCACTTGCCAATAATTCAAAATACCTGAACATGTTCTGTTGGCTAAAAAATAGTTCCAAAGTGAACGATGTACAGACATCAGAGATGTAGCCCGGCGATCTTCTGGGTATGCTTCTTGGACATTACTTGGATGCCAATATTGGATTTTCTAGCAAGAGAAGGTTTGTGTTTAAGAGTTGCCTTTCATTGTCATTTTAGCTGCTAGAAAAACAGAAAGCAAAACATTTTCTGTCAAGAGAAAACTGAGAAAGTATATGCATTAACAAGGTGATTTAAACTCCTGACCTCTCCATCTGAAGTCTCTTTCTTATGCTACTGAACTGGACACTGAGCTGATCATGGCAAAGACTTACAAAGCTCATATTGGAGGGCTGAGAGGTCATTGCTCTGACAATTCAGAGATGCAAAACACAGATAGATAGATAGATAGATAGATAGATAGATAGATAGATAGATAGATAGATAGATAGATAGATAGATAGATAGATAGATAGATAGATAGATAGATAGATAGATAGATAGATAGATAGATAGATAGATGGATGACAATCAAATGTCATGAAAAAATAAAGAGCAGTGCATTTAATTTCTTCACTGCAAAAATATCCCTGATATTTCTTGCTTTATAGGAAAAGGTCTTACTACGACATATCAGTGTCTGTCCATCAACAGTCACATATAACCAGTTTGAGTGGAGAGAAAACACTGATGTTTCCACTATGCTGGGAGTGCTTGTCTTAGTGCCCATAGGCTATGCAGTAAATTCATTACTCCTTTAGTGCACAGTAGCATTTAAGCATTTTGCTAAAAAGTCCCAGTGCCAGATGAAGTCAGTGCATGTACTTTAGATTTTGTTGCTTTGCTAAACTTGTATTGTGGGCATTGCATTAAAGATTTATTATGCCTCTTTATGTGCTTTTTGACTCATTATGCATCCACATAACATTAAAAGGAGACAGAGTGCCTGAGTATACTTTGAAAACAACAAGGACAAACTGCCTGGACAAGTATATATCCCAAAAGACACAAAAAGAGTGTTTAAGAAGTGTACAAATCTTTTAGGGGCATTAGCTTACTCATCATTTCAATGAGTGATGAGAGAAAAGGCAGCAGAAGCAACCATGTGTCTCTCCAGTAGATTGTTCTGTCCTGCGACTGATGCAACCACTTTTGCATGTCCTTGAAGGGAAATGCAAAGGCCTATGTTATTTCAAAAGTCATTTGAAAATGGGCAGCAGCTCCAAAGCTTGCCTTTCCTCTTAGGAAGAATGCTATACATTAATCCAAACAGTTTCAGTGTAAAATACTGAGGTAGGCTAATAAATGTCACATTGAATTATTCACTCAAAGATGAGGCACTGTTCTCTGCAGCAGATAATCTGTCAAAAGAAATGGATGATGTGATGCACGATAACTCTAAACCAAACAACATCTTGTGACTGTTCTCCAAGATAGAAGCATAAATCTAACAGATTAGATAGAGTTTTATAAAGCTACATGTATACATACATACATACATACATACATATAGACAGATAGACAGATAGATAGATACACACACACACACACACACACACATATATACATACATATATATATATACACTCACCTAGCACCACATCTGGTGGATTTGGTATTAATTTTAGCAAGTATCTGGCCATCATGGTTGGGGGTTACTGTGGAATGGGAGACATCTGGCCAGTGGGCATAATATGGCAATAAGTAACTATTAAATAAAGCAATGTCTCTTTAGCTGCACTGTGTTTGAGGCTCAAGAGTTATTATGACAAACTAAGATCTCTGTCTCAGTACTGTTGATCCCAGGTTAGTTCACATATTACTGTAATTACAAATCTTTCACTTGGAAAAGTATTTTGGAGATACAGCAAAACCCAGACTAAAACGGTTTGGCAGCCACCCCCCGGCATCTTTGCCTAGTATTAGCTCTTTACCTAGTTTCATAGATAGATGTGGAAACAGAGAAATAGGTCAGTTAGAATTAGTTTAGCTTTCTTTTCATAATAATTCTCTCACAGACAATACAGACAAGCTGCACCTATAATTTTGCAATACTCTGCAATAAAAAAAAATAACTAAAAAAAATAAATAAATCTGTGGGGCTGTGCTGGAGTCAAGCATTTCCTTGTCTGCAAAAGTGGGTGCTAATTCTTTGTAAAGTATCAGTGTGAGTAAATCATTCTATTTAATCTGCCATTACTGTGTAAAATATTGATTATTGCTGGTTGTTTTCACAACTCCAAAGCCTGGAAAGGACAAAGGATTTTTAAATAACTCAAAAACTTCCTCTTGCTGCTACACATGATCACATCCTTAATCATCTCTCTCTCTCTTTCTCTCTCTCTCTCTCTCTCTCTCTCTCTCGCACACACACACACACACACACACACATACACACACAGTACAGTACAGTAAAACAAATCTGCACGAGTGGTTTTTGTGTGTGTGCGTCAGAATGTGCTGCACAGAAGCTCACCAGGGGAGGAGAGGTTTCCATCTCCATCTTTGAACCGGAAAAGCAGGGGGAACCGCAGCCCCCACATCTGAGACCCAGACTCCATGCTCCCACTTCCCATAATGCTCCCTGACACTCCCCACTCTGGGCACTGAGGATTTAGTCCTTATGTTAAACTCTTTAAGAACCCACTGTCTCCCCTCAAATCAATGCTTCACTGCGATCACCTCTGCCAACACAAAGCTCGTGATTCTTCAAATGGCTGAGGATGGCCTGTTATTATCTCTCTGAGGCAAACGATTCAGAGCATCGCTCCTTCACACACACTCACCGAGATTACGCCGTCTCAAGGGTTACAAAGGTTGATGGAGCCCAGTCATAAACTGTATAGGCTGCGTGGACGAGCTGTAAGAAGATTAAGTCAAGAAAGATTGAGGATGTTGACTGGGTGAAAGAGGGAGAGATGATGATTGGAGGCATCCAGTGTGCCGTGTATGCATACACTTGTGGTTATCTATATGTGTTTATATGAGTGTGGCTGTAGTTGGAAGAGAGAAACATGGCACCTCTTGGTTTGACACTTGACATGGCCCCTTTAAACTCTTAAGCAGAAACACTGAAAGTTTATAGAGACTCCAGATGGTAACAGCTGCTTCACAGTTAAACTTCACTTACTCCCACACACACACACACACACACACACACACACACACACACACACACACACACACACACACACACACACACAGAGCTGAAATTAAATTAAATTGGACAATGCTTTTCTGTCATTAAATTAAATGTCTTTTGGTTTCAGACTTTAGAAAAAAAAAGTGATTTAAAGACGTTAAGCGCTAACCATCTATGATGACCATTTTTAATTTTTTGGATTTTTTTTAATTTTCATTTTATGAACTTAATAACTGTTTAATCATAAATTTAATTAAATTCAAACTGGAACCTGTGCTTTTAATCTAGCAATGACAAGAAGTTCTTGTGGAGTTGCTATTTAATCTACAATTAAACGCTGCTGCTGACCAACTAAATTAGGGGTGTTAAACAAAGACTCCAAGTGTGAAATTTGCAGACAAGTCATTAATAATTATAGTTTTTCTATAAAATTCACTGCTTCTTCAAGTTTAGTGAGCATTACTACACAGGGGTAGACATGCTTGGGAAGTTAAAGTGTTTCTAGATCATGACAAGTTGTTTGAATCCCAAAGACGTGACATACTATTAAGGATGGGAATCGAGAAGTCCCAGCAGTCCAATTTCTTGGAATCGTGAGTCTGCTTGTCTATCAATCCCGCTTATGGGTTCTCGCTACAATCAGTTGACTTCAGTTCGTGTGTTGAAGGAGAAAAATGGCGGGGCAGTCCACAGGGTGGATACAGCCATTACTTTTATTTTTATTGCACAAAAGCATGAGAGCGCAATGGTAAAGTGCAAACTGCATCCAGGACAGAAATACTTCCAATAGTTATGCTGCTAAGACAACTTTTCAGCTCTTTTCAAGGACCTGCACAGACAGCATGCTAATGCTAAGCTAGCCAAGAACCCAGAGTGACGTTAAAGCTGAGTGAATATTGAGCTCAGCAGCCAGAAATCGAAGCTCAACAGGTAATAAACTGATGAGCAGTCAGACTCCAGCCTCCGTTTCTACGTGTTCATGTTTCTAAAGTAGAATCACTGTGGCGATCGCTTTCAAGTCTCTTTTTGCTGGTTTTCATTATTGCTTTGTAAAAAAAATCCTTTATTTAATACAACAAGAAAGATCCTGTGTGTGTCCTCATTAGATATGGATTTGTGTTGCTGTGTGGGACGATGGCCTATAGGTTTAAAAAGTTAAATAGTAATTATTTAAGGTCAGTTTATACAGTAACAAGAAAGTAATGTAACACATAGTATAACAAATTACCCTCTCCTGGGAGTGAGTAGAAAAGTGTTCTGTGTAATATGTGTAATAACCACTTTTTTGAGTAATGACCTCAATACTGATCACAACACAGAGAGGAAAACCTCCAACATATCCAAACATTTGAACACACAGCATGCAATTAATTTGTACAAATGTGATGTCTTTTATATGCTGCTTAGTGTAGGTGATGGCCGTCAAAGGGGAGCCAATGAAAATCGATAAGAGGATCAATAAGGATGCATAGGTTTAACTCATCCAGCCTACTTGAAATCACATTGGATTCTATGTCGCCCAAAAACTAAAATGAGTTTGACACCCTTGAACTGAATGTACTTTTACAGCCAAACTGTCACAGGTTTCACTGCTGTACTATGGCAAACTTAATTGTTATTTCTAGCCCTAAACTCTAAGGTACCGTATGTGCTTCTGCCATGTTCCCCTGTTTTTCACAGAGGGGTGAGGTTAGACAAGCACAAACACACACAGGCAATTCACGCTAACTTGACATTAAGCCAGACATCTGAAAATAACTCCTATCAATCACACAACAACCCAGTGAAGACAGAAGCTGCATAACAGTTGCCAAAATGAAGCTACCACCTCTGTACAGTCTTATGAACCAGTTTTTCCTCGCCTGCTGCACCGCAAGACACTCAGTTCTGTCTGTAGTCAAGGGCGATGAATCGGTCAGAGTCCAGGCCAACATCATGCCCTGCTGGATAGCGATCAGACACTGAGCAGGAAAGAAAGAGGGTTGCCAGATGCAACAGAGGGTTGCCAGTTTATGCAGCAGCTTATACACAAGTCAGGGTACAAAGAGAACTCACAACACGTGGTCATTCATCCAACCATCAATTTATTTCATTTCTGGTCTTCAGATGCCTACGTTGAATAAAGTTTAAAAAAGAAGCAAAAAAAACCCTGAGATAAATATGTTAGCATGGCTGGATATGCAGCAAGCTCATTTGATAGGCTATATCACCAGCTTGACAAATCTTATCACGTAGCATTATTTCATGCATGTCTAGCTAATAAGAGACATTGCAAAAAGTGCAGAAAAAAGCAGTCCCATCAGGCACCTCACACTGCCTTCGATCAGGCCAAGATTCAGCTGGTCGAGCACAGCCTGATATTAACCTGATGTTTTTTTCATCAGGGCTTATTTCTGACAGCTCTGTCTTCTGTGATCACATAATGAGAGTGCATACCATATTGCCAAAATGCCACAGCTTGCCCTTTTCAAGTTTCAGCTTGACACAGCCAAAGCTAAGCGTTTTCATTAAAGTTGCAATGTGTGCAGTTGAGAAAACTCCTCATATACAATGCACAGACTGTATACAAACAACTGGTGTTAAAACATCCTGACATGAGCTGGGGCCAGATTTGACAAAGAATCTGAGGAAACTGCACACTCATGCAGCAGTGACTTGTCAGTCACAACAGCCACACCCTAAAACATATCCTGCAATATTATCTATTTTACTCTTATTAGGACTGTAATTTAAAATACAGGCATCATCTTATATGAAATAAAACTTAAAACTAGAGACCATAAACTCATAGGGTAACTTTTTACTAAGGTCACAGATTTCATTAACAGCATGGCCATTTTCTCCAAACTTTCTACATATTTAGACTTTTTTGTAATCAGAGTCATAGCTCTCTGCTGCCTATTTCTTTAAGCTTCTGTGAGTGCAATGTCAACTATAGAATAGGATAGAATAGAATGGAATGGAATAGAATAGAATAGCCGTTTACTGTCATTGTACATGTACAATGAAATTATGGGTGCTCCACACCAACTGTGCAGGAGTAAAACATAAATAGTAAGACTGCAGCAATAAATAGCAAACAGAAGAAATAAATTGTGTTATGCCTTTCTAAATGGAGTCTTCACCTGCACAAATTTCCTCCAGATGCTTCGGTTTCCTCGCATCATTCAAAGGCAGTTTAGGATAATTGGTGATTTACAACTTTCTCTGCATGTGAGTGGGAGAGTGTGTGGCTATGTGTATCTCTATGTTAGCGCGACGATGGACTGGAGAACTCTACTGGGTATATTCTCCATCTGGCCTAATGATAGCTGAGATTCCAGTACATGGTGACCCTAATAAAAGTAAGATAAGTGTTTAAGGAAGGAAGGAAGGAAGGAAGGAAGGAAGGAAGGAAGGAAGGAAGGATGGAAGGAATGATTCAATTCAATTCAATTCAATTCAATTCAATAGCGCCAAATCATAATAACAGTTTCCTCAAATTGCTTTATATTGAAAGGTAAAGACCTACAATAGTACAGAGAAAACCCCAACAATGTGATGCCCCCCTAAGAGCAAGCACTTGGTGACAGTGGGAAAGAAAAAATCCCTTTTAACAGGAAGAAACCCCTGGCAGAGCAGGCTTGGGGGCTTGGGGAGAGAAGGCCTTCTCCTATGACCAGTTGGAAGTGAGGGGAGGAAGACAGGAAAAAAGGCATGCTGTGGAAGATAGCAAGCAATTAATAATAACTGATAATTAAATGCAAGTTGTGCATAAAAACATAGTGAGTGAAGAAGAAGCACACTTCACTCTCTTCCCTCTTCAACTCCCAGCAGCCTAGCCCTCCTGCAGCATAACTAAAGGAGAATTCAGGGTCACCTGATACAGCCTTAACTTTATGCTTTGCCAAAAAGGAAAGTTTGAAGCCAAATCATAAAAATAGAGAGCGTGTGTACCTCCCACAGAAGAGGGGCCTGAAAGCTGAAGGCTCTGCCTCCCATTCTACTTTTAAATATTGTAGGACTACAGCTAAACCATCAGTCTGAGAGTGAAGTGGTGAACTGGGGTTATATGAGGTCAATGGAAGGATGGATGGATCTGTTAAATCTAACACATACCCATACACACATCCCTTGTCTTCGGCAACGGGTTGACTGACTCTGTCCAAAGGAGATAAAAGATGGCTGCCATTATCCATAAAGCAAGCTAATAAGCATTCCACATAGTCATTGTTTATTCCAATAAAAAGCAAAATGCATGACTGTAGTATTTAATGCACAGCCATACAGGCCTCTTAAAACAGTTTTAACAAAAACTCCAGAAAACTACTGGCCATGGCCCAAAACAAGTGTATCAACAAAGACATGAAGTTTTCTTTTTATGCTTCAATTTCTGAAGAGAAATAACAAAAATGTAAATAATTAGTGAACTGTAAAGCTGCTGTGTTATACAATTTTGTTACATTTGTGTTCAGTCTTACAAACTAAGTTCATCAACCACACACTGACGCCTCATAGACAGATGTGAGAGTGGTAATGATCTTCTGATCAAACTGACCTATGAGCTACACCAGCATGTACTGAGACAAAAAAGGACTCACACACCCAGATTTTAATAGGGAAACCACCTTACTGTAATGTCAATACTTGAAAATTAATTAAAAAACTGTGTGAATTGTGTGAACTCGTTACATAAACAAAAGACTTTAAGTTTCACCAGTGGCCACCTGTCTTCCACCTACTAGTAGAGACAGTCCTGGTTACCAGAAACATGAAGATCATAAATCTGCCATGATTCACCAACTTGAGCTTGTTTAAGACAACAATGCCATGAGCTAGATCATTACTGGCTTATAGACCAACTCAATTACACTTCATCTTGACAGTTCTGACAGACTTCAGCTTCTACTTGTGTGTACATTTGTAAGCAGCTGCCAAGAAAACAACAGCAGGATGCAGTCGGGCACAACAGCATGTGGGAGTCTAAATGAGTTTCTTTTATAAAGCTTCTTTATAAAGATAAGGGTCTGTGGTTAACTATCACTCTATAGTGGGAGTGTTAAGTGTGCTGTATGGAAGAAGAGCACACTGTCATATTATATGTTGCATAATGGTACTTAACTGCTCCACCGCTACAACCATCATGCCATCTCTAACCCTTAGATACATTTGCACTTAGGTGCATGTTTGCATGTGTGCACAGCACCAAGTGCGTGATTACCACTGAGCAGGAGATGAAGAACACTTTGATGCTAATACACTTCTGCTTGATCCAAAGCTGCAGTCCACAAGGACAGAGAAAGCATTTCAAGTGTAACTGTTTAAGGTGCTGTCTCACAAAGGCGGCAGCAGCAGCAGCAGCAGCAGCAGCTGGCTTTCTGGACGACATTAATAAGCTGCTGCAGGTAATAACTTCAGCGGGTAAAGGAAAATGCCGCTGTGCTGAAAAATTCATATTTGCCCATGTTACCCTGATTTGTTGCTTAATAACATTACAGATGTTCACTTGATTCTTTTCATCCAGATATCCAAACACTGAATGGAACCGTTCAGTGCAATTCAGCTCTGCCTGCGCCACAGAGCCCATCTTCCTCAGCTCTCATTACTTTGAAAGACATAGAAGGGCTTTAGGTGCTGCTGGCTTTAACATTCAGTTTGGCCTCACAGTCCAGTCAAATTGAGGGTATTTAACCTTCAACCAGCAAAGACAGCCTAAGTCAATTCTATCATTTACAACAAGAGACTGACTTCTTGTAGAGACATTAAATTATTGTTTTACTTTACAGTAAATATGGCACAGCTGACAAACTAAACATAAACTTGGCCTTTTCTTCTCCCCTGTGTTATGAGGGGGAATACCATTGCTTTAAATACTTTGTTAATACATAGGTACACATGGGAGTACTTACGCACTAGCCCAGATGGTGGACCCTCTAATTTGAAATCCAAGGGTATAATTAAGAGACAAAAAAATTAAAAAGGAAAGCATGAGGATTTGCTGCTTCGACATGAAACGCGGCACAAATTACAGCAAGGAGAAGCTGGTTAGTGCGGTCATCATTATTAGATATTCACATTCAAACAAAATAGTCTCAGAGCAGGCGGCTCTCACTGGGGATCCGGCTGTTACTTTGAAGTGCAGCAGATAGACGCAAGCGTACCCTTTGCGTATTAATCTGAACTTGATGGCAAATTAAACGGGTGATATCAGATGACTTAGCGGACGGTTTCAAGTTCATTCCGGGGAGAACCCGTATTTGCACGGTTCAATTAAACAGCCAGCAGGCCTCCTCTGGCGATATGATGTTGGGAATGAAAAATGTTTTATTTCTGCAAGAAAAGCTGAAAATGCAATCAGTTCAAATGTATCCGTTGAACTTTGAGGGGCTGATGTAGAAGAGGTAAATAAAAATAGAGCCGGATGTGTTGGAAAGTGGATTGTGAGGCAGCTGCAGGTTTGTCTTATTTTAATGTAATCAGGGAAACTCGCCGTTTCCCTGATTACATTAAAACAATGTCTGTAAAACAATATAATAAAGGCGACCTGTGGTCCGTAAACGTCATGGTACGAATGTGTCCCGGACACCTTACAGTTAGGAGCACAAGTGTTTATCTTAGTACGTGTGGAAGTGACGCCTGATCGTCAGACCAGACACTTCACTCCAGAGCACCACTCTCCTCCCTGCAGCCGAAAAATCAAAACAATTTCCCTGTGAGCTTTGGCTGCTCGGAGGGAAACTGTAAACCTCTCAATTAAATACCTCATGCCGTTTGGGAAACAATGCCGTAGTGGGATTTTTACCAAGGCGATTAACTATGAATGAAGTTACTGCTAACTGCAAGATGTGGGATAGCGAAACAAATACCAAGAGTATCATGAGCATATTTAGGACTGCTGCACTTTTTAGTGCGAGTTGTGCTGTTTGTTTGTTTTTTCTCTTTAAAGAAGAGAAGCGCTTGTGCGTCGCGCTAAAGAGGAACTTTGGAGACGCAAACCCGTTGCAAGGAAAAGGCGAAGAGAAAAGTTTGACTTACCGGTGTCGAAATCATTAAAAGCCGCGGAAGAAATAAAGCCAGCGAGAAGCAGAGCAGAGGTGACGGTCCAGGAATCCATCGTGTGATTAAAGAGTCTGAATTCGCTCTCAGGTGAAGTGCAGCCTGACGGACGGGTGCGCAGAGCGGCAGGCTGCTGGACCGACTGACTGACTGGCTGTCTGACTTGCTGCTTGTCTGTCTGTGTCTGTGCAGGAGTCGCGCTTTGGCCGGTGTTAAAAAGTCCCTGAACTTCAAGGCAGGTCCTACAGCTACTACTACACTGACACCACTACGACGAGACCAGATAGTAGAAAACAGGGATCCTATTTCCAACCCATGTGACAGGAAATAGGGGCAATGGATTCAACCTGCAGCACTGGGAAAGCAGCAGAAAGAAAAGAGGAGGAGGGAGGGAGAGAGGGTGGCGCGATGGGGTTTTAAAGGTGGTCTCTGTGGTGCAATGAACAGCAGGTCCGCAAAGTTAAAAATCAAATCACATCAAAGCATAATAATCACAACTGACCGCAAACCAAGTTTAATATTACAGCTAAACTAAAACAATATAATAAATCAGTATCCAATACAATCACAACGACAATGAAGCATGTTTTAGGTCAACACGGGCAGAGTAGCGACACAGCTGGGGCTCAATACTACCATAAAGCAGGGCAGTTAATGGAAAACATGCTATAAGACTATAAGAAACACATTATAAACATTCTGAAATATTATTTTGTCTGTTTTTATGATGAGTCTAAATATAACTAATGGTCCACTGTGTTTGGAAACCATGCCCTCTCATGCACTGTGTTAAACAAAAGACAAGGAGAGGCCAAACATCCTTCTAATATAAGAAAATATGGTCAAAAGTGTGGAAAAGATGAAAAGTGAGTAAAGCCATAGTTTAGTATAGTCTCACATCTTAACACAAACGAGATTAACTGGAGGAATGAAGCTGGGGAAACTACTTGTTAAGTATTTCTTGGAAGAAATTACTTTTTTTGGCGGGATTTCTGATCAAAAAAACTTAACAAATCACAAAACATTTAAGGCCTACATTTATTTATATATTTATCTGCGTTTTGCTTTATTTATTGTTCATGTGAAAACCTTTAATTGTTCGTAAAGAAAACACAACTATCACAATCTAAAATCGGAAAGTCAGATCCTAATTCTACGGTTCCTCTTTTGCATATCTCCACCGAAGCTTGTCCAGCCCTATTCACTAATAGAAACAGGTGCACTGAGTGTACAAGCCCACTGTGAGCACTTCTCGGCCCTTTATTATTACATTACAGTCAGTCAGTCTGACCTCGTGAGAAACAGCACCCTCACGTGTTTAACAGCAATCACCATGAAGCACTGAGAACACGCTTTCAAGCCCAAACAGCAGCCCGTTAGACTAAAAGTAGTATGATTCCGCCATGCTGAAAGGGGGGTGGGAAAGCTCAACATTTATTTGGCCAAAAAAGACTGGGTTGAGAAGGGGTGTTCTGGGAAAGTAATCTAGCATGACGTGTGCCCTTTGGACAAATGCGACTGTGTGGCCTTGAGATGCTTGCTGGTAAAAGCTTAACTTGTTTTAAATTCAAAGACTGGGACTGTTTAGGAGAAAGGAAGTTCTTAGAATTTAACTACGTTGGACGTTTGCTATGACTGTGACTTTTTTGTTTGTTTGTTTGAATTGCATTACTGTAGAACAGCCAGCTTTTAGTCTGACATATTTAAGGAATATTATATCTAAACCTAAACCTAAAATATTCACCTGTGGCAGTCGAACTCAAGTACTGTACACGTCTGCTACTTTATACTTACTCTATAGTCTTAATTATTCCAGTCAATTAATAAAATGTGTAGCTATCTTCTGACTAATTAATGTACTATTGTGTTCATCCATAACCACCGATTTTGAATGTCTTGAGAAGCAAAATGTGAAAGGGGTTAACATTGTAGGACAGAAAAGTTTGTAGCTTTTCAATACCCTTCAAACCTGTAGAGCCTTTATCAGCACCAGCCTCCATTTAGAATTTGCTATAGCAGTTTCTGAGGAGGAAGTTTGGACCATTCCTCGTGAAACTGTTACAGTTCATTAAGATTTGTTGGATGTCTAGACTGAACAGCCCTCTTCTGACCACACCATTTCAACTGGGGTAATGCCAGGACTCTCACTTAAGCCTTAAAAAACACATTTTTTCTTCTTTGGAACTATTCATCTGTTTATTTCCTTTAAATTGTTGCATCATCCAACCGTTCATGAACTTACTGCTGCCCTGAAATTGTCGTTATGCAGTTTCTGTTTCTCTCTATCTCCTCTTGCTTGAGAAGTTCAGATTTGTTAGACTCTATATGGATTTACATTTCCAACCTAGCCTCATTTTCTTAACTAAAACACATGACCAGGTTCACTAAAATCTTCCTCTGGCTTTTATTGTTATTATTACTCCAAATGTCCTTAAAGACATGACGGCTGTTTTTGTGCTGTCAGTTCAGCCAGATAGTATTTATTTACAATTTAGGGCTTAGATAATATCAGATGGCAATTTCTTTGGAATGCCAGTGAGGCCATAAACAGTTTTTTCTGCAATTATGTGAACAAAATTGTGTTTATTATTTTAAATATGGTGTGTTATGTGTTTATCCTCACACAAACAGATTTTGTGCCAGTGGGATAAAAGAAAACATCCTGTCCATGTGAAAATGAATGTGAATTGGCGCTATCAGTCTGAGATGCTGTGCAGTTTAAGTAGCAAGGCTTCCTTTGTCTTCTTTGTATCTGTGTGTGTGTGTGTGTGCGTGCATGTGAGTCCGTATGTCTGATTGCGTGCTGGGCTTGTCTGTACATGCTGCCCGGCCACATTCCTTGTGGTCTGCTGGAGTTACTGTAATTCTGTTCTCCCTTTTTGCCGTCTTCAGAAATAAGCTGGCACTTCCACACATCTCATTCACACTTATTTATTTAGTTATCATCCATATTTTTGGCATTTTGCCCTTTAGGAATTCTGATTGTTTTCCTTTAAGTACGTTTCTTCCAGTATCACGTGTATGGATTTTTAGCATGGGTGGCTGCAGCAGAGCCCCTCACCCTGCTATGTGTCCTGACTGTTGAGTTATACAGGATGGGGGCTGGAGGTCACAGCAAGAATAATCCACTGAGATGTATTAGAAAGTACTTCAGCATCCCTGACCTGCCTGCCAATGCGAAGTTATGCATAGCTGAATAAGAAGTTGGCCAAGATGCTTTGAATTCACAAATTCGGGGCCAAGACTATGTCATGTCCTTGTTCTCTCTTGGGTAAACACGAGTGCCTAGCCCTGAATCTTAATGTCACATTTCTTTCTTTTGTAGCTGAATATTATTTCTCCATCTAGGCTTTTGCTCTTGGCATTTCAGAGAACCATATTATATAGAGCCCCTGGGTCACAAATGGCCCATACAGAGTTTGCTGGTTCTGACATTTCTGCTGCTACCTAAAGTTTGATGTTCCGATTTCTTGAGATAGTGAGCAGCACGGTGTCATTGTGGTTAGCACTGTTGCCTCACAGCAAGAAGGTCCTGAGTTCAATTCCACCATCAGATGTGTGGAGTTTGCATGTTCTCCCCGTGTTTGCGTGGGTTCTCCCCGGGTACTCTGGCTTCCTCCCACAGTCCAAAAACATGCAGTTAATTGGAAACTCTAAATTGCCCATAGGTGTGGGTGCGAATGGTTGTCTATGTGTTAGCCCTGCGCCAGACTGGCGACCTGTCCACAGTCTACCCCGCCTCTCGCCCTAAGACGACTGGGATAGGCTCCAGCACCCCTGCGACTCTGATAAGCGAATGGATGGATTGTTTTGATTACCATAATTGTAATTCAACCAATCACATTAGTAATAACAAAATCACTGGTCTGTATTGTATCTTTGGATTGTTTCTTGGGTGTTGAGAACATTTAAAGATGATCAGATGAGGCTATTACCAAAATAATCAAGACTATCACTAAAAGGAATTATCAGGTATAAAAATGATCCGGGAAAGTTGAAAATGGTTAAAGGGGACACTAACGAGAGTGATTTATATTATTATTGCTTGGATCACACATTATTGTTGCAATAGGACTTTTTTCAACACCCACGCCAGAAAAATCACAAGAATACCTGAACTATCTGTATATCCATAACTAAAGCTATCTCCTAAGAAAGAAAACTCGAATGTAATTTGATGGATTAATCTTAAAAACTAGCACATCCCAGCAGGGACAGGCAACACTTCTGAGGCTAAAATTAAGGAGAACTGGGACGTGCGTCTCGCACCCTTATGAACAAAAACTCCTCCGTTTTTTTTTCTTTTTGGCTGCAACGTGACAAGAAGAAAGATATTTTTTCTCCCTCTTTGACATCAACACTGAGTCACTGTTTGCTGTCGGGATCATTCTCCTCAGTGCCAAAATAATCTCTGCCATCGCCTGGCTCATTACACTAATTAAAAACAAAACACCCTGGCACACACATTGACGCACAACTCCTTTTGTCTAGTCCTATGGGGGACACAGTGAGTCAATGCGATTACTCAACCAAAGCATCTGGTTGTTGTTTGAAGTCTGTGCGACCTGGCCAACACCCCCCCTCCCCCCTCCCCACATGGCCACATCAGTGTCTATATGATCCACATCATTAGTGGTTGCACACACACAACACAACACACATTACTGTGACACTCTATGACCCCAGCAAAGATCCGCCAAAGTGGGCTCTCTTTGACAAATGACTGCTTCTGGCCTTTTCTGAACCAGTAACGACTCCCCAACCACCATCTTCTCTCAACTCTCATGCCCTGCGTACACACCTGTACAGGCCCCTGAGCTTACCCGTGTTCAAAGCCAAGATAAAAGCCACTGTTTATATCCAGCCACCTGCATATAACCATCAGCCGCTGTAGCAGCACGGCCCCTCCTCCTCCGCCTCTCTTCACTGACACACACAGCAGTCATCCATCTTGCTCAGCCTCCCAGGTCTCTAATTAGTCTCCGGGTGGGTGACACCCTCTGGAATGTTTATTGTAACATCTTTCAGCTATATCTGCTTTAAAAGAGAGACAAAAAGAGGAGAAGAAGAAACAGTCATAGAAGCAGAGAAAGAAAGACGGAACAGGTTTCTATAACATAACATACAAATTAAATTATATTCATTTATTTCATTTTACATATATAATTTGGGTTAATAGACTCATTCTTATATAGCACTTTTCAACTTTCAACTCATTCACACATTCATAAAAGCATTTTTTATGCCTAAGTTCTTTTCTGTCTGCATCTGAGGGCAACTTGGGGTTCATCATTTCACCCAAGAATACTTTGGCACACAGACCAGCACAGCAAGCTACTGAAATACAAAGCTTCCAATTAACAGATCACCTGTTTTACCTCCTGAGCTCCTCAGCCAACTCAACCACAAACAATCAGCCACTACATTAGGTACACATTGCTAGAACTGGGTTGGACCCCCTTTTGCCTTCAGAACTGCCTTAATTCTTCATGGCATAGATTCAACACAGTGCTGGAAACGTTCCTCTGACATTTTGGTCCATTCCAACATGACAGCACGTTGCAGCAGTTGTTGCAGATTTTTTTGCCTGCATATCCACAATGTGAATTTCCTGTTCCACCACATGACAAAGGCACTTGTTTGGACTGAGAACTTTTGACTGTTGCCATTTGAGTACAGTGAACTCATTATCATGTTCAAAAAACTAGTTTGAGGTAGGTGACATGATGTTAGCCACCATCACAGTACGAGTACACTGTGGTAATAAAAGACTTTGCTGGTTAAACAATACTCATTTGGTACTATGGAGTTCAAAATATTCTCCACATGATTACGTCACCAGCAGCCTAAACTGTTGATGCAAAGCAGGATATATCAATGCTTTCATGTTGTTTATACTAAATTTGGATCCCATCATGCAAATGTTGCAGCGAAATGGAAACTCATCAGACCAGGCCACTTGTTTTGCTCAGGGAGGCTGCCCCTCCCTCAGTGGATAAACTCCGAGCACAAAAACAAAATGACCTGGTGACGCTGCAACCCAGGACTCATTTTTTAGGCACAATGAATGCACATCATTCATGTTTCTTGCACCTTGTCTATCAGGCTCACTGGCCAAACACATTGGAGGCCTCAAAAACTTTTATAACCAAACCAAAAACCAAACCTAAAGCATTTCAACTCTTGTAAACCAGACCCTGGTTCCTGCATAAGTGATCATTTCTTTTTTCGGAAATCCCATAAAAAGTGATGGATTTATTTGGTGATGCAAGACAATTTACTGGGGAAAGGGTGGCAACAACAGCAGTGGTGCAGAGAAACAGCAGAAAAATAATTCTTTAAAAAAACAGTAAAAATATTTTTAATTGCTGAGAGTAGAGCTCTACCAAGCCACAAATTTGTATTACATACAGCCTATTAAAGTACAACAGACATAAATGAAAATCTATGAGTTAGACAAACCAAAAAAACAATCCTCTAAAACATTGTTTTGTTTATTATTGGATTAACACACTAAAACTGAACCAATGAAAGCAGATTTTTTAATTTAAAGCATAAACAAACCAAAGTTTTGGTTTCTGGTGGCTATCAGAATGAGTTGTAAACTCAAACATAAAATTACCTTATTGCTGTATAAAAATGAGCTACACTCTCTGTCAATTCAATTCAATTCAATTTAGTTTTATTTCTAAGGTTTTGTACATCAGGAAACAATAAAAAATTATCTGGGCCTTACTAAGTGTTAAAATTAGGTAAATACACGCTGAGACGAACAACAATACTTGATATGTTACTCTGTGCGAAACACAGATGCAGTGTATAAAAAATTAAGTACGCCTCATGATTAACCAGCTTGTAGATCCACATTTAGCAGCAATAACTTGAAGTCAATTTTGGCCCTCCCTTCTTTACAATGTTGTTTCAGTTTAATTGAGGTTTGCAGACATTTGTTTATGCACAGCTCTCTTGCAGTCCTGCCGGTCTGGAATTTGACTGGGCCATTGCCTCACCTTTTCTTTTTCAGCCATTCTGTTGTAGATTTGCTGCTGTGCTTGGGAGCATTGTCATGTTGCATGACCCAGTTTCGGTTAAAGTTTAGCTGTCAAACAGATGGCCTCACATTTGACTCTAGAATACTCTATGCACTGGTGGACAGAGTAGGAATTAATCTTGGGACCTACTTTATGACAATCATTTTTTAATGAATGTAGCTCCGTTAGTGAGATGGGGGCAAATCAAAAGCAGCCTTATAAATAACAATATATCAGTGGTCGAGTCAAGGACATGAAAAACAGACCACCTAATCTGAACATGCAACAAAAGTGGTCAGTAAGAGCTTTAAAGATGGTAATGAATCTCAGTGCTCCATGACAGACAGAATTCAGCATGTGTAAGCACTGTGAGGACACATGCATATAAATCACATCACCATAATCAAGCACAGACATAAAAGAGAAAAACAAAAGTCTCTTTTTTGGATTTCAGGAAAATCCAGTTGTTATTTCAGTTTTTTCGCCGGTTGCTGAATGTGAGGTGTATGTGCTTAATAGTTGGCACGAGGAGTTTGTGTTGATATGCTGCTTGGTTTCCACCAAATGTGGCTTTTTGCATTTACAGCCAAATATCTCCGTGGTCTCGTCTGTCCAAAGGAAATTGTTCCAGAAGTCTTGTGGTTTGTTTAGATGCAACTTTGCAAATCTAAGCCATACTGCCATACCCTTCAAGAGGCTTTCTCCTGGCAACCCTTCCAAACAAGCCATTCTTGCTCAGTATTTTTCTAATTACACTGTCATGAATTTTAACAGTTAACATGCTAAGTGAGGCCCGTAGCTCTGGGTCTTTTGCAGTTTCTATGAGCACTTTATGGTCTGACATTTCTGTGAATTTGTAGGGACGTCCACTCCTGGGAGAATTGGTAACTATCTTGAATGTTATGATTAATCTTTCTCACTGCTGAATGATGGACTTCAAATTGTTTGGAAATGGCTATAAAAACCTTTCCAGATTAGTGTGCAGCAATAACTGTGCTATAATTCTCTAAGATTATTGCTAATGTCTTTCCTCCTCATCACTGATCTAACACACGTGGTCCCAAAGTTAAAAGAAACCTATAATGCTCCTTTCTAGGTCCATATTTTGATGAGTGTCTTTGCATGAGTCATAGTTCAAAGTAACCTTTATTTATCTCAAATTGGGCCTTGGTACAGCCGTTCACTTCATTCGCTGTCTGAAACAATCTCCTATCTATGTATCTTATAGATAGATAGATAGATAGATAGATAGATAGATAGATAGATAGATAGATAGATAGATAGATAGATAGATAGATAGATAGATAGATAGATAGATAGATAGATAGATAGATAGATAGATAGATAGATAGATAGATAGATAGATAGATAGATAGATAGATAGATAGATAGATAGATAGATAGATAGATAGATAGATAGATAGATAGATAGATAGATAGATAGATAGATAACCCTAACCCTGATTATGAAGATTCGTAGAGGTGTAACAATTCTGTTTTTTTTTTCCTGCTAATTTTTTCTTATTTATGTCCTCTGTCAAAATTAAAGACAGTGGTATGAAATAAACAGTGGATTTGGAGAATTGTTATACTCTTACTGAGTAGGATAAATGATAAAAACAGTGTAGATAAGGACATCACGGTTGTTATTATCATCATTCCTCCAACTCATCATAGACTAGGGAAAGAGCCAGAAGCTCGTTGGCGAATTGTTCCGGACTTCCTGCTATAAAGTCCCTAATCAGAGCATTCATTTGTGATACATCTTTATTGTGGGCTGACAGTGACAGAAAATCTGATTCACAGGAAGACACAGAGGAAGAGAAGCTAATGGAAAACTGAGCATATCTGCGGTATCTCTTATTTATCTCGAGAACTTATGGAGCATACAGGTCCAAAGCCATGGCACTAAAGCTCAAATTTAGCTTCTAAACAACAAAACAATTTATCATTGGGACTGCTCATGTGAAACCTAAAAGTCTACACAGACTCCCTTTAATTCTGGTTTCTTTGTAGACTTGTGAAAGATTCTTCAAAGGATTTCAAAAAGTGGTCACCAGGCCTGAATCAGCATTAATTCAAATCCTCATTTTGAGCACAAACAGTTCCAGCAGTTTACCTTTGTGGCATATATTGAGGGCCAATTGCAAACATGCTGTGATGGATAGGTTTTTCATGTCACCTAAGCAGGGTATGCAAACCAGGCAACACAGTCCACCATATGCATAATGTAAACTTCTGAGAAACACACTTTGAGGTTCCAAAACATGGTATGGCTACAGCGTTTACACAAGCTACACAAAAGGATGATGGCAAGGGTCTTGACGTCACATTTAATTCCGCGACTAAACACTTTATGGCCATGGGAAAACAGAAACAAAGGTCTGTAGAGTCACATAACTACAATGACAACACTCATGAGCCTCGTTACAGGTCTCAGAGTGCAAAGACAAATGTATGTTTACAGGTTTATGGCTTCAGCATATAAACAAGGCCAACCCGACCCCGGCACGGTCACTGTTAATATGCCATGTTGTGCTGTTGTTTGGTTGGTCTCCCATTACATCGTAGTCACAAATTGAAACGAAACGACATTCTTACATGCAATCCATGAACAGTCAGTTCACAAAGCATGTCAAATCCTTGCTTGCAAAGTGAAACTGAGTTGTAGTCAGGACTAGGTTTGGAGGTTCTGCTGCTTGAAGTTCTAAGAAATGATCATAAAGTACATCCAGTAAACTCCAGAATACAGTGGTTTTTCATATTAATCATTTGTTTTGTTTTTTACTGTGTTTCCTTTCTGGCTTCAGTCTATGCGCTAAGTTAGCCAGCTGCTGGCTCCAGCAACATATTTACTGGAAAAAAATGTGGAATCAATTCTCTTTAATTTAAAGCACAAGGGGGAAAAATAAAATAAACCCATTTCCCAAAATATCAAACATTTCCTTAAAAGCTCATTTTAAATGAATTTCTCTTCAGAGTCTATGTAGAGAGACACGTAGACTCACCGGCCACTTTGTTAGGTACACCTACTCAACTGCTCTTTAACACCAATATGTAATCAGCCAGTCACACAGTAGCAATTTAGTGCATTTAGGCTTGTAGACATTTACACCCAGCATCAGAATGGGGAAGTAAAGTGATTTCAGTAGTTGTGAACATGCATAGTTGTTGATGCCAGACATGCTGGTGTGTTTCAGAAACTGTTTATCTGTTAGACATTTGCAGCAGAACTGTCTCTAGGATTTACGGAGGTCAAAGTAAGAGAGCATATCTAGTAAGTGGTAGCTTTCTATCTTCTTAATGTCAGAGGCAGAGATGCTCATACTGTTTGGAGCTGACAGGATGGCAACAGTAACTCAAATAATTACTCATTACAACCAAAGTATGCAGAAAAGCATCTTTGAACGCACAAACCATCAGAGCACTGAAGTAGATCGGCTGCAGCAGCAGAAGACCACACTGAGTGGCACTTCTATCAGCTGAGAAGAGGAAACTTAGATTACAAATCACATGGACTTACCAAAACTGGACAACAGAAGATCGAGAAAAGATCGTCTGCTTTGATAAGTCTCGATTTTGGTTCCAACATGAAAAAATGGAAGGGTGAAAAATTTGGTGCAGCCATCATGAAATCATCGATCCAGTGTTTGTTGTATCAGCGGTGGTGGTGTAACTGTGTGGGGGATATTTTCTTGGCACACTTTGAGCCACTCAGTGCCAACTGAGCATCATTTAAATGCCACAGACTACCTGACTATTGTTGCTGACCATATCCATCCATTTATGTCCACACTCTACTCATCTGCCCAAGACTGCAGGTTACTGAGACATGTTCCGAAGCTCAAATGATTGCTGCTCAAATGGCCTCAGTGGTAACCAGGTCTCAATAGAGCACCTTTAGGATGTGGTTGAATGTGAAATTTGTATGTTGGACACGTAGCCAACAAATCTGCAGGAACTCTGTGATACTATTATGGTTTAAAAGCCAACAGAGGGTTCGACACCTCGAAAGGTGTAACTAACAAAGCCTCTGGTGAGTGTACAATTTGCCACATAGAACGTGGTGTGTTTGGTAAGCTTGATATAGAATACCTTTATCTAGGGCTGAATATATGGTGTATAATGCAAAAAAACCCCCACAGAAAATTAAGACATTGCATTGATAAATATTCTATTCAAAATAGGCAATAAGTGTTTTGTTATTCTTTTTAGTGAAAAAGTAATAAATAAAAATTTAAAAAGTTATTATTTCATGAGACTATAGTAAAACAAAATAATAGTGTTCTGATGAGACAAAGAATATATTTGATAAACAGGGGAACTAGGCAAAGTCTGCCATTTTTTGCTTAAAGGAAACAATTAGCTGATTAGCAAAATATATTAATTAAACAATTCTTTTAGTTTTGCAGTTAAAAGTTTTTAATTAATTCTCTTTCAATCCTCAAAGTTATGTGTGAATAAAAAAATGCGAGTGCTGAATTCCTAAAGTTTATAGACATAGATTAGAGTAGTGCAGCAGTGACATGAATACTTATGAGATCTTTGACCTTGTGAGTTTGGACGCACTGAGGAAGAGAGAGAAAATAGTGAATCACAGCAATAAGAATTCATAATGAGACAGAGAGAAAAATAAAGGACCTTCAAAGCCCTGGTGATATTTATCGCACATCCATAAGCAGGTATATCCAGACACAAACAGAGCAGAACATCCAGAGACATCACAAGCAAGTGCGCCTAGACAGTAAACAAAATCTGCCTCCAGGGCCTCTGAATGTGGGCTAAACAGATACAAAACAGAGTGCGACAGTGTCTTGAAAGTGAGCATAAACAATTGTGAATGAATCATTTCATGCACTCAGTAGACTCAATAGAAGTCGGTCAAGCTGGTTGCACCAGGTTAAATGATAGTGAAAAAGCACTTGTGCTTGAAGCACTGAATATTTAGATGTTTTTGATTAATGACAGTAAATGTAAAAAAAAAAAAAAAAAAAAAGATACCAGCCCAGGCTTGCCTTCGTCTCTACTGGCATGGTTTCATTCGAAAGATATCTCCAGTGCATGTGTGTGGTGTCTCTGTACTACGACTCACACGGTTTCAGACTACGTGCACACCCACTCAGAGACACACACAAAAATCCTTAGAGGGAAACATGCACATGCACAAAACAGACTTTTAATTCTTTCTTTATCATATCTATTCATCGTACAAGTTCCACAGCGCATGATAACGAGGAAAAAGGAGGAAAAAACAAACCAAGCATGGAGGAATATGTGCCTTTTGAAGTTGTCTTTCTTCTTGGAATTGGGTTTGGCGTAACGTGGCTACTTAAGCAGATCATTAAGTGTAATGGTTGGCGAGGATTGCAAAGCTTTATCTCTAATGGCAAGAACAAAGTTCTTGATGATCTGGGGGATTCTGGAGCTGGATTTGATGGGAATTCCCATGCCTGCTGGAACAGTTTACTTTGAAACATTTTGATCTGTGCTAACAGACAGGTGCTATCATAAATCTATAGTCAGGGAATTACTGACTCAGCTTTACATACTGGGACTTGGGCATATAGGGATAAAGTTATCCTTTGACAGATTACTGTATATCTAGAGCTTGGAGGTTCTGCCCCGGACTGACGCCAGTATTTTAATGCCTGCCAGTGACACGTGACAATAAATCAAAGATTTAGAAATATAAATGGGCAAAAAAAGAAACCTGGAATGAATATATACTGTGAAAAGCATAGCATGCAGAATATCCATCTCACAAACCATCAGATCATCTGACTCAGCTTGAAAAGGAACCCAAACATGTGGCAGAGTCATGAAGAATGATCCCAGGTACAAGAAAAGCAACGAGTCCAGCAGCCATTTGTATATTTGATGTCATCTGGAGTGTGCCTATGCTTAGAAAAGATTGATAAAGTATAGTATTGTACAAATCCTCATTTAAACTCATAAACTAATATTCTTTTACAACTAACAACCTAAACCTACAAACCTGATGTCGTTCTCAGTTTGGTTCTGAGTAGACCACACAACATTAAACCATGTGGCTGTAAGTAGGATCTAATCAACACAGATGGAAAGAAATCACAAAGTGTGCAGGCAGCTTTTCATGCTTGGTGAATAGAGATAGGGAAAGGACTGAAGTTGGTCACAGGACAAACGAATTCATATCTGCAAGGGCTGAACTTATTCATAAACAAACAGGCAGCACAAAGAACAACTGCATCTTTGCACACCATGAAGAAATACCAGGGCGTACATCTTTATTCATGAGAACAATACATCTGAGCATAAAAGTTTATTTTGAAAATGGTTGCTATTTCTTTCAGTAGAGAAATCGGAACGGGATGTTGTTTGAGGATTATGAGCGCCAAAATGATTTCTTAGCAAGAGAATAAGCTTTGATTTTTTTCCCCCTCTGGGCAAATAGAAAGTGAACACCAACAATCTTTATTTATTTTCTCCTCGCACTTTTCTTTTGTTGATGCCTTCCACCGCTTTGCATTTGAATCCCTCAAAAATCAGGAAATCGCTTCCACCCAGCTTTCGTATTTATGAAAACACGTGTTTCCAAGAGCCTGCAATGAATTTATATTTGGTACAAGCTGCGTAGTGCATCTCACTCCCTTGGCAATGTGCCCGTCCACAAGCTTTCCATGGAGGTTTGTCCCCCCCCCCAGTTTCCACAGATCCCGTTGATTGATTCGCTGTTTAATGGCTTCCTGTGCTGGGCATAGCATACGACAAACATCTGTAAGGGTGGATCGGGCATACTGGTTCTCTTTTGCTCTGCTACGCTCATCTGTGGTGTAGTAAAGTGAGGTATCTGCCTTTACTGTGGCCTGAGAGAATGACGTGCTCCATTATAAAAAGCACTGACTCCACTGAAAAATGAGCCATGGGTCCTAGCGGCCACTGGTTGCTGAGTGGCTCATAGTGCCTCAGGGGATGAAGTTTAGCCTCAGATGTTGATGACAGATGATTTAGGGGGTGGGGGGTTATAGCAGCTGGGCTACGAGTGATAAAGTTATACTGAGTGTTAATGTCCAGAGTAGTTTGAAGACTCATCTCTTTGAGTCGATACAGAAGCTAAGGGTTCAGCTTTGGGCTATTTTAGTCAGCTTCACTATGGATTCCATCTTCTTGGTATTCTAGTAGTCACAGCTCTGATAAGATGGTAAAATTGCTTAAGATCCAAGTAAATTAACGTTGTGGATATTTATTAAGAATCTTTAGACCCACAGCACTGAAGCAAATCACAGGAAATTGGAAAAGAACATCAAGCCAAAACTAAATTAGCTGAAAATAAAACTCAGAGTGTTCAATAACAAAGAAATTAGCTCGTGAGAAGCATTAAATTGGGGATATTTTTATGGAAAAAAAGTACTCTGGTTTTGTAAAATTAAAATATAGTTTTAAGATGGGTTTCTTTTATGCATAAAATGTCTGATATGCATCATGTTTACCCTTTTTTTGTTGCAGTGCTGTAACATTTGCAATTATTCATCTATTCCCCCCGTGCTATGGATTATGGCAAGTGTCAAGCCTTACATCACAAATTGCATTTAGTATAAAATCTTTGTCAAATCATCCCTAAGAAATCAAGGTTAACAATATGTCAACTTGTAGTCTTGGTCAGACATTTACACTCTTCAAGGGCATAAATCTTTTCAATAGGGTTGACGTCAGCGGTTTTCAAAAGGCCATTATTCCAGGAGTTTATGGTCAGCCTATTTTATATGCGATGATTGTCCTGCTGGAACACCAAATTGTGTCAAAATTTCAACCATCTAGCTCCTGATTTGAGGTGAAGTTGAAGAATTTCGAGGTAATACTCCTTCATTATTTCATATCCTTTGTACAATTTACCACTACCACTGGCAGCAAAACAGCACCAGAGCAAGACAGTTGCTTGACAGCTGGTACACTGTTCTTAGATGTCGAGGCTTCACCTTACTCCTCCAAACATGTATCTTGTCTTTGCGACCAAAAAGCTCAATCTTTGTCTCATCTGACTATAAAACTGTTGCCGAGATGGCATTTGGGCTTCTTTACATGAAGCCTTCATGTGGAAGTAAACATGAATCTCACTGTGCAAACTGAACCAGCCAACTGCCAATTGCCAATGTCTGATATACAAAGATGCTGGGTTCAGCTGTGGCTCACCAATCAGCCTGTTGAGGTGCACAGTAGCCTGTTTTCAGCAACCACCATTTTTGTTTTCAAGTAGAACATTGTGATATCTAATGCAAAATTTTCCATGTAATAATATTGTTTTCTAATTATAATTAGGAAAAAAAAATTCTAATGATTTTACATAAACTACTGTCCATAGATGGCCATAGTGATGGCCATATACTGCAGCGGTCCCCAACCCCCAGGCCACGGACTGGTACCGGTCTGTGAGTCATTTGGTACCGGGCCACGAGAGTAGAGACGAGAGTGAACGAGAGTGAAATGTATGGTTATCTGGGTTTTTATCGGTTTTTAGCGTTATTTTGTTATCGTAACAAACTAACTCGGTTTTCCTGGGTCTTTTCACGTGTGTTATGAATAAATCGTCTTTTTTTTGGTACCGGTACTAGTTTTATTTTGTTGTATTTATCTGCGACTCCTTAAAGGCCGGTCCGTGAAAATATTGTCGGGCACAAACCGGTCCGTGGCGCAAATAAGGTTGGGGACCGCTGATATACTGTATATACTCTTCATATGGGGGCCAAAAAAGGGGATGCTATTTCATGTGGAAAACTGTCCAAAAAAAGACTTCTTACAACTGTGTATACTACACCTTCCATAAAACAGCACAAACTGGTTCCAACCAGAATAGCAATAGAAGTGGGAGGCACTGGTGCACAACTGATAAACAAAACTGGGACTTCACTCTCTAGATTTGAGAATCAACTACTTCACAGAGGCCTGAAACTATAGACCCCATTATACAGTTTTGGCATTTACAACATTTCTGATATATTTTTATTATAATTATAATTATAATATATTAAATATATTACATAAAAACAAGAATAATTCCTTCAAAATCACGGGCCTTTCCAATTGACCTCAAGCTTTTGTGTGGTTGTGCTACATACAGATGCAAGTAAATTACTGATAGTAAGATGATTTTTAATTAGTCTGTTAATTGCCTGTTGGTTTTAGGATTTTGTCATGTTTGTAAAAAGACAATGTAAAAATATAGTATAACTGCAATATAAAAAGCAAAGCTTTTGTTTTTATCCATCTTAGGATTAGACGACTTTTCCAAAATCTTCTTTTCGACGTAAAGTGTTCACGTTGCCAGTGACAAAACTCTGTGTTTGGGCAAACACCTTAATCCCAAAATCAATCTTTATTTCAACGTACGCCTTAAAATTAGGAGAACATCAGAAGGTGCTGTTCAGCTACGAGGCATTAGAAGTTAAGGGACAAAGCACACCTGCAAAGCTGCAGTTGACATGAAACAAAAAGCACACCCAAAACAAAAGCCTCATCCAAAAGCCACTTCAGAAGTCTTTCCTCATAATCTAGGGATGTAGAGCAGATCTGAGAAATGGGAAAAGTCCCACGTGAAAGCAACAAGCTTGCACAGAGTGCATTAGCATTTACTTGTGTTTGAATATGATTGAACTAATTACGGCGGGTTATTGAGATGTTAAGCGACTGTAAACACTGAGGGTTAGAACAGGCCCCCACTGAGATGAAAAACCTCTACTTTCATCCATACGCAATTAATCAGCATCTGACTCTGCAAACAGGCTTGCTCCATTGCCTCTCTTGTAAGCACTGACTGACACATGAAAGGAGGGAAATTTGCACCCAGTTAGGAGATTATACAGCAAGTGAGTCAAATCCGAGCTGATAGTGCAGAAAGACCCCAGACATTGACACACTGGGAGGTTTACTTGACCTTTGTAAGAGTATCAGGACCTGTTACCAGGTAACAAAGTCGAGGAAGTTGGAACATGTGTACTTATTTATGCTTTTAGGAAACATTAATGTGACTTTATGTGAAAAACGATAGGGTCCTTGAGGGATAGCAGAGCGGTAATAGCCAGGGTTTGCAGGAGCTAGTAATAGATACATCATTGCACAACTGCTATTCGGGAAACAGCGTTCACATGCAGCAAAAACTTCAAAGCCTTCCATGTGCAGAAGGCCAGGTTATTTCAATTAGCCTTCAACAGAAACCCTTCTTCTACCCCAGCTGGACCCCCACCTATCACTCGCAGAGATCAGCCACAGGGGACCCTGTCACTGTGTTTCCTTTTACCCCCCCAAAGGGCTTTGTTTTGGAAAAGGAGAAGCCAGTCAGGTTCAAAGTGGAGGAGAAGACCGTGGGGTAACATGAGATGACGGTCTGTCCGATGAGGCATGCTGCTGGGGCGAATATGGACGATTCTTTTATTTCTGAGCTCTAAACAGTAGTGTACACATATAAAGGAGAAACAACTAGAAAACCATGGGACAACATTAGATTTATTGATTTTTTATGTGAGTTATAGATACTCGATCATTGTTTTCAAATACAGATATATAATGTAGTTCAAAGATTTCCAGTGGGAGAAGTTCACATTAAAGGATTTGGCATAAAAATAAGCTTCTTTCTTTGCATTATTTTCAGTTTACGGTTAAAATATGGTAAGGTTTTAGTTTAGTTTAAAGGCAACATTTCAAAAACATTAACCACAATTCACAGAGCTTCTTAAAGCATTGAAGGCAAACGTCTTCCGTGTACACAAAGATTCAGAAAGCAAGTGTTGACAGAGTGCAAAAAGTTGAACTTTATGTAACATTTGCGGATTTCTCTGGCTCAGTCACTCAGCAAAGCCCTTCGTTTGACTGAAGGCTACGAGCCCACACGTAGGCTGAACAGAGTTCAAAGTTTTTCAACCAAAAACTGGTCAGGTTCACTTCACATTTGACATGAGTCTGAACACATCTGGTCCTATTTTAAACTGAACGGGAGAAGGGAGTGTTGATTGTAATGATGATATGTCCATGTAGTATTTACACAGTTCTCTCTCTCTAGCAAAGATCAGGCGTTCAGTCATGCAAAACTGGGATATAAAAACAATCATGGCATTTTTCCTTTTCTTCAGTTCCCTCAATCGTCACCCCATGCACCATTTACCACAACCTGGAGGTTTTCCAACCTAAACAAGAAGAAAAACATGAGGCCAAACAACAGACTGAAAGCCTAACGCCTGAGGTTTTCTTGATAAAGTCAACAGGTCAAGAGAAGAGCGCCGTCCTATTCTGTAGTGCAACTGTGTGTGTTGGTTTCCAAATGCTCAGCTCTGAACATATTTGTGGCCATTGCTGATATGGTTGATCCATAATTCAAAAGGACTTTGAGAGTTTAGCAAGGCTGCTGTTGGTTCACCATCTGGATTGGTTTGTCTTTCCTTTCTCTGGAAATACAGATAAAAGAGGTAGTCACTGAACAAACTGCTAAAACAAAATTAAACAGTGAGACCTGAAAAGCAACCAACAAACAAGAAAAACACACATTTTCATCCTAAATCCCTTTTGGGTGTGTTGTTATTTCAAAGATGATCATTGTCATCTTTCCAAAGTTACTGTGGGGGGAAAAACATTGCCCTACAGACTGTTTCTCCTGCAGCTTCATGGGAGTAGTAGAAGTAATAGAGAACACTTGTTTAATCAAAACTAACTGCGAGTAAATTGTGTGGTGACCTTGCAGCAGGGCAAGCATTATTTTCAACTCGGCTCATAATAAAAGCATTTTATTGCTCTTATTGACGGTGTTTTATTAAGCAGCTTTTATAAAACAAGGAAATAAATGTTGAAAGGAAACTGTACTATGCCTTCTGTGGTACATAAACTACAGTAGTAAAGCATTAGGTGGTTTTTGACCTTAGGGCTCATTGGGATCATTTGAACTTGATGAAAAGAAGGAAACGTGTACTAAAAAGACTGGATTTGATCCCACAATGACTGGAAGGGCATTACGAAAGAACTGTTTACTGAAGAACAGAAAGATTAAACCTAGTTTTAAAAACGTGGACGTTGAGTGGATGAGTATTGTTTTAAGGGAGATCTGATAAAATAGTAACCCATCCTTTAAGTCCTATTCACAGATCATCATTCATACTTCGGTAGTTATTCAGGGTTAGATCAGTAAGTTATTTCAGCATCTGCGCTGGCAATATCTGAGCAATTTTTTTGTAATCTAAAAGAACACAAACACTCACCCTTCACTTTGTTAGGTACACGTGATAAACTGCAAATATCTTTTCAGCAGCAACTTAGTGTGTTTAATCATGCAGACCTGCTGAAATTTAAGCCGAGCATCAGAACAATGGAGCTTCCAAAATGACAGAAAGACAACAGCAACTCAAATAACTACTCTTTTCAATCCAAGGATGCAGAAGAGCATCTCTGAATGCACAACATTTGGAACTTTAAAGAAGATGGGCTACAGCAGCAGAAGACCACGCCGAGTGCCATTGCTGTCAGATAAAGACAGGAAGCTGAGGCTTAACTTTATACAGGCTTACCAAAACTGGAAAATATAAGATTGGAAAAGTGCATGGTCTGCTGCAACATTCAGACAGTAGGGTGAAAAGCTTGTGTGAAAAACATGAAAGCATGGATCCATCTTGCCTTGTATCAATAGTTCACACTAGTAGCAGTAGTTGTGTAGTGGTGTGAGAGACCTTGGCATACATTTCTTGGCATACTTCGGGCCTCTTAAGGCCCAGTATACCTGCTGTGGTTGCACAACGCAGGGGTTACCACAATCCAGGGGTGCAAGACCTTCTAAATTGGGAGCTAGCGACAAGCAGTTTGACATCAACTTTGGTTTATGGTGTGATGTGTGAGGCACTGCACAGAAATTATAATGGGACCCTTAGTACCAGCTGAGCATTGTTTAAATGCCACAGCCTACCCGAGTATTGTTCCTGACTGTGTCCATCCCTTCAGGGACACATTTGTAATGGCTGCTTCCATCATACGTAACATGTCACGAACCAAGCTGAAATAATCTCAAACTGGTTTCTTAAACATGACAGTGAGTTCACTGAACTTAAATGACTTCCACGGTCAACTGACCTCAGTCAAACCTTTGAGATGTGCTGGAGCAAGAGATTTGCATAGCTGACAAATCTGCACCAACTGTGTGATAGTATGATGTCAATTTACAGCAAAATCTCAAATAAATGTTTCCAACTCTTTGTTTAATTATGCCACAGAAAATATGGCAGTCCTGACACAATTCGGTGATGACATATGCTTCTGGATCCAAACTACTCTGCATTTATTGAGGCTGCTGTGTTTTTAACATGTTTTAATGCTTTGTATCTTGTTATATTTAATCTGAACAAGTCCCTAAAAAAGTCAGTGATCACTGTCGGCCTCTCTCGGTTTTTATTACCACTATTCATTTTAAAGCTCAGTCTTTAAAACCTTACGATGTAACTACAGCGCAGCCCATGCAGCAGTATGTTAATGACTAACTTCGTATTGTGGATGGATTATCTCAGTTGTTCTCCTGACTGAAGTTTGGTCCATTTACAGCATCCTGCCATGCGATTCCATTTGTCCCTAACTTTTATCGAGTGGAAAAAAGTTAGCATTCATCCTCCAGCTTCACTGTGCTAATGTGTTTATATTATGCTAACACAGCTGTGTAGCTAGCCACCACATCATTATATACCAGCTAGCCCAACTTCAGTAACCCTACAAACGTCACTGCTGTTTAGTTTTGTCTTCATTTATGCCGGCAGTGATAGCATAGCAGAGCTGTACGTCTTAATTTTTCAGAAATCTCTCAGTCAGAACGTGGTATATTATGTTGAGGTGGAAACTAGCGAGCTAACTTCCTGCTAATTTCTAACTCTGTTAAATTGAATAAATTCTGTTTTCATGGATGCCTGGATGTTAAACTTCATTGTTACACCTGGTAGAGCAGCCACACTGATCATTTTATTAAAGGTGAAAGAATTTATACAGTTTGTAACTCTCAGACATGTGGCAGTGTTCGTTTGACTTTGGGACCTGAAGAGGAGTTTGGACCCAGAAACGGCTAATGATGTCAGACTTAAAGGCCAGATAGTAGCAAGGTGCACCTAATGGGATACAGACAGTCATTTTAGATATGTCAACATTTGGATTGTGATTAAAATTTCATGATGAGAAGCAGAGAAGAAACCTCCCAAATTCAGAGCTATTTTTAAGTCATATTTTCAGATGCATAAGTGAGACACCAGAGTTTCCTACAATTTGGTGTTGAGACGGTTTACTTCTCTTTTCTAAATGTGCTTCCCACATCAATCCTTAAATCTATTCTGAACCCTTTTCCACATTCAGACAAACACCCCTCTACCTTTTTGATGTGTCATAAAGCAGAAGTGGAGAAGACATCACAGTACACACACACACAGACACACAAACACAGACTCACATCATATGGTGTAATGACTTTCCTACTACTGTGGTGAGCTGCCAGTCAACCTGTTGAAACCTGCAAAGTAACCCTAGATGTGGAAAGTACCCCTGCAGGTCTAAGACACATGGAACAGAGGCTCAGGAGCTCTGCGAGCTTTGTATACACAAACACACATAGCCTCATGCACACACAGAGCTGTGTAGTTTCACTGCTTCTTTCCTCCAGACACACAACCCAGACATGATCTGAAATACGGTAAGACCCCAGCTACTTCCATCCTGATATGCTTCAGATGTTGAAGAGGAATCGATGTGTCTGCACTTGTCCGTAGGAGACTTTTCATGCATGTGAATGTATAAGGTGTCTCAACACACTTGGGCTACTGTATATGGAAAAACTTTATATTATTAGTAGTATTTGCTATAAAACAAACAATCTGTCCTTAAATTAAATGTTTAATTAAACCTAATTTCTATTAGTTTTATAATTTGATTTACTTAAAAGTTTTCTGCGCTTTTTTGAGAATTAGTTGTTTAATAACATATACTTGACTATTTTGACAGTTCCACATGGGTGAGTGCTAAGACCCATAGGACTGTTAATGTTTAACTTCAAATCACTAATTTAATAGTGTGAGCGTGCTGGATATGTGATGTGGTTTTTAATGTTTGTGTGGTAAAGAACAGGGTTATGGCTTGGCTATAACAACAGGCCACCATGGATGAGACTTGTAGTGATTAATTGTTTTCAGTGAGAAAACTCTCTACTGATGGATAAATTAAGCCATGGTCAGTTACTTTGGCTCAGTATTTTGTACATCATTTAAAATTCCGCTCGTTTCAATAAAAAGGAATTCTAACCAATCAATTTAAGTTTGCATAATTTTCAAAGCGTACTTGTATTTTTTTCTAGTGTGTATGCACCTTAGGTCTCCAATTGCAGTATGTGTACCAGCATGCTGTATGTGTGAGATCACCTGACTCACATCTGCAGACCTTTTGACACTCATCATATCTTTTTGCACCTGGCCTCCTATGATCAAGACTTCAAGAAGAGAGGGCAGGTGTGCGCGCTCCCTGCCCTCGTGACTTATAAACCTAGTAGTTTCATCAAGTCGCTGCCCCAAGTGATGCTGGAAGCGGGAGGTGGCTCTTGACTCCCAATATCCATCTTTTTTCCCCTCCCTTGCCATAGTTATAGTGGGGGAAAGCCCAAATGAAATCTACGAGGCCATAAAACAGGCCTTTAATTTGCTTGTATATGCCCAGGAGCAAGCACTACTATTAGCCTCTTGTTTCTCTGGACTGCATGATTCTGCAGGGTATATGGGTTTGATCAGATCAGAAAGAAAATTTATGAGTAACGTTTAGGAGGCTGGGACATGCTGAATATCAAATAAGCAGGTGGGATTCATTGCATCTGTATGTCTCTGCTAGCACAGCAAAAAGGTGACTTGGGAGGAAATGAGAGGGAAAGAGGACCTCTAGCTATGTACCAGTTTGCACAAGATGACAAGAACTTCCAACTTCAAACATATAATCTCATCAAAGACTGAGTGAAAGATATATGGGTGGCTATGGCTGGAGGCCTACCAAACAAAAACAAGGCAATAGTTATGTCTTAATTCACAGTGTGCCTGACCTGAGGAGACCTTGGCATTGCTGCTTCACACAGAAAGAGAGACACAGATCAGAGATAACCATAGTTTTTAGACATGCATGCATGTATTCTGTATGTTATCTGCTATTAGTGTAATTTTATCTTACTGATCAGCTGCAGTGTTTTCTCTGCATTATCATCCTGAGAGCCAAGTTTTGCTTTCTGCTGTCAGCTTGTGATTACTTGGATCTGATAAGTATACAAACCAAGCTTTCTCTTAGGACAGAAAGTCAGAATTTCCTTACATGGCTTAACAAATATAAAACACTATAGAGCACAATCAACTACAAGGTGTTGAAAAACCAAAAGCCCCATTTGAGAATGCAGGGTCTCAGGCTCAGGCTATATTAAATTTACTGCAAGTGCAAATTTAAAGTATTCAGTTGGTAAAATACAGTGGACACGATTATTGTGCAACCTTGACAGAAAAAAATAAATTATTATCCTGTGTATTTATGAAACAACAATGCCATCTGGTCCCATGATGTGGTGATAAAGGGGACATGCTGCATGCCTGAGAAGTGGCTGTACCTCAGCAGGTAGCACAGGTCATGGTGATTCTATCCACGTCTGCATACTAAATATCCTTTGGCAAAATACTAACCACAAGTTGCTCTCCAACAGATCCATCACAGTATGAATATATACAAATGTTAGGCAGAAAAAGCACAGATAAGAAAGTGGTTGTAAGAATGGGTGTGTGAGGGCAACCGGACGGAGCTTGAAGAGATCACAACAAGGACAGAAGGAAACTAAGGGCTTAAATATACACATGAGGTAATCAGGAAGGTGAACTAAATTAGACTAATGAAACAGGGCAAGCAGAACTTAACTCAGTGCACACAGGATGAGAGACTATCAAAATAAGACAGGAAACCAACAGACAGAGAGACCCAGGCTGTGTCCCAATTCAGGGTCTGCACGCTTGAAGTACGCATTTTAAGTGCGGTTACGTCACCGCCACGCGACGACGGCTGTCCCAATTCGAAGTGTACTTCAAATGCATACTCCAAATGCGCCGTCGATTTCCCCAAATATCAAGCGTGGTCCGGTGCACGCTTCGTGGTCCCATATATCCCACAATTCATAGCGCGGCGGTGGGTGTGGATAATTTTGCCGCAAAATACGGCAGAAGGGAGCGGCCGAAGAGGTTTTTTTTTTCCCCCAAACTTTATTGAAATTATAAAGCGAACAGTCAGTCATTCCAGTTCAGTTTGTACAGTAGACATACAAGGCAAATAAGAGTAACAATATACAGTACAATGAAATAAGAAGGATAAATAAATACATGATAAAAAAAAGAAAAAGGGGGGGAATGTGACAGACTTCATAACAACTTTGTACTTGAAAGTTGTGACAGCTCATTCGTTAAACATTTCTGAATGAATTTCAATCAATGATAAACCTTTTTTTATTGGAAGTTAATTTAAGAGAGTTTAAGTAAGATTGCCTGGGGCGCCTCTGTCAGTGCGCCCCAGGGTGGCTGTGGCTACAATGTAGCTTGCCATCACCAGTGTGTGAATGGGTGTGTGAATGGGTGGATGACTGGATATGTAAAGCGCTTTGGGGTCCTTAGGGACTAGTAAAGGGCTATATAAAATTCAGGCCATTTAAGTAATATTCAATTTCAATCAAAAACAAATTAAATGATGGGGTTGAGTTTTGAAATGTACATTTATGTATATGGAATTTCCCTAATAAGATGGAGCGGCCGAAGAGTGAACTGTCAAAAGTACTGAATATGACGTCACTTATTTATGTGCGAACGTTTAATAATTAAAGTCACAGACAGACAGACAGACAGACAGACAGATAGATTTATTAGGGGTGCAACGATACACAAAATTCACGGTTCGGTTCGATACTTTGGTGTCACGGTTCGATATTTTTTCGATACAAAAAAAATGTTCATGCCTTTTTAATTTGTCATTTATTAAAATTATAAATATATATTTTAACTCAAAAGTACAGTTTTTAAATTTAATGTTGCTGAAACAAAAGTAATTTAAAAAAAATAAATATATCTCTGGGCTCTCAAAGTTTCAAAATCTCTGGTAGCCCTTCGGGCAGGGACTCTTCAGTTTTTGGTAGCCCAAAATAAATTTAAGTAGCCCGAATAAAAACGAGAGCAATTTTTTGATTGATGTTTTGTTTCCTTTACAATATTATACATTAAAGTATAATATTGTAAAGGAAACAAAACATTAATCAAAAAATTGTTGAAAAACAAATTACAACATTGTATAAAAATTACAATCATCAACTCAAATACTTGGTTCTAATTGAACAGAAATTTCTATGAACTTGTAAGAACTGTGTAGGACATGAATCAGTCTGTGTCAGATCCTGAATTTGAAATTTCCACTGAAGTCACGGGTAAGAGACAAGTGGAACCAAGATCTAGGCCATTTGCTTTTTGAAGTTTGCAAAGACTGCTAAATTTTGCCAGTGGTAGTTCACTCTTTGCAACATAGTACGCTGTTCTAAACAGATTTTTCAGGTTTATTTTTAGTATGTTATTTGCAATTGGTGTTTGTTCTGGGAAAGATATTGCAGACTGAGCAATAATGCATTTTTTGCATTTCTCATGGGTTCTAATGGGGGCCTTTCTTAAAATGACTGGTCCCCGTAACAAAGTCGCTTGTCGACTCAGAAATCGAGAGAAAACCAACAACACACCCGGCAGAACATTATGTTATTTACACGGGTGCACATAAGTGGTCCGCATGTGCGCATTCGCTGTCAAAATAAAAGACGCGCACCAGATAAGAAGTTGCAACGCGCGTTTGCGTCCATATAAAAAGCACTGTTTTTGTCCGCTAGAGTGGGATTTTCACGGCACATTCCGCACCACATCTCTGTGCGTTCATCATTTGTTTGAAGCCAGCTCACCTCCTGCAACCACTTTTCCGAGAATACGTGCTTCTTTTGTGGTTCGGACTCCTTCTGACATTTGTTTGGAGGTGGAGGAAGACCAAAGTAATTGCTTAAAGGAGCTTGCTTCTTCGACATCTTTAAGAGTTCTAAACAAATGTCTGTCCTCCTCCAGAAAATCTTATGTATGCAAACACGCGTTGCAACTTCATATCTTGTGCGCGTTTTTTTTTTTTTTTGACAGCAAATGCGCACCTGCAGACCACTTATGTGCAGCCCCGGTTATATAGCTCATCATATCGCAGCCACAGAAATTCTTTTGTCCATGAAACCATAAAGCTGCACTTTCTTTTTGCCTTATAGTCTGATTTGTCATAACTTTTCCGTTTTGTGGTAAGCTTTTCTTTGGCTGTCACTTCTTCACCCTGACCTGTCTTATTTGGCTCAGCAGAACTAAAATATATATCCTGCTGCTTTTACACACACACACATAACGGTCAGCGATTCTCTGCGCGATCAACCTCTTATATGTTTAAGCTTGCTGCGGGAGATTTCACTTGTCATGTTTGCATAGTAAGCTAACGATTGATAAGACGATGTCAGAGGAATTGGTGCGCAAATTATCATCACTCATCAATCAGTGCTGTCGCTCTCTATACACAGTTCGCGCGATTGCAAAGTGAAAGCAAAAAACAAGCGCAAATTCAAATGCGATTTCAATATGTCACATATTGACAGTGGCTCATCGATGCCAATGACATAATTACCCAGCTACATTTCCGAAAGAATGCAAAAGCATTGACATATATTTTCCTTCCTACAATAGCCCGACGGGCAGGGCAGAGATAGATTTTGGTAGCCCGACTGGAAAAATCGCTAGCCCCGGCACGTTGGGATAGCGATTTTGCAAGCCCTGTATGGAAAAGAGAGTTTATTACAGAGAAATGGCTCTTTCCAAAATAAAAGCTATACTATAAGCTTCTTCTGGGCTATATTGTCAGCAGCATATTGTAGCAGGTCAGGGCTGTTCGGGGTTCTGTTTGTACAGTTATGTTTTGTTTATGTTGCCATAGTGACGGGTGACGCCCTCTCGCTGCGACGGTGTGTCCTTCCGGGGTCAGAGGGCGCCCTGTGTGTTGTTGTTGTTGTTGCTGTGCGGTTGCCGCGCTGAGCAGTTAGCTAGCGGCAGTGTTCTTCTGCAGATGTCAATAAACGGCTGTGCTCCCTGGCTAGCTCACGGGAAGCAAGACCAAACGACACCTCCGTCTCCTCCTTGTCTGAGCTTGCCACATTGGTGTCATAAGTGGGATGATGGTGGCACCCCATGTTCTGACCCGAGTGACTTTTCCCCTGCCGGTCGTGACTGGCCGGTGCGCCAAAAGAAGGCACCTGGACATTTGCAGAACTTTGTGTGGGGTAATGGGGGACGACTGACCCCTTAGGTGGGGGCTATGTAGCGGGTCAGGGCTGTTCGGGGTTCTGTTTGTACAGTTATGTTTTGTTTATGTTGCCATAGTGACGGGTGACGCCCTCTCGCTGCGACGGTGTGTCTTTCCGGGGTCAGAGGGCGCCCTGTGTGTTGTTGTTGTTGCTGCTGTGCGGTTAGCTAGCGGCAGTGTTCTTCTGCAGATGTCAATAAACGGCTGTGCTCCCTGGCTAGCTCACGGGAAGCAAGACCAAACGACACCTCCGTCTCCTCCTTGTCTGAGCTCGCCACATTGGTGTCAGAAGTGGGATGATGGTGGCACCCCATGTTCTGACCCGAGTGACTTTTCCCCCGCCGGTCGTGACTAGCCGGTGCGCCAAAAGAAGGCACCTGGACATTTGCAGAACTTTGTGTGGGGTAATGGGGTCATCGGGGACGACTGACCCCTTAGGTGGGGGCTATGTAGCGGGTCAGGGCTGTTCAGGGTTCTGTTTGTACAGTTATTTTTTGTTTATGTTGCCATAGTGACGGGTGACGCCCTCTCGCTGCGACGGTGTGTCTTTCCGGGGTCAGAGGGCGCCCTGTGTGTTGTTGTTGTTGCTGCTGTGCGGTTGCCGCGCTGAGCAGTTAGCTAGCGGCAGTGTTCTTCTGCAGATGTCAATAAACGGCTGTGCTCCCTGGCTAGCTCACGGGAAGCAAGACCAAACGACACCTCCGTCTCCTCCTTGTCTGAGCTTGCCACATTGGTGTCATAAGTGGGATGATGGTGGCACCCCATGTTCTGACCCGAGTGACTTTTCCCCTGCCGGTCGTGACTGACCGGTGCGCCAAAAGAAGGCACCTGGACATTTGCAGGACTTTGTGTGGGGTAATGGGGTCATCGGGGACGACTGACCCCTTAGGTGGGGGCTGTGTAGCGGGTCAGGGCTGTTCGGGGTTCTGTTTGTACAGTTATTTTTTGTTTATGTTGCCATAGTGACGGGTGACGCCCTCTCGCTGCGACGGTGTGTCCTTCCGGGGTCAGAGGGCGCCCTGTGTGTTGTTGTTGTTGTTGCTGTGCGGTTAGCTAGCGGCAGTGTCACTACCCGATCCGTACCGGAAACCCGATCGGTACCCCGCATGCGCGAAAGGTGTCTACTTCCGGTCGAAGCATTTTACGATAGTTACAGGTCAGAGTATCTGTTAAGATGTTAAGAATAACAAGTATCTCTTAAAATCTTTCCGATAATGAAACATTTAATATAATGTAGAGAAAAACAAAAAAATAAAAAGATAGTGACAGATCGGGACTCCCGATCCTTACTGCGCATGTGCAAAGTCGGACCGTACAAATCGGGTCTACCCGATCCGTACCGCGCATGTGCAAGGGGTTTCTTCTTCTTCTGTTCGTTTAATGGCAGTGTACTCCCCAGTGTACGAGGATACCGCCACCTGCTGACTGAGCGAATGAACCCTATTGTAAACTGAATTAGCGTCATTACAAACGTGTGTTGAATTTGATTTAGTGATAGTCGAGTGTGTTTATGCTTGTCTGTGTGGAGAGGATTGTTGGAATAGTGACGATGATGTCCGCTATCACTGTCAATTGCCAGTAAACACTTCATCTGACTGCTGAATCTTCACGTGACATATTACAAAGTCTGTATTATTAACTCTGTCATTAGGCACCATTCTTCTTATTTTATGGCGCTGTTGTTCAATCGGGGGACGCTCTCTGTTGAGGAGAAAAGCAAAAATTTGTTGCGGATACGGATTATCCATTGTTTAAATGTCCCGGTAGTCGAAAAGGAGGCAGAGCTGTTGAGAAATGCTAAGAGCTAACTGGGCGCTAACCGTGTCATTCAAATATATTGAATATCGCACTGTTGGCAAAGAGAGGAAGTGACGTAAGATTTGCGCATGCGGGGTACCGATCGGGTTTCCGGTACGGATCGGGTAGTGACAGGCAGTGTTCTTCTGCAGATGTCAATAAACGGCTGTGCTCCCTGGCTAGCTCACGGGAAGCAAGACCAAACGACACCTCCGTCTCCTCCTTGTCTGAGCTCGCCACATTGGTGTCAGAAGTGGGATGATGGTGGCACCCCATGTTCTGACCCGAGTGACTTTTCCCCCGCCGGTCGTGACTAGCCGGTGCGCCAAAAGAAGGCACCTGGACATTTGCAGGACTTTGTGTGGGGTAATGGGGTCATCGGGGACGACTGACCCCTTAGGCGGGGGCTATGTAGCGGGTCAGGGCTGTTCAGGGTTCTGTTTGTACAGTTATTTTTTGTTTATGTTGCCATAGTGACGGGTGACGCCCTCTCGCTGCGACGGTGTGTCCTTCCGGGGTCAGAGGGCGCCCTGTGTGTTGTTGTTGTTGTTGCTGTGCGGTTGCCGCGCTGAGCAGTTAGCTAGCGGCAGTGTTCTTCTGCAGATGTCAATAAACGGCTGTGCTCCCTGGCTAGCTCACGGGAAGCAAGACCAAACGACACCTCCGTCTCCACCTTGTCTGAGCTCGCCACAATATTAAACATATCAGGTCCCCATAAGGAGAATCATGTGCTAACGGCTGTCTAAATGACTCGGGTAAAGTTTGTAGCATGCATGCTTGTTGTTTTTGTCTTCTTCCACTTGTCTTTGCACTAGGATGATGTCGGCGTAAATGTGCAGTCATATTCGTTGTGTTCCCACTAGTGCTGTCAGCGTTAATCTCGTTGAAATGACGTTAACGCCACAACACGGCAAATCTCCGTTAACGAGCTACCCCTGATCGCCCGTGCGTGGGGCTAGAAGGCCAACACGTTAACGAGCTAACTGCGCTAACCCACTAGTTCCCACCCATGTAATTGAGCATTGCATGGCACATCCGACATACTGTTTTACTTTAGTCCATGACGCGCTTACCTTCAGGGTCATATGTCACATGAAAACCAAAATAATTACAAACGCCAGATCTGAATGAGGGTGGGGGAGGTTCAATTTGCCATGTTGCAAGGAGAGCTTAACTTCTGTCTTGCTAGCTTGCCCTGCGCACTGACAATACTATAATATTAGCCATATTATATTGGCCATATTACATTACCACAGTGAGATGACTTTAGTCTCATGAACAACATTAACTAATTGTTATTTACTAACTAATCTTAAATGACTGTTCAGCACAGAAATGAAGCCCAACAATCATGTTTTACAGTCCCGTGGTCTCAGCCTCAGATACTCAACTAATCAAAGTTATGTCATGACAAAAATGAATGACCAACAAAACATTTTTCTCCTTCATTTCTGTCAAACAAAGCTGTATGTAACGTGTCTCGCGGTTAGTATCATGGTTGCTAGGCAACCTGAACAGCGCGACGAAGTGTATACCGTCCCATTTCACAAGCCTCTCACTTCCGCACTTCTCGTACTTATAGTACGCACCGTACGTAGTATGCATAGTGCGCGTACTTCAAGTGTGCAGACCCTGAATTGGGACACAGCCCCAGATTCCAGACTCAAAACTAGCTTCAGGGAAGGAGTAAACACAGAGATAACAGACTAGCGAGACTGAAGGTAAACAAACATGATGACACTGAAGACAGAACATGGACACAGAAATGGAAGAAAGAAATCAAGAACTCTAAATAGACTCAGAGACAATAGAAAGGAATATTTAGGAACTACAATACAAATTAATTAATCAGACATCAAGAATACAGTCTGAATACTGGTAGAGTAGAAACATGCTCTTCCATTTACTCATACTTTTTAGTGAAGTAATCTTACCTTTTTTTCACACTATAAACATAAACTTACTGTTGTAACATAATAAAACTTGGTGGATACCAACACTGTACCTCTCAAATCAAAAAGAATCCAGTGAAAAAATGAGAATTCATCTTTTCATAAAAAAAATCTAATTAAGAGAAACAGAAAATCAAGCTGCAGCAGAACTGCTGCTAATGCTGTGAAGAGCACTGTGACTCCTAACACTGCCATACCTTTTTTATATTTCTTGTGTCCTATATTACTTTTAGTGGCATAAGCACAAAAATATTGATTTTCATGTGTAGCAAATCATGAGCATCTCACCTTTTTTGTTTCCTGTTTTGTAGACTGATTATTATTCCCACAGTGACGAGTGCTAAGAGGGAACCAACAGCACCGAGAACAAAGCCCACTTTATCGTCTGTGAGAAATCACAAGAATGTAGTTAAACACTGCTATAAACTATTTATCCTTCAGAACAGTCATGCACCCATCGCAACTTTATTATTTGGAGTATCAACAACATCAAGAGTTTGTAAAACAGTGAGCTTGTTTTAAGATCTCAGCACAAGCTTAGAAACTTTATAAACAGTGACAAATGATGAATGACTAAAAGTCCTTTTTTGGGCTAAACTGTTACATATATAGTGAACGTTTATGTGTCCAAGGACTGGTTGAGTGGCCGAGGAAGCACACACAGAGGCATAAATGGTTATTAAGTAGTACAAGATTTATTTATAGTGCTCACCAGACAAATAAGTCTGGTGAGCACTATAAATAGTGTCAGGCTCAGGGTGATTTTGGGTGAAAAAGAAAAAGAAAGTACTCTTTCCCCACACAACATAAATTTTGCTCACAGTGTTAAAAATCTATTATTCATCCAACTGGTACACTGAATATAAAAGTCCCCCACTTGCTTTTTGACAGTTTGGTTCTTCAACATTGTGGTGACATATCAGGCACACTTAATCTACAAAGACTTTGGTAATATTAACACTGAAAAAGTGTATTTATTTTTACAGCAGGGAACTGATGACAGTATGTATACAGAGGAAAATGACAACAGGAAAATACGCTAAAATGCTGAAGCCTTGATCTTTATTATTTAACTGGATATACAAAACATTTTATTACAATAACTAGAATGAAGGGGTTAGTAACCGTTGTAACAGCAAGACAAGAATAAATGCACCAAGTGGACAGTGCCAAGTGGTCTACAGACACATAAAGTACAGAATTAAAAAGACTGTCCTATGAATTTTAACATGGGCATGGTGAGTCAGTATAAAGTGAATATGAACCAAAGAGAATCATCAGATTTGACAATTTCCTTTGTGCTAAACAGGCAAACACTGTGCTCATATTAGAAAGCTTATTGTTGTTTCATTTTGTTCTAACGAATCACTTTGTTATGTATGCCATTCATATAAAAAACAAATCGCAGGTATTTTCTCATCTAAACCAATTCATAAAATATTTAAAAAAAGTATGATTGGCCAATTAGCCAGAAAGCAACAGTTACTAGGCAGTGTAGCAGTTTTTAAACATACCAACGGGCTTAAACAAAACTAAAATGATAAACCTGGCTTAAAAAAACAACTTGACTCTAAATTGTGCACACTTGTTTAGGTGATACTGTGATTAAATTAAAAAAATCTAAAATGTTCCTTTGGGAATTGGCAAGCACAAATGAACTATACGACTTTCTATTTGAGTCTTCATTTGAGCACATGTTAAGTGTGATGCTGGTCCTTAAAAATAACCTCAGCTGTGTGAAAAAAAAACAAAACACAAAAAACCAAGGCACAACTAAAGCTAATAAAGAACTACACCGAGATGCACACTGACAATGTACTAATAGCTTCACAAGCTTCTAAACTACTCTGTGTTAATATCAATGGATCAGATCTGGATGCAGCAGGACTGACATCAAACGTCTGCACAACGACTGAATGCTAGTCCTCCACATGCTCCCAGTATAGTAATAATCTTTACCATTAAAATCAATCTGGTTAGTCCACTCAAACTTCACTGATCAAATAATAAACCCACAGTGAGCAACAGCACTCAGGTTGAAAGCATCACATTTCCACTGAGATGAAATAAACACATGATAAATACCACAGGGTTTGACAGAGAGTATCCCTCACCTGCTTCACCTATCCTACAGTGAAAACAGATGAAATTACATGTTACATATTATCAATTCAACCTCAGAATATTTCTGAGTTCATAATGTTTGGACTGATTAAAATGCACTCCTTTGTCTTTATCTCTGAAAGAAATTGCTAGTCGCTAACACACCCGGACACCCTTGAGCTATGTTCTTAATGCATAAAGCTTTTCTTAACATAGAGATAAGTTTCTGGGTTTTCCTTTTTTTTCTGTCATTGCTGATACCATCTCAAAATCGTTCTGTTGGCTTTTCTCTCCTTGGTAATAGCAAAGACGTTTCTTGTTCTTGTTATTCTGACAGGTGCAAATATTCTTGGAATCTGAAACATGTATATGATTGAAACTTTTGTCATTATAGGTTCCCTGTACAAAATTAAAAACAAAAAAAACCTGCATTGCATCACCGCACTGACAAAAAGTAAGGTAGGCGCTAACTAACAACACTGCTTGTCAATCATCTGGCATTTAAAAATGTGATTTTGAACACAAAATTACAGCAGTTGTAGTTGTAGTTGCATCGACATCTACAGCATATGTGTATGTTTTAACACAGAATTTTTTTTAATATATTTATGTTACATCCACTCCTCAATTTCTTGCATTTGTACTCGTTTCTTGCCCATTTTTTCTCTACTTAGCAGAAAAAGTAGAGTAGCTTGTGAAGTAGATGTTGATTGCACAAATCAGTGGCTACAGAGTAACAATACAGATTGGTACAAAATCTCCTTTGAAAATAAAGCCTTGAACACACAAACAAAACAGAAATGGTTCTGTTGTTTTCCTTTGACTGGGTTTTTCATGCATAATGGCGATCTCCAAAGAGGTTTTCATTAGATCTAAAGAAGATTCACTGTTTTTTAAAATAATTATTAACCTGTTTTGTTGACTAGAGTTTCAATAACTCAAGTATGAGATTTTATTTGTCCATCAAATACTAGAAACAGCAGGTGAAAGCACACATTACATTCTAAAAGAAAAAAAATCAGACATTTTTTCCTTTACTTGCACTTACGCACATACTGTTGGAGAAGGTAAAGAAGATGAAGAAGATGAAGATGGAGAAAAATCAGTAAGTATCTTATGAGCTTCATGCAAGTGGATGTTTTAAAACCAGAAGTGATCTTGTCTTCATGACGGCAGCACAGGGGGGAAAGCTGGTGAAAAATGGCAATGTTACATCTGAATGCATCTTATTTGGTTAAGGAAAAGGCAAATACCAGTGCTGTGCATCAGCAGAACCTAACCTTTTTGTCATACACCTGCTCTTAGATGAGCTGAAGCAGATCATCCACCACAATGTCTGTGACATGTGTGAATAGAACAATAAGTTATTTTTGTAAATTATGGTCATTCTAAGAGTCATAAGAGGCTTATCTGTTCATGCTGGTGGACTCGTCACCAGTGTTGGTCAAGTTACTTGAAAAAGTAATCAGTAACTAATTACTTCCCCAAAAAAGTAATCCCGTTACTTTACTGATTACTCATTTTCAAAAGTAATTAATTACTTTTAAAAACACGATTTACAACCTGAATAGGTGATAAAGCAATAGATTTTTCAGCCCAATTCTGCATAATCCATCATACAAAATGTAATCAAATAGAAAAGTCTCTTTTGCAAGTAAAACACAGCAGAAAATAAATAAAATCAAACACTAGCGGTCCTGTTGCTCTATTTTCACCTGTAAAGCTGGAGCGGGGTAGGCGGAGGTTTACCCTGGTGCAGGTGTGCCGCAGCGGTCAGTTGAAGAATCCGCAAGTTTCTCTGTGAATTCCCCATTACGTCGTAGCGCACTCGGTGCTTGCTTGGAAGTTTTGGGGAGGTTTTTTCGCTGTAAAAAGAAGTTTTCTTCCCACGCACGATGGACGCTAATGTTTTTGTCACTTTTTATGGAATCAAACTCAAAGTAAGGTCAGTACTTCCACACTTTAAACGCTGCACGCTCATACTCTCTCCCGCACTCAATATATTATCCATTGTTGATCTGCACACAGCTGTTGTCACGAACGTCGCACTCGCTTACGTCACTGTCATGAGACATTCTCGCAAAAAAAAAAAAATCACGGTTTTAGTAACGCAGCGTGCTTACGGGAAAGTAACAGTAATCTAATTACCGTTTTTGCAATAGTAATCCCTTATTTTACTCGTTACTTGAAAAAAGTAATCGGAATGCGTTACTGCCCATCTCTGCTCGTCACTTGCCAGTCACAAATCAATAACTGAAGTTTCACAGTCAGATCCACCCCGCACTCATCACATCTGGTTTCTATATATCAAGATGGCTGAGGTGAAAATAATGAAACTGTGGCTTTGTAACAGGACTTTACAAACCAGTGGGTAATGCAATAGTACACGTCCATCTTTTCTACTGCGTATGATACTAACAGTTAGAAAAATGCGGTTTGAAGGTCATATGAAGTACTTGCTGCAATTCTTCTAATCTTGCTCAGCACAGTGTGAAACAACACATGTCAAATGTTTCAACATTCAACACTGCTGACTTCACATTCTTGTGTTCATTTTTAATTGAATGTTGAATTAATTTGAATTAAATGTAACTTGAACTCAAAATTAAAATATAACAGAGGTGAAAAAGCCTGCTAAGTGGAATTTATCAACTAGAGACTTTCAGTGACAGAAATGGCCACAAGCAAGACACTAAAATGTGAGCAACATGACTGGTTTTAAGGTCTCGAGCTGTCCCTGGTTGGCATTTCAATTCTCATTCTCCTACGCAACCTGAATTTACCAACCACTTTTGCCTCTCTCTCAATGCTCAGCTGCACTATCTCAGGGGAATCTAAGAGAGAACCACAGCGAGTAAATTGAGTGAGGCTTTGTCTTGCAACCCACGTCACTACTCCCTATGAAAATTGCTCGATCCCCTTCTGGCAGCTGTCACCTTCCCTTTAATCACTTTCTTCCCCTCTACGCAAGAAACTGTATTAATATTATAAGGCCATTAAGGTGGGCCAAACCTGTTATTGGTATGCATTTGATACTCAACCAGGGGTATTGTTTTTCAGAAGACCGTGACAAGGCACGGCAATGCTAGTAAGCTCTAGGACCTTGTAAGTCTCTCACAGCCCTGTCAGTCGTGAGATCAAAAGCACTCAGAGGACTTTCAGTCCAAACTCCACCTTCACTTCTCCAACACTCCCATCTTTCTAGCAGAAGATATTAACATTATCCTCACAACACACTGCACCACCACTACCTAAACTCTAAAATGGCTAAAAAAGCACGCCGACAAGTACAGCATCCATCTCAAATAGCTGGGGATTTTAGTGATGGGAAAATTCATACAGAGATCCACTTTTGATGGAAAGGACTTACTGTCACCTCTGCTGATAGCAGGCAACATTTCAGCAGCAACTCATTAAAGTGACTCAGAGAAGAAGTCAAACTGGATGTGGTCACATTTGTTGTTCAGCGGCACACCCTTTTCATCTCAGCTGTGACTCCAATTCTGCAACTGTTCAGCCTGCACATCGTGCTGCAGCGATTCATTTAAGGGGAGGAGGCGAGATCCACCAGGGCGTCTCCAGCTCTGTCTGTATTTAGTATGTTTACTTGGTTAGAGGTCACATTCGAATGGCGGAGGTAACAGCTCATGCAACACCTGCCATTCCGAACCTCAGGTCATGTTTGCAGTTGTTAGCTCTGATTTGTGTAACGAGAGTGTCACAGCAAATATAATCATTTTCCACAAGGCTAAAAAGGCCCACCTTTGTGTGTGTATGTGTGTACGCCCGTGTAGAACGGTCACATTAAAGCACTACCTCACAGAATATGACTGTTTATTTGTGCACCTATCTGTCAGAGAGACAGCACAAGCTACAATCAACAATTTCCACATCTTGCACCATAAAAACAAATAAAACCACGTGGCCTTTATGAGCACTCTGCGCCCATAAAGAGATGAGAAGTATAGCAGGAATGTGTCCAAAACTTCAACAAAGTATAAAGCCTGTTTCAAACTAACTTGACATTAGTGTTGATGAACATCACCGCTCTACTGCAATGACCCAGCAGTTTTTCAGCAGTGGAAAAGTTCACAGTGTCTAAGGCCACAGGCAGCTCATCAGGTCAGGAGCCTGACCGGGAGAATTCTTGTCATTTTTTCCAACATTTGCAAGCTTTCGCAGCATGACTTTGCTCCCCATGGGTCAGTAGCACTACTGTGCTCTTCGCCCACAATCTTTGCTCACCACCAATCCTAATTGTGACAATTGAAGGCCCAAAAGTTCTTCTTTTTCTCCCAAATAAAATTCAAATTGAGTTTTTGACACACCGAAGGAGAGTCATCCATCACAGTCGCGCAAGTTCAAGTAGTCAGAAAAGGGATATGCATGGTATTTTCCAATTATGCATAATGTAATAATAATTAAGATGAAACCTTAGCAAAAAAGTCAGAAAGGAGATCACTGTGAAAAGAAAGCAAAATAACAGATGTAGAGAAAAACAAAGAGATATCACCAGGCTTAATAACAAACATTTCTAAACAGTTCTGCTCTAGATAACCACGTTATGAAACCAATATGCTAATAATTGAGTTTGGATCAATTGTATCCAGCTGTACCAAGCTGTTTGTTACAAGGGACTCCAAATCTTTTCAGTGAAGCTCATTTATCCCCGATCACTATCAAGAGGAAGTCTGTGTTTGTGGTTATAACGAGGAAAGGATGGAGGGCAGGAGTGAGGCCACGAAAGGACGAAAGCAGAGGTGGATCAGAAGTTAAGCGCTTTCGATTCTCTGCTTCATCACTTCTCAGATGCACCATTTCATCAAATCTTAATTTAACTGCAATACAAATAATTACTATGTCATTACCAGTTGTTTTCTTAAAATCAACCATTTATTTCCACAAAACGAGGCATTAACCCGCTCTGTCACAAACACATTATACTGGGCCTGCGTTCCAGCTCACTTTCTTTTTACTTCCATAAACTCTGCGACTGATGTTACAAAGAATATACTGAACACATACTACAGAAAGTACATGCATTACAAGCAGTATGCAAACAAACAGGGCGTACTGCGTGAATATATATATTTGTGAGATAAACTGTTGCTCACACATTTGTCTCATCTGTAGAGCCAAAAAAGGCAAAACAAAAAGGGAAAAAAAAAAAAGGTTATTAAAATGATTTTAATTGGAAGCAGCTTGGCTGTGCATATGTGTGAGGCTTTTTTCAGAGCATAGAAAATAAAAACTCTGTTAAAGTTACCAGAAAAAAAAACATTCTGGTTATCAGGCTGCAAAATGAATTCTGATGCTGTACGAATCTTGACATACTGGGAGAACTGGTACTGACCACACTAAGAGTATTCAATTGGAAATACTGCCATCTGATGGCATCAGCTTAAAACTACAATACTCATTTTGAGTTCTTAGATGAGGTGATGAATGAAAGCATTAGATGGTTCCAGGTGGTTCTAATTCACAGACACAAAGCCGAGCCCGTTCAAGTTCAGACGTTTATAGCTTTGTTACTGAAGGTCTGCATGAGCAACCGCGAGCCAAGTCTATGTAATCTTTGCTGTCCAAAAGACTGCATGACAAGAAAGAGATTCACCAGTCATCTCAATTTCAAGAGGAAGCTGCTACCAATTGTGGAGCACAAAACGTGTAAGTTTAAACTGACAGAGAAATTACAGCGTTCACATTTTTCCTTCCAGTCTAAATTATATTATACTTCAGTGCCAATGACAGTATACATCATGCTACAAGACTCAGCCGGCAGGGAGTTACAAAGAGTTTGAGATATGGAATCTATCACAAAGAAAGTGAGACTTTTTTTTTTCCAAAATGTTTTTCAGACATGTGGCACTGAACTCTGTTGCCAATGGGAACTGTTTTGAAATATCCACCATCTCCCATCTTTAAAGACATAAAAAAAATTGATCAAATGCACGTGATTCTGTTCAGATCATCAACACACTTGTTTGTCTTAAAAAGACAGCTCATGAATCATTTGGAAGAGAGATTTTCATTAATAATGTCTGCAATAGTTATATAGTACTGGATCATATTATTGCTGCTTTTCTCACATTCATATCCGCTGAACTCATTTTACCAAACACAGAAAGCTATTCATTACCTCCGCCAAGAAGGATATACTGTATTGTGTGTGTGTGTGTGTGTGTGTGTGTGTGTGTGTGTGTGTGTGTGTGTGTGTGTGCGCGCGCATGTCATTAATCTGTTTGTAAACATGATAGCTCAAAAAGTTTTGCATGATATCTGATCAAATTTTGCAGGGGTGTAGAGTGGGGTCAAAAATCCAACAAAATTAGATTTATTTTAAATTATAAACTTCTTAAAGTGTGTATAAAAACAAGAAATGTAAACAATTTCAATTCGACTAAAGGTGAATACTGCCCACAGAGTGCCCTGCCTCAGCAGAGATTTGCGTTCTCAGAGAGCTTCTTGTTTATTATGGCTTTACTTTTAGAGCGTACCTGTAATACAGAAGGGCTGATCTCCTGTCCAGGTCCCATCACCCAGACAGGTGCGCTCTGCAGATCCATACATTATGTAGCCTTTGTTGCAGGCGAAGCTTAGAGTGCTCCCCTCCAGGTAATCAGTCCCGTTCTTCCTCCCATTCCTTGGTGTGGGAAGCCAGCCACAAGACACCACTAAGGAAGAATAACACACTAAACTATCATTTCATTGTGCTCTGCCAAGTACAAAAGAAAAGGTTAAAATATATATATATTTATTTCCTGTGGTACCTGGTTTCAGGGCGTGCAGTAGGGCTTGGTGTTTCTGGTAGGCCTTGAGTGTGGCATTTCCCACTGTGAGGTCCCGAGTCGTCAGGGTATCATATTTACAAAACTGTGAACCTTCTCCATAACACATCGTCAACATGTCTGCCACCAAAGGGTCATCAAGGCTCTCGGGTAGAGAAAAAGCTGGAACAAAAGTGGGGTCATGGCTCGGTGGGATATTATACATATCCAAAAGGTGCTCTGAATCATATGTGAAAAGGGAGGAATTCTTTGAAATGTTCCCTATGGGCAGAAACACACAATATTTTCATTGGTTAAAAAACAAAAACCATACAAGTATATTTGTGAAATTACTACACACTGTCATTTAGGTTTGGACTTAACAAAACGGCTTATAAATGGTGAAACTAAAGGTCTGTAACATATAGGGGACATATCTCTGAATAAAAAAACAACTATTTTTAAACCTTGGATGAAACTGATTATTTTCTAGAATGTGGTATGAAAAGTAAAGAATTAGAAGTACACAATATGTAAGCAAGTAAAAAACCCAGAGCAGAGTCAAATACATGCTGTCGTTTTGTTTTGAGTGTCTGTTTCAGTTAAAACAGCACATGAAATCAGTTAAACGGTTAATTGTATGTCAGCTGTTCACTAGTTTTTAAGGATCTGTAACAATTGAAAAGCACCAATTTATGTGCTTTTACTTGCTCACTCTCTAAAATCTATTAAGGCTAACTTAAAACTTGCATATTCTCCTTCTGTGCACTCTCAAAACATTTATCATAAATTGAGCCAAATATGTAGTCCTTTTATTAAAACGCTGAAAAAACCGATTTGATGTGGGGATTATTAGCAAATCTTTATATTCCTTTTGCCTTTGTAAACACAGAAAAGAGCTCGCAAAAACAAAATGATTCATAAGCACATTTAGTGTTTTCGATTGATAACTGGTTGTCAGCGTTTGCTCAATGTGATTGATTTTCTGCTGTTTCACAAACAACAGGCTCTCTTACTTACAGCTGGCTCCAAAGGTAAAGATTTCTTCCAACGTGGCATCAGCTGAGGAGATGACTTCTCCGAGTTGGATGGTCAGATCATCTGATGGGTCAGAGTTCATTGAGCCAAGGAGACCCTGGGTGTGGTTGTAAAACTCTCCTGGAAGCAGCACGGTCACAGCCATGGTTCCTTCATACAGACAAACCTCCACGCCAACACCGGAGGAAAAGATTACAGTCACATTCCCAGGACTGGGGCTGAACACATACACTCCTAGAAAACATAGATTCATCCATGAGTTTATAACAAACGGTTCCAGTTTAATAAATGTAACAATAAAACAAAAAACTGAGCAACTAAAATATGTATAAGTCACATTTTGTGACTATAGTGATGCCACTATAGTTAAAGCAACACAAGGCATGGTTTAAATTATAAAAAACTTGTGTTTTATCATCCTAAACAATAACTGTCTGCAGGCTTTGCATCACATAACAGGCAAACCTTAAAATGTAAGCAAGAAAACATGAGAAAAGTATGAGAACAAAAAGCAGTGAATAAACTGTTGGAGGAATGCACAGTAATGACAGGAAATCACAAAAGATCACCTCCAAAATCAGAGTTTTTATTTTATTAAAGTTACTTTGTTAATAATTAAGATCCTTCTTTTGATGTAACTTTGGGTAATAAAAGTGTAACGATTTTTATCGGAGCTTTAACCAAGTCAGGAGAATCTAAAGCACCTCACCATGTAGGTCCATCCATCTCTGTTCAGTGAATGGTAGGATGTTTTGGTTCCTCAGCACCTGAAGATGGGCCCCTGCTACACGCACCTCAATGACATCTGATGCATCCTGTTTCATAGCCACTGACGACAGCCGTGTGGCTTTGGCCAAAGTACCTTGTTTTTGGACATAATTACATTTTAAATATGCATTATGTACTCTGAAGTCAACATAAAAGGGGACCTATCATTCAATTAACATAATTTACAGCTCCTTGTTTATCTTATGCTGGGTCTCGGTACAAACACTCGTTTCATCCTCTGCCAGAAACAAGCAATTTTTTCTGCTCCTGTGGTCACAGTCAGAACTCTGTGCTTAAGATATTAGAACCCTATTTGGGACAGTCCCTCTTAATGACATCAGACAGGGCCAAGAGTAGAAAAAAAAACATGGTGCGTTTCAGGAGGGCCTTAGATTTTGGCTCTTACTAACTCTTATTTGTAACCAGAGTAATAATATAAATGTATTTAAAAAAAAAGAAAAAAGAAATAAAGGTTGACTTTAAGTCTCTGCCGTTTCAAATAATCCAGATGTTTGTCTACATTGATCTAATGAGGGGACTATTAATGGCATCTGGCTTTCCAAGTCACTTGGCCCATGGCTCTTATATAATGACTTGGAAAAAATTCTAACGAGCGAAGCTAACATCTGTTCTTCTTCAACACATCTGACTCTAAGAAGCACTGAGTAAAAAAACAAGGCTGTCATTTTGTAGCACTAGTGCATTCTCTTAAACTAGGGGCTTAGTTTGCTTCCTCTCAGTGTGTAAAACATTAAGAGAAACAGTGCATGCAAAACAAGACAGAATGCGTCACGCGATGTTAAGGTCAGTATGCGTGGGCAAATTCCAGAGGCACACCATGGGGATCAAAGAGTGGATTCAGACAGGCCATTCACCTCAAACGTGGACTCACCGTTCTTAAGTTTCACCTGTTCTGTTCTGGCCTGAACACTCAGGCCTTTTGCTGGTGACGACACAAGGTAATATTCTCCTTTGCCATTGAAAGTGTACCTAAGGCCATCGAACGTTATGAAATGTGGATCCCCGAGGACGACACCTGCGAGGCATTGAGAAAAAAGCAGCGATGCCCACAAACATAATTATTTCTCATCTCTCGCAGAGCTTTTCTAATATCAACATAGAGGTTGCGATGTTGTTTTTAAACTAATGAGATGGAGTCAGTTTTTTGTTTTTCACATTTTAACTCTCAGCAATATTCTGTCATTCATTTACTTTACCTGCAAACCAATCTTGTGTAACCTGCTGCTCTAATGACCGTTTGCAGAATATATTATAAGGTTCAAGGAAGACAGAAGTATTTGGATAAAGATTAACAAACACTCACTGTGAGCCTATTTATTTTAGCAATAAATGAGGATGTTTGACTTTTAAAAAAAGATACTTACTACTACAGTATGCAGTATAAGACACATTTTTATATAGCTGACTTACTTAATAAAGTTAAACAACAAAATTAACTAGTCAATAATTCTGATATAAGACTCAAATAAAAAAGGTTTTATCATGTCTTGATACCCGCTTCTCATTCCAATCTATGAATTAAATAAAGACATATGACTTGACTGAAGAGTCGTTTCACCTGCTCTTGGTGGTCGGTAGTTTTGACACCCACTTGAAGGTCGACGTTTTAAGTATATATGGCAGTGTGGGGACCACAGGCAGCAATAATAGAAGCTCATGACATCATAAAGCCAGTGGGAATACCCTGGCACCCGTGGGGGTTTAATGTAGGGTGGCGAGCCCCAGTCGTGAGCCCTGTCTGGGGTGCTTCCACCAACTGAGTCTCCAGTCAGCACCAGAGCACCTGTGCTTTCATAGCAGCACTGCTGCCCTGATCCATGGATAGGACTATAAATAATAAAACAAAAATCACAATAAAAAGGAAAAAAGCATATTTCAATTTTACATTTCTAAAAACTTGATTTTTTATTGATTATGCCACGCCTACCTGGCATGAATTGCTCGGACACAGTGGACACAACCTGGGTGGTAAGTGCACACACTCCCCCTCTCAATGTCACAACTATAATCAGTCTGAAACGGCAAAATGGATGGAAAATAAATAACAATGACCGGTGTAAATCTTTAACAGGCCTTGACAATGTTACCCTCGCAGTCCACTACAGAGGCACAAATCAGCCAGACTGACAATTTAACAGAACAAGATTAGAAATATTTTCAAAAAGACAGAGGAGAACAAAATCCAAAATCCATGCTATCTTTTTAATTTCCACCCTTATTAGCCTTACTAACCGTAACCCTGAGAATACTAAAGAACAGCTTCCTTTTAAAAACAGTTCAGAACAGTAAAGGTTCTTAGTTGGGATTTTTTAAGCTGTAAATCAGAATCCTTTATTAATCCCTAAGGACATGATGTAAATATACTTTTACTAAGGGTAAGGGTATGTAGACTTCAGTCTAGAACAACTGAAGAAAGGCAATCCAGTACAGGAGTCTTATGCTCTACTGTATCTGACCATGTGACACACAATCTGTACAGATATTATTTGAGGATTCGCTGAGGTACATGTACTCACATGAAACCTGCCTGTATCTGCTCGGGCCTGAGCCAGTGTGCAAGGACAGTCGATGAGTTCATTCAGGAAGTTTGGCAGGTTTTCCTCCAGCACATCCCATTTCAGACACTTATTGTGTGCCCAGGCTGCAGAGTTTTCTCTGAAAGCCTGCTCCAGGTGCCAGGCCAACACGTGGCCTCCACTCCAGAGGCCTTGTACATCTCTGTGTTATAAACAAAACTGTGATTTTGGTACAAATAAAAACAGAAAACAGTAGTAGATCCTCGCGTTTCAGATGCTAGCAGACATTTGCAATGATGAAGGGTTGTAGACAAGGTTTACAATCAATCCAAATGTCAAACCTTAAATAAAAACTTTGGTTATTACAAAGACAGTCACCTTAAATCTAAATTTTTAAAGCCAGGCACATTTTATGATCAGATTAAATCCAAATAACCTCTTTCTGATATCTGACAGATATAAAACTATACGTTTAAGATGAACCTCTTATTGTCATCCATGTTCATAAATACACTGTTCCAGTGGTGGATGCTAATAATAAATATGGCCACAGTTTTGAACACTGAGGTCAGCGTAAGTTTGAGCAAAAAAAAGGCTAAGCCTCTTTGTTTCAGACAATGTTTTTCTCCATTTCAGTCACAGAGCTTTGGTTGTAAGTACAGAAGCCACTTCCACTTGCTGCTCAAATCTTTTGCCTGTGAGGGGCTGCCAATCAGAAGAAAGCCTTAAGATGGCCTTAAAGACTGAGGAACTGTCATGGCAAATGATGGCCAGTATAACAACAAAGGTTATTTTGACCTGGGAGTCATGCAAGAATAACAATACAGAAATTGAAATTAGCATAATAGTTTCAGTTCACATTTTTTCACCTTATTCCTAGAATTTTAACAACTATGAAAAGGATGCAAAATTGTTAGCATTATAGCAAGATTTTACAAATATGGGACAAAATAATGTTTAAATATGACATGTCCAATGCCTGATATGTATTATAGATACCTTGCTCCTTCCACGTTAGAACTCGCAGTAATGCGGATATTGCCCAACTCCCAGTCAGAGTAGTCCTCTTTGGGCTCAGGGATGAAGCTGAAGGCACCAGTGTTGGTCAGATTTCTTCCAAGAGAATACAGATACCGCAGCTCTGCCTCTAAAAGGGCTGATGCATTTGTCTCTTCTTTTGCTTTAAACTCTCTGTAACCCCACAGCTCTATGTTGACCTTCTCTGCACTGATCAAAGAACTATTCCAAGTGAACTCAAGTCGTCCTGCCACATTCGGCGTGCCGTAGTATTGCCACTGCGTTGCATTCCCCAGGGTAACTTTATAAGCAGGATCTGCTTTACTTGGATGGACTGATAGTTAAACACAACAAATTTAATTGTAATTCACAAGTTGTAGCAACAGTTTTAATAATGTATTGGAAGCAGCATGAATAATTGCAAAATGGGTCTATATTATTTAATTTTTTCACACTGGCCAATATCTAGTTGGGGAAGTGGGAATTAAAATACTGTATCTGCAATGAAGTCTTCTTTAAATAGCACTTAAAATATTTTCTATAGTTTCTAAATCAACCTAATAGACAGTTAATACCCCAAAAGGTTTAGATATCGATCAGTTTAGAGACAGGACATAAACAGTAGGGGTGCAACGATACTCGTATCGATATTGAACCGTTCGATACAGTGCTTTCGGTTCGGTACGCATATGTATCGAACAATACAAAATTTGTAATTTATTTTATCAACTTTCCTTCTGACGATGCTGTCTGTGTTGAGCGCTCAGTGAATCTGCGTTCGACTACTCCGCCTAGGCTGCACTGTCAAGCGCAGATCCACTGAGCGTTCAACACAGACAGCATTGTCAGAAGGAAGAGCGCAGGGCAAACTAGCGAGACAGAAGTTAAGCTCTCCTTGCAACATGGCAAATTGAACCTCCCCCACCCTCATTCAGATCTGGCGTTTGGAATTATTTTGGTTTTCATGTGATGTAGCGAGAGGAGTCACCCGTCACTATGGCAACATAAACAAAACATAACTGTACAAACAGAACCTCGAACAGCCCTGACCCGCTACATTATGCTGCTGACAATATAGCCCAGGACAAGCGTATAGTATTGCTTTTATTTTGGAAAGAGCCATTTCTCTGTAATAAACTCTCTTTTCCAAAGATGAGTGATTCCTGAATCAGATACATGACCCTGAAGGTAAGCGTGTCATGGACTAAAGTAAAACAGTATGTTGGATGTGCCACGCAATGCTCAATTACATGGGTGGGAACTAGTGTGTTAGCGCAGTTAGCTCGTTAACGTGTTGGCCGTCTAGCCCCATGCACTGGGCGATCAGGGATAGCTCATTAACGGAGATTTGCCGTGTTGTGGCGTTAACTTCATTTCAATGACATTAACGCTGACAGCACTAGTGGGAACACAACAAATATGACTGCACATTTACGCCGACATCATCCTAGTGCAAAGACAAGTGGAAGCAGACAAAAACAACAAGCATGCATGCTACAAACTTTACCCGAGTCATTTAGACAGCCGTTAGCACATGATTTGCCATGTTGTGGCAAATCATGCCAAATCAAAGCATGAAAAACAATCATTATGAGTCCCTTTTTGAAGGCAGTCTTGCTTCCCGTGAGCTAGCCAGGGAGCACAGCCGTTTATTGACATCTGCGGAAGAACACTGCCTCTAGCTAACTGCTCAGCGCAGCAACCGCACAGCAACAACAACAACACACAGGGCGCCCTCTGACCCCGGAAGGACACACCGTCGCAGGGGTCACCCATCACTATGGCAACATAAACAAAACATAACTGTACAAACAGAACCTCGAACAGCCCTGACCCTCTACATTATGCTGCTGAGAATATAGCCCAGGACAAGCGTATAGTATTGCTTTTATTTTGGAAAGAGCCATTTCTCTGTAATAAACTCTCTTTTCCAAAGATGAGTGATTCCTCAATCAGATACATGACCCTGAAGGTAAGCGTGTCATGGACTAAAGTAAAACAGTATGTTGGATGTGCCACGCAATGCTCAATTACATGGGTGGGAACTAGTGTGTTAGCGCAGTTAGCTCGTGGCCGTCTAGCCCCACACACTGGGCGATCAGGGATAGCTCATTAACGGAGATTTGCCGTGTTGTGGCGTTAACTTCATTTCAATGACATTAACGCTGACAGCACTAGTGGGAACACAACGAATATGACTGCACATTTACGCCGACATCATCCTAGTGCTAGGAGAAGTGGAAGCAGACAAAAACAACAAGCATGCATGCTACAAACTTTACCCGAGTCATTTAGACAGCCGTTAGCACATGATTCTCAAACAAGGAGGAGACGGAGGTGTCGTTTGGTCTTGCTTCCTGTGAGCTAGCCAGGGAGCACAGCCGTTTATTGACATCTACAGATGAACACTGCCGCTAGCTAACTATTCAGTGCGGCAACCGCACAGCAGCAGCAACAACAACAACAACACACAGGGCGCCCTCTGACCCCGGAAGGACAAACCGTCGCAGCGAGAGGGGTCACCCGTCACTATGGCAACATAAAGAAAACATAACTGTACAAACAGAACCCCGAACAGCCCTGACCCGCTACATTATGCTGCTGACAATATAGCCCAGGAGAAGCATATAGTATTGCTTTTATTTTGGAAAGAGCCATTTCTCTGTAATAAACTCTCTTTTCCAAAGATGAGTGATTCCTCAATCAGATACATGACCCTGAAGGTAAGCGTGTCATGGACTAAAGTAAAACAGTATGTTGGATGTGCCACGCAATGCTCAATTACATGGGTGGGAACTAGTGTGTTAGCGCAGTTAGCTCGTTAACGTGTTGGCCGTCTAGCCCCATGCACTGGGCGATCAGGGATAGCTCATTAACGGAGATTTGCCGTGTTGTGGCGTTAACTTCATTTCAATGACATTAACGCTGACAGCACTAGTGGGAACACAACAAATATGACTGCACATTTACGCCGACATCATCCTAGTGCTAGGAGAAGTGGAAGCAGACAAAAACAACAAGCATGCATGCTACAAACTTTACCCGAGTCATTTAGACAGCCGTTAGCACATGATTTGCCATGTTGTGGCAAATCATGTCAAATCAAAGCATGAAAAACAATCATTATGAGTCCCTTTTTGAAGGCAGTCTTGCTTCCGGTGAGCTAGCCAGGGAGCACAGCCGTTTATTGACATCTGCAGAAGAACACTGCCGCTAGCTAACTGCTCAGCGCGGCAACCGCACAGCAACAACAACAACACACAGGGCGCCCTCTGACCCCGGAAGGACACACCGTCGCAGGGGTCACCCATCACTATGGCAACATAAACAAAACATAACTGTACAAACAGAACCTCGAACAGCCCTGACCCTCTACATTATGCTGCTGAGAATATAGCCCAGGACAAGCGTATAGTATTGCTTTTATTTTGGAAAGAGCCATTTCTCTGTAATAAACTCTCTTTTCCAAAGATGAGTGATTCCTCAATCAGATACATGACCCTGAAGGTAAGCGTGTCATGGACTAAAGTAAAACAGTATGTTGGATGTGCCACGCAATGCTCAATTACATGGGTGGGAACTAGTGTGTTAGCGCAGTTAGCTCGTTAACGTGTTGGCCATCTAGCCCCACACACTGGGCGATCAGGGATAGCTCATTAACGGAGATTTGCCGTGTTGTGGCGTTAACTTCATTTCAATGACATTAACGCTGACAGCACTAGTGGGAACACAACGAATATGACTGCACATTTACGCTGACATCATCCTAGTGCTAGGAGAAGTGGAAGCAGACAAAAACAACAAGCATGCATGCTACAAACTTTACCCGAGTCATTTAGACAGCCGTTAGCACATGATTCTCAAACAAGGAGGAGACGGAGGTGTCGTTTGGTCTTGCTTCCTGTGAGCTAGCCAGGGAGCACAGCCGTTTATTGACATCTACAGATGAACACTGCCGCTAGCTAACTGTTCAGTGTGGCAACCGCACAGCAGCAGCAACAACAACAACAACACACAGGGCGCCCTCTGACCCCGGAAGGACAAACCGTCGCAGCGAGAGGGGTCACCCGTCACTATGGCAACATAAAGAAAACATAACTGTACAAACAGAACCCCGAACAGCCCTGACCCGCTACATTATGCTGCTGACAATATAGCCCAGGAGAAGCATATAGTATTGCTTTTATTTTGGAAAGAGCCATTTCTCTGTAATAAACTCTCTTTTCCAAAGATGAGTGATTCCTGAATCAGATACATGACCCTGAAGGTAAGCGTGTCATGGACTAAAGTAAAACAGTATGTTGGATGTGCCACGCAATGCTCAATTACATGGGTGGGAACTAGTGCGTTAGCACAGTTAGCTCGTTAACGTGTTGGCCGTCTAGCCCCACGCACTGGGCGATCAGGGATAGCTCATTAACGGAGATTTGCCGTGTTGTGGCGTTAACATCATTTCAACGACACAACGCTGACAGCACTAGTGTGAACACAACAAATATGACTGCACATTTACGCCAACATCATCCTACTGCAAAGACAAGTGGAAGCAGACAAAAACAACAAGCATGCATGCTACAAACTTTACCCGAGTCATTTAGACAGCCGTTAGCACATGATTTGCCATGTTGTGGCAAATCAAAGCATGAAAAACAATCATTATGAGTCCCTTTTTGAAGGCAGTCTTGCTTCCCGTGAGCTAGCCAGGGAGCACAGCCGTTTATTGACATCTGCAGAAGAACACTGCCGCTAGCTAACTGCTCAGCACGGCAACAACAACAACACACAGGGCGCCCTCTGACCCCGGAAGGACACACCGTCGCAGGGGTCACCCATCACTATGGCAACATAAACAAAACATAACTGTACAAACAGAACCTCGAACAGCCCTGGCCCTCTACGTTATGCTGCTGAGAATATAGCCCAGGACAAGCGTATAGTATTGCTTTTATTTTGGAAAGAGCCATTTCTCTGTAATAAACTCTCTTTTCCAAAGATGAGTGATTCCTCAATCAGATACATGACCCTGAAGGTAAGCGTGTCATGGACTAAAGTAAAACAGTATGTTGGATGTGCCACGCAATGCTCAATTACATGGGTGGGAACTAGTGTGTTAGCGCAGTTAGCTCGTTAACGTGTTGGCCGTCTAGCCCCACACACTGGGCGATCAGGGATAGCTCATTAACGGAGATTTGCCGTGTTGTGGCGTTAACTTCATTTCAATGACATTAACGCTGACAGCACTAGTGGGAACACAACGAATATGACTGCACATTTACGCCGACATCATCCTAGTGCTAGGAGAAGTGGAAGCAGACAAAAACAACAAGCATGCATGCTACAAACTTTACCCTAGACAGCCGTTAGCACATGATTCTCAAACAAGGTTGGTCTTGCTTCCCGTGAGCTAGCCAGTGAGCACAGCTGTTTATTGACATCTACAGAAGAACACTGCCGCTAGCTAACTGTTCAGCGCGGCAACCGCACAGCAGCAGCAACAACAACAACAACAACAACAACAACAACAACAACACACAGGGCGCCCTCTGACCCCGGAAGGACACACCGTCGCAGCGAGAGGGGTCACCCGTCACTATGGCAACATAAAGAAAACATAACTGTACAAACAGAACCCCGAACAGCCCTGACCCACTACATTATGCTGCTGAGAATATAGCCCAGGACAAGCGTATAGTATTGCTTTTATTTTGGAAAGAGCCATTTCTCTGTAATAAACTCTCTTTTCCAAAGATGAGTGATTCCTGAATCAGATACAGGGCTTGCAAAATCGCTAGCCCGACATCCCGGAGCTAGCGATTTTTCCAGTCGGGCTACCAAAATCTATCTCTGCCCTGCCCTTTGGGCTATTGTAGGAAGGAAAAATATATGCCAATGATTTTGCATTCTTTCGGAAATGTAGCTGGGTAATTATGTCATTGGCATCGGCGAGCCATTGTCAATATGTGACATATTGAAATCGCGTTTGAATTTGCGCTTGTTTTTTGCTTTCACTTTGCAATCGCGCTAACTGTGTATAGAGAGCGACAGCACTGATTGGTGAGTGATGATAATTTGCGCACCAATTCCTCTGACATCGTCTTATCAATCGTTAGCTTACTATGCAAACATGACAAGTGAAATCTCCCGCAGCAAGCTTAAACATGTGAGAGGTTGATCGCGCAGAGAATCGCTGAGCGTTATGTGTGTGTGTGTGTGTGTGTAAAAGCAGCAGGATATATATTTTAGTTCTGCTGAGCCAAATAAGACAGGTAAGGGTGAAGAAGTGACAGCCAAAGAAAAGCTTACCACAAAACGGAAAAGTTATGACAAATCAGACTATAAGGCAAAAAGAAAGTGCAGCTTTATGGTTTCATGGACAAAATAATTTCTGTGGCTGCGATATGATGAGCTATATAACCGGGGCTGCACATAAGTGGTCCGCAGGTGCGCATTCGCTGTCAAAATTTTAAAAAAAAACGTGCACAAGATATGAAGTTGCAACGCGTGTTTGCATACATAAGATTTTCTGGAGGAGGACAGACTCTTTAAGTTTAGAACTCTTAAAGATGTCGAAGAAGCAAGCTCCTTTAAGCAATTACTTTGGTGTTCCTCCACCTCCAAACAAATGTCAGAAGGAGTCCGAACCACAAAAGAAGCACGTATTCTCGGAAAAGTGGTTGCAGGAGGTGAGCTGGCTTCAAACAAATGATGAACGCACAGAGATGTGGTGTGGAATGTGCCGTGAAAATCCCACTCTAGCGGCGGACAAAAACAGTGCTTTTTATATGGACGCAAACGCGCGTTGCAACTTCTTATCTGGTGCGCGTCTTTTATTTTGACAGCGAATGCGCACATGCGGACCACTTATGTGCACCCGTGTAAATAACATAATGTTCTGCCGGATGTGTTGTTGGTTTTCTCTCGATTTCTGAGTCGACAAGCGCCTTTGTTACTGGGACCAGTCATTTTAAGAAAGGCCCCCATTAGAACCCATGAGAAATGCAAGAAATGCATTATTGCTCAGTCTGCAATATCTTTCCCAGAACAAACACCAATTGCAAATAACATACTAAAAATAAACCTGAAAAATCTGTTTAGAACAGCGTACTATGTTGCAAAGAGTGAACTACCACTGGCAAAATTTAGCAGTCTTTGCAAACTTCAAAAAGCAAATGGCCTAGATCTTGGTTCCACTTGTCTCTTACCTGTGACTTCAGTGGAAATGTCAAATTCAGGATCTGACACAGACTGATTCATGTCCTACACAGTTCTTACAAGTTCATAGAAATTTCTGTTCAATTAGAACCAAGTATTTGAGTTGATGATTGTAATTTTTGTACAATGTTGTAATTTGTTTTTCAACATTTTTTGATTAATGTTTTGTTTCCTTTACAATATTATACTTTAATATATAATATTGTAAAGGAAACAAAACATCAATCAAAAAATTGCTCTCTTTTTTATTCGGGCTACTTACATTTATTTTGGGCTACCAAAAACTGAAGAGTCCCTGCCCGAAGGGCTACCAGGGATTTTGAAATTTTGAGAGCCCTGAGATATATTTATTTTTTTAATTACTTTTGTTTCAGCAACATTAAATTTAAAAACTGTACTTTTGAGTTAAAATATATATATATAATTTTAATAAATGACAAATTAAAAAGGCATGAACATTTTTTTGTATCGAAAAAATATCGAATCGTGACACCAAAGTACCGAACCGAACCGTGAATTTTGTGTATCGTTGCACCCCTAATAAACAGCTTTATATTTCAGCAGCTTACCTGAGAAATACTGTGCAGATCTGTCAAACTTAATACCATCTGTTGAGACATCAAATGGTATCCAACCTGTCTCATACAATAGAGGAGAAATACAGTATGCACGGCCCTCAGCATCAATAAATCCATCACGTAAAATTTCACCTTTAAACCTGAAAAAAAAAGAACACAATTTATTAGTAACAAGAACTGTGTGATTCAGATGGAAAACACAAATATAGAGAGACTAGTGAAATCTGACTACAAACCTTAGCTTCCGTTCATGCTTAGTGTATAAACATAAACGCCAAACCTTTCACCTTCACAGTTTAGTAAGCTATGTTAACATCTTAGACCACCTTTCAGCACAGGTAAAGCACTTTCCGCCCCACATTTCCCATCAGTTTGCTGAGATCTGGCTAATTACCCACAATGCCATCTAAATCCTAGTAAAATATCTCTGACCTTAAAATTACACTCTTATACTACAAAAACACACCTGCAGAGAAGCTGCCCATGGGGATGAAGGTCCAATCCGAGGATCCTGAGCGCTTTTCCGCCCAGCATGGAGCTGGAATAAGGGATCACCTGGAAACAGGACTGATTGTAGTCTGCACAGCAGCTCATCAAAGACATACAGGTATCATGGCAGGAGCACTTCTCCAGTACATCTCCACAGCGTCCCCTGCACGTTTGACCTAATGAATAGTAACAAAAAATATTTGCACTTCATACCTCAAAATATATATCGACTTTATATTACAACAGCACAGCCGCATTCCATTACAGGGTGCGCATAATTTCTGATTATCTGTCTAATGAAAAACTTTGAAAATGACTTACCAGCTGTGTTATATGAGAAAACAATAAGAAGCCCACTGAGACAAAATATCTTACAGTTTCCCCTCATCTTTAGCTTGGACAACAAAATAACGTTCACGCTCCTGCCTGTGTTACACCATCTTTGGCTGAAAGTCTGCCAAAGGTCATTTGAGGTAGCAAACAAAATTAAGTATTCGACTTTAGTAACAGTTCTAAATCACGAGGTACTGATTAACAGACGCTAAGGTCTGACGTTTTTATTTATTTTTCCTACAGGAAACCAACAAAATGTATATATTCTTTCTAAAACTCGCACTGTCACGTATTTAATTTCATTTTCAGCTATTTAAAGTTACAACTTTAACCGTTAACTCGTTTGGTTCACTCCACTAACATATGGGTTTATCCACGCATACACTCGCGAGATTTTAGGGCGAGCGGTTCGCGCATGCGCACACCTCGCATCTTCCTGCAAATGACTCGAAATGGGCAGCATTGAATTGTTGTATTGAATTAAGCTATATTTGTGTCTGAAATTCGCCCTGCTTCATCTACTGTCTCCTACGTTTACCGCGACAACGAACCCAAATGTCGGAATAACGGGGGGAAATGCGACTTTGCGCTCAGTCATCTAGCTAACAAGCTAACAGCATCATCAGCTGGTTGTATTAAAGACGTCAGTGTCGGTGAGACTGCTCGCTGGGAAATGTATGTTTTCTACACAATTCTCGCATCTTTAGTTTTTTTCTTCATTCTGAAATGGATGAAAAAGAGGAGATATTTCACCGACCTGAAAAGACTTGATGGTAAAACAGTTCTTATAACAGGTAAATGTGTGGGGCAGCACACACCTTTAGTAAGCTTTGTTGTTGATGCAGTGTTAGTGGGGTTTAAGTTTTTAATAGAAGTCAAAATACTAAATAATATTACAATAAAACTTAGATTATTCCAAGCAGGGTTACAGTAATAGATTTCACATAGGACATTTATATATTAGTGCTTATCATTTTTCCTAGGTGGTAATTCAGGTATAGGTAAGGAGACCGCTGTTGCCTTGGCACTGAGAGGCGCCCGTGTCGTCATCGCTTGCAGAGACCCGGACAAGGCCGAGACGGCCGTCAGAGAGATCAAGTTAAAGAGTCACAGTCTGAACGTCCTTCACATGGAGCTGGATCTGGCCAACCTGCGCTCAGTGAGGGAATTCTGTAAGAACTTTCTCCAGAAAGAGAAGAGGCTTGATATCCTGATCAATAATGCAGGTGAGTGTGTCAACCACATTTAGGTCTCTTGATCTATGAAACAATATCAAAAGCAATATATAGAATAGGAACTATTTCCTTTTAATAAATCACATTTGATTGGAGTTGATTAGCTTACACTATTTAGGTTTGTTTTTCCATGTCGGATCCAAAACAAGCAAGCTGCTGATGTGCAGAATCCTGCATAGAAAAGTTTGCAGTGACAGCAGAAGCTTATTGAGACTGTAGACTGATAGTTTTACTTTAAAACTACAGATGCTTCCCAGCACACATTGTCGTAAACATCTGTGTTGTAGCTACACTGTATGGAACCAAAAAAAAAAAAGCAGGATTTTATAGTCACCTGTTTCCTGCCTCACCATCTCATTGTTTTTTGATCTCTTTCTTTCTCTTTGTGCAGGCATGCCCAGCATCCTTGACTGGACGGATGATGGCTTCAGCATGTGTTTTGGCGTCAACCACTTGGGGCACTTCCTTCTAGCCAACCTGCTTCTTCCTCGCCTGAAGGAGTGTGCCCCCAGCCGGGTGGTGACCCTCACATGCTCCACTTACAAATACCAGAAATTGGACTTCCAGGACCTCAATTACAACTTGCTTCCCTTCTTCACCTACTGCCGCAGCAAGCTGGCTAATATCTACTTCAGTCAGGAACTGGCTCGCATCACTGACGGGAAAGGAGTGACTTCATATGCTGTGCACCCTGGTAAAAATCTTTTATCAACAGTTCTCTTTAATTAGTTTTTATTATGTCTTCTTTCTATAATTTGCCTTGAGGTAGAATGGTTAAAAATTATAAAGAGATTTTGTTTTACCCTTCCATCTTTATCCTTCAAGAGGTACATTTTCCTAACAGAGCTTGCAGTTTTACTGTAAAAAAAAACAAAACAAAAAAACCCCTCTCCCCTTCCTTTTTATACAATATTTGGGAAGTCTCTTCTGGTTTTGAAAAGTGAGACCAATGTTGGATGTAGTTAAATCTGCATTGTTTCTCATAGCCAGCAGGGGGCGACTCCTGGTTGCAAAAAGAAGTGCTTAGTCTTTGAGAAAAAACTTTTCACCTTTCTTGATCTATGACTTGAACAATCTGTTGAGGTTTCAAGTGCAAGTTTCACAACTTACTGAATGAAACATGCAGTTGATTTTTTTTAAATTATGGTGTCTTTAGAGTCAGAGAAGGCAATAAAGCAGGGTTTCCTTTGGGATAACCGTTTGGGTCTGCCGTGTTATTAATGAATCACGTTTGACATGAGCATAATCCATGGTTTTTCAGTCAGATCCACCTTTGCTCACGAAACCATTTAGAGAGAATAGCAGTATAGGAGATTATGATTTTTCGTTTTATTTAATTACCTGGATGAGGAAAAAAATGGTACCAAGCATGACAGCTGAAATTAACAGTACCAAACTCTTCCACCGCATCTTGACTGTTTGATCCATTGTAGTGATGTACAGAGGCAAAAATACAAACTTGTGTCATTCAACTATTTAAAGACCTAAAAATTTAATAATTATCCTCATATCTTGGATTTTTATGTTACTCCAGGTTTTGTGCAAAGCAGCTGGACATGCCACTACTCTTTCCTGTTCCGGATGCTGATGCAGGTGATCATGTGGATGTTTTTTGTGCCGTGTGAGATTGGAGCTCAGACTGTCATCTACTGTGCCGTGTCAGATGAAGCTGCCAAACACAGCGGGGGGTACTTCGTCGACTGCCGACCTGCAGTGCTCCGTCCTTTTGCAAAAGATGCAGGTGTGGCCAAAAAGCTGTGGGAGGCCAGTGAGAGACTGGTGAAGCTGGCTTAACTGAGGAATCTGAAGGCACTTTTGAAATGACCCCACCTCTTCTTGTCCTTTTTCTATATTATTTATGCATATTTTGTTATGTTTTTGTGAACATTTTGCTTTGTAAATTCTCTCTTATGTACTTGTGTATTTCAAGTAAAATACTTTATTTTACAAACACAAATTTTTGTGGAAGACTTACTCTGCCTTATTTCTCTTGCAGTTGTACATGAATATTCATTTAATGAATCAGTGACTTCATGGTTTAAACACTTGATTTATAGCATAATTTATGTGGTGATTGTTCAAACAGGACGGGTTATATTTTGATAAAGCAACCACAATAGTATTAGATATCTATCTGTATTAAAGGCTCTTCATAGGGAGGGTTACAGTTTTTAAATTGTTAATGAATCAAATTGCACCCTGGGCTGTTAAGATGTGGTGTCAGTTTTCCTCCAGGGAAGCTAATTTGAGTACTCTCAACTTTGCTGAATGGAGCTCCAGACCATAAAAACACAAACACTGTAAATTAAACAAAGAGATATGTAGCGAGTCGATTGAAAAGGATATTTCAAATATAAGAAGCAAGTGGTGACAACACTGGAGAAAGACGGATGAAGAATGGTGTTTTACTGCTGTGGAACAAGAACAAGCTTGTGCACGCATATAAAGCAGTCTGACCACCTAAACAATATCAAGGCTGATTTACTAACGCTCATTTCTTTCTTATATTTAATTAGCAAAAACTCATCTGAATTTGTGTGGACATCATTTCTCTGTGTTTATATCCACCAGGTAAACCAAAGCTAACACTTCCCTTACAGATTGTCTTAGGGGTAAATTCACCATCAGTTTGTTAACATTTAGAGTTTTTTCATGTCTTGTCTCTTGGTAAAATGTACTTTAAGTTATTTTTTGTTTAGAAGTAGTTTTTATCCATACATGCACTGCATATGAGAAGCTTGGAAGCACTTAGGCCTTAAAACTTTTGGTTGGTTTTTAAAAAGCAAAGAATGCCTATATTCGATCATATATTACCAGGCAATAAACACAGTGACAAGTTAGTGTATGTTAAATTCACTTTTAAAAAAAAGTAATGAGGGGAGCACATAGAAAATCATCCAATTTATACAACTGGGAAATAAATTAGTAACACAAACTAAAGGGAAATACATGAGGAGTCTGTTGTTTATTAAGATGCTGCATACAACAAAGATCAGGATATTAAAGCTGTCAGTACTAAAACTAAAACCAAACATTTTATCAAAATGAATTTGAAATTCACTTTACATTCATTATTTTCATCACAGGTATCTGTGTTGTGACAAAGTAGGTTTTCCACATTTGTTCACAATAAACCAAAAGCCAAAGTCTGATGGGAACATTGCACAGGTTTTCAGCCCCACCTAGTTCTGACAAAAGTACTAGTAAAATCAAAGGACAGAGTGTTTTCCATTAATAATGAATTTCCAATAATCATTTAAGTTAAGAAACACTGTCAGCGCAACAATAACTAAACATATTGACTGTGCCAGCCCTCACTAACAGTGGTTAGCAGATGATCTCACAAAGAGTGATTGTGAGTGCTGGTCTTATATCATCACAGACCTATTACACACAGGTGTCGCCAATGCGTGTAGACACCACGGCTCCGCCCCAAGGTGGAAAAACAGGTACAATGGAAAAACACCAGCACTCACCTGGACCATAACACACTGGGTGGACCACCCAGGCACCCTAACACCAATTGGCTGTCCATCAAGACACTGGATGATCCTCGACCCAAATTAAGGCCATTACTGGTGCCAACTGCAGCCTCATAACCATCAGACGGCATCTGAGACTGAAGGGCTTCAAAAACAAAAAACCTCTTCAAAGGCCTTGTCTCCTTAAACGTCACAGAAATAACCGTTTGGACTTTGCAAGAGAGCATCAAACATGGGACATTGAAAGGTGGAAGAAAGTTTTATTCTCTGATGAGTAAACATTTAACCTTGATGGTCCTGATGGCTTCCAACTTTACTGGCATGACAAGCAGATTCCACCTGAGATGTTTTCTAATCACCACAGTGGACAGGGCGCCATAATGGTCTGGGGTGCTTTTTCCTTCAGTGGAACAATAGGGCTTCAGGACGTGCAGGGGCGTCAAACGGCCGCTGAGGACCTGTTCCCCATCCTCTCGTTATCCCTGTGTGTATTTAAGCCCTGTGTGTTTCTTGGTCTGTGTTGTGATCTCCCTCATGCCATACTGTGTGTTCTGCCACACAGTAATTTGTTTTGTATTTTGTTAGCTTTGCGTGTTTCCAGCAATAAAGTTTTTTTGATGGCAATTTTCACCTCCTGGAGTCTGCACATTTGGTCTCCCCTACCTGCCTGCCGCACACAGTGCATGACAATTGGATCCTTCGGCTCAGTGCTGGTGAAATTTTTGTGGGTCTTCCACTTGACTTTTTTTTGTCTCATAACTCTCATAGTCATTTAAGAAATTCAAAATGACTGTCTTACTTTGTGCCACCTCAGCAGCAATGGCACACTGCGAGAGACCGTACCTATGCAGTTCAACAACCTGACCACATTCAAAAAGGGAACTTTTTTTTTTTTTTTTGCCTTTGCCATTAGAACATCATAACAGTGACCTGAAAGATAATGACAATAAATTCAAATTTTTACATTTAAAGGCATGTGGTCCTAAACTTTGGATCAACTGTAAAACTGCCTGTTTCCGTTTTTTTTTAAATGCCCAAATGTTTTGTCTCACTCCCATTTCTTCTTGTTGTAAGTTGAAGCTCTACTTGAAGCCTTGTTAAGATCCAACCATGTAAAATAATATTTTTTTTGCCATTTTTCAAGTGATCTTAAACTTTTGATTGGGACTGTACATTATTACATGTTATCTGGATGTTGTGTTCAGTTTGACCAGTTTATCAGTCCTGTCTCCTGATATTATGAATCTTAGTATGAGTTTTACTGGAATAATAAATATTATATAAAAAATTCTGGCAACTGGGGAAAAAACTGTCACATGTGTGAAAAGAAATCTTGATTTTCCAGGAAGGAACTTTACACTGAAAGAAATTCTTTGCTGGGAGACAAAGCATCATGTGAGACAGAAAAGCGAGAGAATTAAATGGTCGTGTGTAGTAGTTGTTCTTTGTGGACGATTATGTCATTATAATATATATTACAGTAATATATTGAAATATTAATGTATTAATATAGGATTGTTTGCCCTTTTTTAACTGCTGTGCCATGAATAACATGAATAACGCTATACTTGAATGTCGATCCTTGGTGTACAGAGGTAGGTCGGTGCAGCCTAAACTCAAACCAGAATTTAAACAACGACGCATATTCATGTTGGTTCAGCTAAATATTTTTTCTGAAGCATCAGAGGAAGTTTGGTGGTGTATTCAAAATCTGTAACACAGAAATGGCGCCATCTAGTGGGAATATAGCAAGTCCGTTACTATCAGCTCCGCCCACAACAGAGTAAATGAAACTGAAATGAGTTTCGATACACTGGAGGCGCCATTACATTAAAACCTGCGCTCTGTACCGAAGAGCACAATTTGGCGACATTATCAGGCAAAGAGGTCGTATTTCGGTGAGTCATAAAAAAAATTACGAAATGGCGGAGAAAGTCGCACTTTTTGAAAATTTCCTGAGCTGCCATGTGTGTTCAGAGACTTTCAGAGATCCTGTGTCTCTGAGCTGCGGCCACAGCTTTTGTTCAAGCTGCCTGCAGAAATTCTGGGAACAAACTAAAAACAAAAACTGTCCCATTTGTAAAAGAAAATCTTCAAGAGATGAACCATCCATGATCTTTGCTCTCAAAGAACTTGCTGACTCCTTTGCTAAGAGGCAGAGTGAGAGCTCACCTGAGACAGAAAACGAGAAGGAGGAAGAAAAGGAGGAGGTGGTGTGTGATAAACATCCAGACGTCCCTTACTGGTACTGTGAGGATGAAGACAGAGCTGTGTGTCCTGTGTGTGAGTTTTCTCTCCACCAGAGTCACAAAGTGGTTCCTGTAGAAGAAGCAGTCAGTGACCTGAAGGAGCAGCTGAAATCTGACTTAAAGTCTCTGCAGGACAAGAGGAACAAATACAAACAAGTGGAGGAAACATACAATGAAATGAGGGAACACATGAAGAAGCAGCTGTTGTCCACAGAGAGGCAGATCAGAGCAGAGTTCAACAAGCTCCAGCAGTTCCTGAAAGAGGAAGAGGAGTCCAGACTGGCAGCTCTGAGGGAGGAAGAGGAGCAGAAGGGGAGGACTATCAGCAGAGAGATGAAGATGATTGAGGAGCAGATCTCCTCTCTGTCAGACAGCATCTCTGCTGTTGAAGAAGAGCTGCAGAAACACAGCGTGCCATTCCTCAGCAGTTATAAAGACACTCAGAGCAGAGCCCAGAGCTCAGTGTCAGATCCACAGCTGGTCTCAGGAGCACTGATAGATGTGGCCAAACACCTGGGCAACCTGTCCTTCAGAGTGTGGGAGAAGATGAAGGAGAAGGTCCACTTCAGTCCTGTCATTCTGGACCCAAACACTGCAAGTGGCTGTCTCTATCTGTCTGATGATCTGACCAGTGTGAGACAAGGAGACACAAAGCAGCAGCTTCCTGATAATCCAGAGAGAAACACTTATTACATAACTGTTTTTGGTTATGAGAGTTTCAGCTCAGGGAAACACAGCTGGGAGGTGGAGGTGGGAGACCATAGCTATTTTGTAGGTTTAGCTAAAGAGTCACTTGACAGGAAGGGGATGTCTTTTGGCTCACCAGAATATGGAGTCTGGTGTTTAACACATCACAGTGGGGAGTACACCAATGGTGCTGGTCAGACTGTGACAGTGAAGAAGAGTCTCCAGAGGATCAGAGTCCAGCTGGACTATGACAGGGGGGAGGTGTCCTTCTATGACCCTGAAGACATGACTCACATCTACACTCACAGAGACACTTTCACTGAGAAACTCTTCCCATATTTTAACGTGGGGGGAAAAGGAGATGCCAAAACCTCTGATATCAAAATTTGTCCAACTAACATTTCATTGTAAAGTTGAGGGGAGTGTTTCTGTTTTGGTTTGATATTTAACTTGTGGTGATTATTATATCTGTTTATTTTGTAAACTGTTGGTAAATGTTGGTTAGATTTATTTTTAAAATCTAAACAAGATTTTCAAAAAGGATGGAATAATGCCACAAATCATGAATGTAATTCTTAATTATCCAAGAAGGGAAATACCAAGTTCAAACAAATTGGTTTCATGAAGAAGAAAGCTGTTGAAAACCTTCATCTTACTTTGTTTTGTTTCTGACATTTAACATTTATTGATACTTTTGATTAAAATACATGCAATCTATTATGAAGAATGAACCAACCATTAACAGTGATTTAATGGTTCATTAAACTTCATGCCAAAATATAAAGACCCTCAAGAAGAGATGAGAAACAAACTCACTGACATCTGTCAGTCTGGAAGGAGTTCTAAAGCCAATTATGAGACCTTGGGACCCCAGTGAACCACGCTGTGAGCCAATATCCACAAATGGAGAAAACCTACAACAGTGGTGAACTTTCCCAGTCGTGGCCAGCCTACCAAAATCACTCCAGGAGATCACAAAAGAATCCAGAACAAAGAATTGCAGACTCCACTTACCTCAGTTAATATCAGAGTTCATGATTCAACAATAAGAAAGAGACTGGGTTAAAAAATGGCATCTATAGGAGACTTCCAAAGTGAAAACTACTGCTGACCAAAACAAACACAAAAGCTCATCTCACATTTCCCAAAATACATCTTGCTGTGTGTTTTTAAGAAAAAAGTCTGTTGACTGATGAGATAAAAGTTGAACTTCTTGGAAGGTTCACATTCCTTTGTATCTGCCATAAAATTAACGGCACTTCATAAAGCATATATCATATTAAGAGTCATAGAGGGATAGAGGGTACTTTTCTGCTTCAGGATCTGGACAACTTGCTGTAATTAGTATGAATTTAGTTATCTACTATTTAAATCCTGGAAATTCAGAATCCCGAAGGAAAATGTCCGGCCATCAGTGCTCTGAAATTTAAATTCACTTGGATTATGCAGAAGGATACAAAACAAGCAAGTCCACCTTTAAATGATGCAAATAATAAATGAATAAGTGAATAAAAGGAAGGTTTTGGAGTATCCTAGTCAGAGTGCAGAAATAAATCAGACTGAGCTGGTTTGTGATGACCTTAAACAGATCATTCATGCATGAAAACCCTCCAGTGTGGCTAAATTAAAATCATTTAGTTCAATTCAATTTCAAGCCAGCTGTAACATAATGGGGGGCTCATTTCAAGACAGCTTTTAGGTGAGTTAACTGTTGTAGCCCTGGAGCTTTGGACTTTTGCTGCTGATGTTTTGGCCAGGTTAGTTATTCAGAGCTCACTGTCAAATCATTCAGTTAGGGAAAATAAATTTTTACAATTTTAAATACAAGATAATGTGCTACTGTGTAAATGGACCAAATACTAATTCATCTGTTGTCTGTTTAATACGTATATCAGTACTGGCTGTACTGCATTCTGTATATATTTATTTGGTTTTGTTAGTACAATCAAAATCTTTTTTGTTTTGTGGGATTCATTAAAGGTATTTGTGCTATTTCATCTGAATGTAAGCTGTTTTGTTTTATTCCAAGCTTAAAAAAACTTGACTGACTGGCTGGTCTGTTTGATCTGACACCAAAGTTATTGTGCAGTTACATGTTGCGCAGCATTAACATGCAGGGTCAGTGAAACAGCAGCGAATGTGTCTCATCTCCTCTCAGCTATGTACATAAGAAACCCATAGAACAGCATGCAAAATAATGATCCTCATAACCACAAAGAATAAAATGAGATGCTAAATATTTAATGTATTTTTTTCATTCTCCAAATTTGTAAAATAGATCCACAAAATGAATTTCAACAAAAAGTCTTTAATGTAAACAATATTTGTACTGATTTTCACAATATAGTCCTGCATATACTAAAAAAAGCGCTTGAGGTTGTTTGGGGGATTTTAGCATTTACTCCTCACATTTCAGTCAGGATGTTATTAAGCTGCTACTACATTTCTGTACTACTGTACAGACATGAACAAACAGCAATATAGTAAAATCGCCACCACCATACAAACATTCATTGTAAAAAATGAATCAAAATAAAGTCATAAACCACAGTGAAGTACATGAGAAATCCCTGGTTCTCTTACAATACACAATGTAATACATGTTGAGATCAAAGCTGCAGGAGGACAATAAAAGCTGTGAAGCAAAGTCCAAAGAAAGAACCATAAACCAAAGTCAAAGGGGAGATTTATGACAGAAATGAAGCTCATGTTTGACAGTGAGCTTGAAAAACACAAATGGCTTATGAAGTAAAAATAATTTGATCAAATGATAGCAAGAAAAATCTCCAGGGTTTGAAGTCCATGATACATGTTTCAGCTGCATCCTGTTCTGCCTAAAGGTAATATAAGACAGCAGAATCCAGCTAATAACTAACTGATAAAAAATCCACATGAAATCTGAGTATCAAGTAGAGTATTTTGAAACCAATGCAGGGCTTGGCATCTGTTACTGAACTGTGTTTCCTTGGCAGAGAGTTCAAGGCAAGGTTTCATTTGAAAAAAGAGAATCGCTGATCGCTGATTTTCTCAGTCAATAAATGTTTTTTTGATGTTTTTGTGTTTCTCTTTAAAAATTCTGGGCAAATCTAGAGTTGGTGGAAACAAACATGGAAATGTAATGTATCTGATGAACAGTGCTCAAGCTCTATATCCGTTTTCTAATAATAATTTAAAAAATTAGGGCTCTTCAGCCACACATGCACTGAAAGGCATCAGGTTACATTTAAGTGTAATCAGTTAATGAGTACTAATACTGGAGTTAGCAATGGAATCCAACAGATTAGAAAAAATGTAATAAAATCTGACTTTCACAAATATTTGTTTTCTGTGGTTTTTAAAATCTCAGAACATCCATCCGTTTTCTTCCATTTATCCATGTGGGCGGATGGTGGGGACTGCTGCCTATCTGAGCTGTTATGGGACGAGAGACTCTGGACATGGAGAATATGCAAATACCATACAGAGAGGTCCATGCTGGTGGGGTTAAATCCAAGTGGAAGCTAATCAACCTTTATTTTTTTTTAATCTTTTATTTTTTTAATGATAAGTGATTTTCTGCTGATTAACCATCTAGAATCTAGATGGACGTCTGTTATAACGATTCAGTACTAACATTACTTTAGTAATCCTTAAACATTTGTTTGGTTGGAGCTGCTGTTTCTTTAAACTCTCACTTCATATGTCAGATGGGAAAAAACTGAGAAGCCTGGCTCCAGTTTGATGTGTCTGTGAACATAAAAGGACAAATATCAATTGAAAACAGGGCTCAGACCTGCATTTAAAGAAACACTTCCATTATTTTCATATTTGGAGGCAAAAGATACAAAAACTGCTAACTTTAAAATCTGTTTTAAAAATAAAAATATTTGTTTTTAAAAATAAAAGTAAGTTTAAAAAAAGTTTGTACATTGAAATTTGGCCTTTTTTGGAACTGAGCCTATACAATGACTTATTGCAAAAAAATAAAATAAAATCATAAACCACAGGGAAGTATGAAGAACTCCTTTGTCTATAAGAATACACAAGGTAATAACTGTTGACATCAAGGCTGCAACAGGAGGACAATAAAAGCTGTGAAGCAACATCCAAAGAAAGAGCTGCAATCTAAAATAAAAGAGGAGATTTATAATGTAAACAAATGTTTGACATTTGCTTGGAAAACACAAACTTAAACTAAAAAAGTAATAATTTTATCCCCAAAATAAGATCCTCGAGAGTTTTGAGTCAGTAGGTTAGTTTATGGTTGTTTCGGGACAGATCCCATTCTCCATAAGGGTAGTAAAAGCTAGCACAATGCAGTTAATAATCAACCAATGAATGATTTAGATGAAATTTGAAGAGACTGTTGAAACCAAGTAGTCATTACAGGGTTTGGTGTCTGTTACCAGTCTGTACTTACTTGGTGGACAGTAGGAGGAAAACTGCGAGGAATTTTGATTTGGTGAGTTTCTCATTTGAAAACAGAGAAAATGCAGAAAAAGACTTATTTTCTTTTGCACTTTAATCCACTTTGTGTTCTTAGATTTTCAAAGATGCTGTGTCTCTGATCTGTAACCACAGATTCTATTCAAGCTGCCCGCAACAATTTTGAGAACAAGTCAAAAACAAAATCTGTCCTATTTGTAAAAGGAGACCCTCAAACCACATGGAAGATCAAATGCACTCTCTTACCCATCTGGCCAACTTTGATCAGAATGAAGTGGCTGATAAGTATGATGGGATAAATACAGCTCGATTATCTGAGACAGTAAAAGAAAAGAAGATGGTGGAAATGTCTTGCAATCAACACCAAAAAGAATCTAAACTGTTCTGTGTGGACGAGCAGAGAGCTGTGTGTCCTGTGTGTGAGTTTTCTCTCCACCAGAGTCACAAAGTGGTTCCTGTAGAAGAAGCAGTCAGTGACCTGAAGGAGCAGCTGAAATCTGACTTAAAGTCTCTGCAGGACAAGAGGAACAAATACAAACAAGTGGAGGAAACATACAATGAAGTGAGGGAACACATGAAGAAGCAGCTGTTGTCCACAGAGAGGCAGATCAGAGCAGAGTTCAACAAGCTCCAGCAGTTCCTGAAAGAGGAAGAGGAGTCCAGACTGGCAGCTCTGAGGGAGGAAGAGGAGCAGAAGGGGAGGACTATCAGCAGAGAGATGAAGATGATTGAGGAGCAGATCTCCTCTCTGTCAGACAGCATCTCTGCTGTTGAAGAAGAGCTGCAGAAACACAGCGTGCCATTCCTCAGCAGTTATAAAGACACTCAGAGCAGAGCCAGAGCCCAGAGCTCAGTGTCAGATCCACAGCTGGTCTCAGGAGCACTGATAGATGTGGCCAAACACCTGGGCAACCTGTCCTTCAGAGTGTGGGAGAAGATGAAGGAGAAGGTCCACTTCAGTCCTGTCATTCTGGACCCAAACACTGCAAACTGCTGTCTCTGTTTGTCTGATGATATGACCAGTGTGAGACTTGGAGACACAAAGCAGCAACTTCCTAATAATCCAGAGCGAAACACTTATTACATAACTGTTTTTGGTTATGAAAGTTTCAGCTCAGGGAAACACAGCTGGGAGGTGGAGGTGGGAGACCATCCTAGCTATTTTGTAGGTTTAGCTAAAGAGTCACTTGACAGGAAGGGGATGTCTTTTGGCTCACCAGACTGTGGATTCTGGTGTTTATTGTATTGTAGTGGAAAATACTTTAACCGTGACGGTCAGACTCTCACACTGAAGAAGAGTCTCCAGAGGATCAGAGTCCAGCTGGACTATGACAGGGGGGAGGTGTCCTTCTATGACCCTGAAGACATGACTCTGATCTGCACCCACAGAGACACTTTCACTGAGAAACTCTTCCCATATTTCAGTTTTGGAGGGGATGGAAGTCGAAAAACATCTGATATCAAAATCTGTCAGACTGAGATTTGATTGAAAACTTGGAGGTCTAAAATTATTATACATTATAATATTTTATATTAAATGGACTCATGAATGTAGTTTGTGGTTTTTGAGACTATGCAATATTATTTAACAGTTGGTTTCAAATATCATCCCCTTAATATGAGATTGATAACAATGATCCTGGACGCTGATATCAATGTCACTTTCTTTGATTTTGGTATTTGCCCCTCTCTGTTTAAAATCTCTTAATTTTTCATCAAATTATTTTTAAACATTTAAATATTTCCAAAGATATGATGATTAAGATAAATATCTGTAACTAAGATGATATTTTTTGATATTTTGATATCATTTATCATTTAACAAGTCAGTGTCTCCCAATTATAGCAGCGCTTTAACAGAACACTAAAATGAACACTAAAATATTTTTTTATTAGACTCTAATCTCTGTTTTAAAGCATTCGGGAAATTGTGTTATTTTTTCTTGTTATTGCAACAACGCACTATGTGTTACTGTGCAAAACGAATCCAATTGTGGACTTTAATGCAAAATTTATTCTGCTGTACATCAGTGCAGATTACTGTCTCAAAATCTTCTGTATATTTTTCTGTTTTCTTCATACAAAAACAATCTGGATCTCTATTTGTCTCTGTTTTAATACAACATAAATGTAACACTGGGACAGAGTTACCTAACTGTGGATGCACATTTTGGTTGGAGCTGCTGTTTGTCCCAGTGTGTTTCTGGAAACTCCCACTTCATATTCCAGATGTGAAACAACACATCAGCACATTCAGGATTTTGTTGTGTTAACTGTGGATTTCCTGTTTTTTTTTTGTAAATGCAGGTATTGCAAATATGATCAAATGTCAAAATCATGAGTTTATTGATCTCTTGAGTTTTCTATCAATAAAACATATAAACTCCTGGGTATAGTCTGATATTTCTTCAAAAACAGAATTTCATACTGAATTATAATTTGATAAATAACACCACAATAATCAGAAAAAACAGAGACATAGAGGAAGAAAACTAAAGTGATAAAAAGAGAAAAGGGAAACTAGAAAAAGTCACCTGAACAGAAATGATGGAGTAAGTTTGGAAAGACACCCTGTGAAGAGCGGACGTCTCAGTGATGTCCGTGCGGCTCAGGCAGTGACTGGAGATAGCAGACAGCAGACGTTTAGAGTTCAGTGATGCTTCATCTGACTAAATGACAGGAAGGCAGCGGAGTTCATGCTCAAATTAAGAGGACAACACTTCATGTAGTTTATGTGTATGACTGGACAGGTAGTCAGTATTTATTAATTCGAGCCCCTTGAAATTTGAATTTTGCTCATTTGTGCAGAGAAGAAAACGCTGACTTCAGCCTAAAACCGCAGGCCTTTAAAGTAAATATCATTTTGTCATCCTGGGAAAGAGTGGTGTTTTAAATGTTGTCTTATTTTGAATGTGTAGCTGTATTTTATTATTTTTAATCTTTTAATAATGTGAAGGGTGGTACTCTTGCAGTTTTATTGCATGCTTTTATTGTGACATTTGTTGACTTGTTTCCGGGAGACTCCCCACCTCCCCTATCACACACCTGTGAGAGTTCATGCCCTGGAAGGATTGCGCGTTTGACAAATCACAGTTCGCATTCGCGCCACAAACAGACCAATAAGAGTGCCTGGCGGCGGTCCAACTGGAGACGAAAACGGAAAGAAACACCGTCGGCGAAGAGTGAAGAGGTGACGCGATAGTATCGCGTCATACATCGTTGGACGGCGAGATACTAGTCACGCGTGTCAAGTACAGTTAAGAGCTCTGCCCATTCGGGCTCACCGGAGCGAGGTAGTGTAGAGGACGTGTGAGGACGCTGCCAGCTTTTGGATTTTAATAGATCTTTGTTGGACTTTTAGCGGTTCTAATTGATCGGCTGAGGCGATTGAAACTTTTTAGTTTCATTGTTTTAACATATTTAAATTTGTTGTCCCTGGTAAGGATTGTTTTATTGCTTGTTTTATGTGGTAAATAAATTGTATTTTAGCAACAGTTTTATTTCTCTACTACCTTGGCTCCCTCACTGAGTTCCTCTTCTGATAGAACCACTTGACAATTTTACCAAATGCATGCATTGTATTTAATCATTTTAGCATCATATAGTGAAATCAAAATGTTTCTGTTAATAGTGTTTAATGTGCTCTTTTGTTTACGTCTGACTGTATCGAGCAAAGATGCTGAAATAAACAACAGACTCACAGTTTAAGTCTCCATTTCTCTTCAGGAGCTACCAGTATTTTGTAGTCTGGTTGACAACATAGCAACTACACCATCTAGTGGGAACAAAGTCAAATACCAGGTTCAGTGTAGTTACCTGCTCCACCTCTGCGTAAATGAAACTAAGAGACACGTTTTGCCGTTCAGAGCGAAGACGCCATTACATTAGTACATTCTGTACTGAACAAGACAAATTACCTGGAATACTAGTCAGCGGCTGTATTTTGGTAAGTTTGAATATTTAAGAACATCTGCAAACCAGCTGAGATGGCTGAGGAACTCTTGGAAAATTACATGAGCTGCTATGTGTGTTCAGAGACTTTCAGAGATCCTGTGTCTCTGGGCTGCAGCCACAGCTTCTGTTCAAGCTGCCTGCAGAAATTCTGGGAACAAACTAAAAACACAAACTGTCCCATTTGTAAAAGAAAATCTTCAAAGGCTCATCCACTTGTAAACTTTGCTCTGAAAGAACTTGCTGATTCATTTGCTGAGAAACAAAAATCTGGATTATCTGAGACAGAAAAAGGCAAAAATGAATTATTGGTGGCATGTGGAAAACATCAAGATGAGGCCAAACTGTTCTGTGTGGATGAGCAGAGAGTTGTGTGTCCTGTGTGTGAGTTTTCTCTCCACCAGAGTCACAAAGTGGTTCCTGTAGAAGAAGCAGTCAGTGACCTGAAGGAGCAGCTGAAATCTGACTTAAAGTCTCTGCAGGACAAGAGGAACAAATACAAACAAGTGGAGGAAACTTACAATAAAATTGGGGAACACATGAAGAAGCAGCTGTTGTCCACAGAGAGGCAGAGCAGAGCAGAGTTCAAGAAGCTCCAGCAGTTCCTGAAAGAGGAAGAGGAGTCCAGACTGGCAGCTCTGAGGGAGGAAGAGGAGCAGAAGGGGAGGACTATCAGCAGAGAGATGAAGATGATTGAGGAGCAGATCTCCTCTCTGTCAGACAGCATCTCTGCTGTTGAAGAAGAGCTGCAGAAACACAGCGTGCCATTCCTCAGCAGTTATAAAGACACTCAGAGCAGAGCCCAGAGCTCAGTGTCAGATCCACAGCTGGTCTCAGGAGCACTGATAGATGTGGCCAAACACCTGGGCAACCTGTCCTTCAGAGTGTGGGAGAAGATGAAGGAGAAGGTCCACTTCAGTCCTGTCATTCTGGACCCAAACACTGCAAACTGCTGTCTCTATCTGTCTGATGATCTGACCAGTGTGAGGCGTGGAGACACAAAGCAGCAACTTCCTGATAATCCAGAGAGATACACCAAGTATTGTACTCTTTTTGGCTATGAGGGCTTCAGCTCAGGGAAACATAGCTGGGAGGTGGAGGTGGGAGACCATCCTGACTGGATTGTAGGTTTAATTAAAGAGTCAGCTGATAAGAATGAACCTTGTGCATCACCAGAATTCGGAATCTGGTGTTTAGAGTGTCAAACTGGAGAATACACTAATGGTGATGGTCAGACTGTGACAGTGAAGAAGAGTCTCCAGAGGATCAGAGTCCAGCTGGATTATGGCAGGGGCGAGGTGTCCTTCTATGACCCTGAAGACATGACTCACATCTACACTCACAGACACACTTTCACTGAGAAACTCTTCCCATATTTCAGTGTTGGAAAGGCAGGAGACGCCAAAACGTCTGATATCAAAATCTGTCAGACTGATATTTTATTGAAAACAACGATGAGGTCGACGTGATTCTTTTTTCCTAGTCCTTAAGAACTTTTTTGACAGTTTTATTAATAATGTTTTTAAATACCGTATATCCCATAAGGATAAATTGAAATGTCAATGTACAATATGTATAAGACATATTATCTGAATATTAGACTGATTATTTTTAAGAGAACTGTTTTAATTGTTTCAAAGTTCTTAGAGTTCATTTATTTTAGTTTCCAGCCTGGGTTTGCTCATTTCAGTTAAGTTTTTGTTTTAAAATTGTTTCTATTTCTATTTCTTTTTTTTTCTTTCTTTTTTTATTAGTTTCAGTATTTTTGTATGGAGGGCATATCTCAGAGGCAGGAGGCCCAGTATTTCTGTTCTTAATAAGTCTAGATTTTTTTTTTTTTTAATTAAACAGTTTTTTTCCTTTTCTCGTGTAGTTTTTAATTTGTTTGTAGTAACCTTGATAATAACCTTGACCTTTTTTTTTCTCTTTTCTTTTGTGAATAAACCAACAGAAAACAGTTTAAAAAAAGACACCTAAGATGAGCATATGAGCAGATCTGTAATTTTTGCCACATGATCATTGCAATCGTTGCAATTATCCATCTTCAGGTTAATCTTGTTATCCTTTTTTATTTTTTTAATATATATATTAATATATTATTATAATATATTAATATTTGGTGCTTTTTTTCCTGTTGTTTTTCTGTCAGTAAAATACATGAAGTTAGAGAAACACGTGAAGCACGTAAGAGAACAGAGCAATAATCAGAAGAATCAGAGAACTAGAGGATTAATATTATTATACAGAAGAAACCCAAAGTGACAAAAAGAGACAAAGGGAAAGTAGAAAGAGCCAACTGCAGAGAAATGATGGAACAAGGTTGGAAACAGAGAGAGTGGGGAAAGAGTGAAAGACACCCTATGAAGAGAAGCCGGCTCAGTGTTGTCAGTGCAGCTCAGTCAGTGACTGTAAAAAGAAGATGGCAGAAGTTCAGTGTGGCTCCAGCTCATCTCAGTGATGCTTCATCTGACTAAATAACAGGAAGGCAGCAGAGCTCACAGTGGCCTCAAGAGGAGGACACTTCATGTAGTTTATATGCAGGGCTGCACAATGAATCACTGTTCCTTATTTCACCTTTGATAATTCTTACAGATGATGATTTATTAGAGACATCAGTGTCATTTCAGTCCTAACTGTGCAGCTCTGATCAATAATCTGAATAGAAACTGGTTCTTCTTCTACACTGATGAACTGCTGATGTCTCTGACTGGATTGTCTGTTTGATCTAAAGTTATTCTGCAGCTACATTAGAAGCATCAAGCTGCCTCAGTGTGCGTTTGTGCTTTATTTTGTGTGACAGCGCCCCCTGCTGGAGCATCTTTACTCTTTGAAGCAGCAGTGACTCTTGGTGCTGACGGTCACTCAGCTATGTACAAAAGGCAGCCAGTCTGCACTGGCAACACAGAGCCCCATAGAGAAGCATGCCAAATAATCATCATCACATCATCATCATAACTGTCAACTTCCTCATAGTCATCCTCAGTTCTATAATCTATATATAATATTCCTTATCATTATAATCATCTTCATTATATCATCTGGAGACAAAAATAGTTATATGCACTTAAAGAGCTGAGAAAATAGAGAAAGGTCGAGTATACCAGCATTCAGTGAAAAAAAATGAACCCAAATAAAAAGAAAAATACAAGTAAAAGCAATGACTGTTTTTTTAGAGCAGGGTGAAACTGGTTTATGGGACGAGACATGAGTGCAGTACAACATGTCAGCTGCTCACAGTGAAAAAAACTAAAAACCTTTACTTAACAAAATTTTCACCATCCCAACAAGTTACAAGGTGACAAATATTCTGCCTTATTATTTCTAAATAAAAGTTAAATAAAGTACACTGTAAACTGTTCATGATCCTTATTTAGATCACAGCAAATTTAAAGACAGCTTTTAAAAAAAAATAAAGTCTCTTTATAATTATGTGATTAAGTTTTATAACACAGATACATTATGCCTAGAAAAGAAAATGTAATTCATAGGATTTGGTGTTTAGATCATTGAATTGGAAAATACACAGTTGTTGTTGGTCAGACTGTGACAGTGAAGAAGAGTCTCCAGAGGATCAGAGTCCAGCTGAACTATGACAGGGGCGAGGTGTCCTTCTATGACCCTGAAGACATGACTCTGATCTGCACTCACAGAGACACTTTGACTGAGAAACATTTTGCATATTATTTTATTGAAGAGACAGAATATGTCAAATCATCTGATTTCAAAATCTGTCACGCTTATATTTCATTGAAAACATCAATGAGGACAAAGTGATTTTTTAACCATCTGTGCGTTTTTTTTCCCTCTTTTTCCTAGTCTTTTTAAGGAATTATTTGACATTTTGTTTAGACAATTTTTAAATACAGTATATCCCCTAAGAATAAAATACTGTCATGAACCGAGGTTCAGTGCACAAGCTGGACCCAAAAGCAGAGCCAACACACACAGGAGTACGAGAAAATAAACTTTATTTCAACTGAATATGTCCCGGGAGGGTAGAAGGAAAACACGCGTGAAACTAGAGAAACCAAGGGACCGGGAGAGAAGTCGCGCAGGAACGCCGAAAACGGGACTGTGGGAGGCTGCAACAGAAAAAGGAAAAGAATTATTGGGGCGCGGGGAAATAGCAGCATACGTGGGGGAGAGTATGAGTCTTACAGTGAAAGGGGGGCCGTGGGAGCCGGAGGGAGGGGTGAGGGTCCGCGGGGGAGCTCCAGGAAAGTCGAGGTGACGAGTACTGAACTCCAAACTCCAGACGGGCAGGTGGACAGACAGGTGGCTCAAAAAACACGCCGAGCTGTTATCTGAGTGCACAGGACAGAGTTAGCGCTCGTTCAGACAAATCAGAGTTTTCACAATCGCTTTCCCGCAGGTGTACGTCACCGCTGTGAGACGACTAACGGACTGGCGTGGAGCAGAAGGCTGGGCTGGATCAAATAGTCCACCTGATGATCGCCTGGGATGGGATTCAGGTGTGGAGTTAACAGCCACGCCCGGGGGCGTGGGCATCCCATCAGCTCCTCGGACGCCGGGCCGCGGACCATGACATGTACAGTTTATATTATACATATAAAACCAAAGAAGAGTCTTATTTGAACTTTTGGTTTGCTTGTTTTTTAACGGTTATCATGCTGCACCATTCTGTCGTTACTTAATAATCTCAGACACGATTTATATTACTCCTCAGGGTTGTTTACATGACGACTGATTATTTGTGAGAGACCTGTTTTAATTGTTGAAAAGTTATTTTACTTCATTGATTTTAGTTTCAGTTAGTTTTCTTCAGTTAGTTTCCAGTCTGTGTTTGCTCATATCAGTTTAGTTTTTATTGTTTAAAACTGTTTCAGTTTGTTTAGTTTTTTTTATTAGTTTCAGTTTTTTTAATATGTCAGAGGCACGATTTACAAAACTCACTGTAGGTGTAACTAGGTAAGCTTATTCTTACTGTTATAACAAACTGAACTTTGCAACAAATGTGTTTTCTTTATTGCAGGGAATAGGTAAGGTTAAAGTTTAACAACAAACACTGAGCCTCACTTTTGATATTTGCAGACAAAATGGAAAAAGGTGGATCCAAACACTGTCTCGCAGCCTTTTTGATTAAAATACCTCATATAGCACTAAATCTGGTACCTGAACACATCTTCATTTTTAACATATTTATGGCTGTGATGAACCAGCAACTCTCTCATGTGTTTTAATACCTGTGACATCAGAATCAATCAGAATATTTTATTGATCCCTAGGGAAATTATGTGGATTACAGTTGCTCTCGTATAGTGACAATAAGAAAAACAGAAACAAAAACAAAAAGAGAATAGATTATTAGCAATACAATATGTCAATATAAGGAATAGCACAATATATACAAATCAGCAAACAATAAATATATCCCGAAAATAGACAGCAACATTACCAAGCAGGAAGGAGCATGTGCAAAAGGATGTAACTATTGCAGTGTTTACAGTGTGTTAGATGGAGGAGTTGTACAGGGAGATGGCCACAGGCAGGAATGATTTCCTGTGTCGTTCAGTGGCGCTGTTTGGTAATGTCAGTCTCTCACTGAACGTGCTCCTGTGGCTAGCCAGCATGTCATGGAGTGGGTGGGAGGTATTGTCCAACATTGTCTTTATCTTGGACAACATTCACCTCTCTGACACCGCCTTAAGAGAGTCAAGCTCCATACCCACAACATTACTGGCCTTGTGGATCGGTTTATTGAGTCTGTTGGCATTAGCAATGCTCAACCTGCTGCCCCAGCATGCAACAGCATAGAGGATAGCTCTGGCCACAACAGACTCATAGAAATTTCTGAGCATTTTCCGACAGATGAAGGACCTCACCCGCCTCAGAAAATAGAGACGACACTGGCCCTTCCTGTAAAGTGCAGTGGTGTTTTTGACCGAGTCAAATTTATTGTTTATGTGTACTCCGAGATATTTACAGTCCTCCACAATGTCCACGTTGACCCCCTTGAGTGTCAAAGGGGTCAAGGGTTTCCCGGTATTCCTAAAATCCACAATTAATTCCTTGGTCATGAGTCTGCACACAGACGTCGTGTTGAACATATGGCGCTATGGTGAGGTCAGAATAACTAAGAGCTGATTACGCTCAAAACTGAGACTTTTTTTTTATCTGCCTTGAAAGTTAAATGTTGCTACGAGGGGCGTCATAGTGGAGGCAAAAGTGATGCTCAGATAAAGACAAACAAGGAGCCAAAGGAAGGAGGCAGCAGCAGGTCTCTCTCTCAAGGATGCAACACAAGATAAGCTCATACAGTGGCAATTAAACGTTATTAAAACAGCAAATAGCTTTTATCTGTGGTTGGTTTTAAGGTTGATTTAAAAATTTGCATTCTTTTCTAAACACAAGAGAGTTCAGCTTATTTCAACAAAGAAAATGAAGATATAATTTTTTCATTGTTAAAAATTGTGCAGATAGAAGTAAACTGTGTGTCGAAAACATTAATAGATCAGGTCACCTGCTGGTTTGAAATACTCTCCTTTCTACCTTATTATGAGTAAGCAACAGGGGCACAGGCAATAATCTCGGAGTGGGCAAAAGACGTGATAGAGGCGGATGGAAGTGAAGTGAGCGTGGAAAATAAAGGTTTTCTACCACAGAGAAGGGCTTTTGAGTAAGTGGTGAAAATGGTTTTCGGGTAAATGAAGAGGGATGAATCATAATAAATTTAAATGAATATATTTTTCAATAATTTCTATTTTATTATTTCTAAATATGAATTTAATTGTAAAACTCTGGCAGCCTGTTCTTTGTGGGCGGGATCTATTTTCAATGAGCCAATATGGAACGTTGTGGAGGGCAGAGCCTGTTTCAAACATGAAAGCCAAGAGAACGGGGCCATGACGTCAGAAAATCTGACAGCCTGTTCTTTATGGGCGGCCAAATTTCACTGATGCGTGCCAAGCTGGACCAATATGAGATCCAAGCTGGAGAACTCACTGATGAGTCAGTGTCACGCAAAGTGCAAATGAGGAGCACCACTAACAAAAAAGGGGCTCAGGCTTGTTCAGATCAGGAAAAGACCAGCATCTTTGACCTTGAGATGAACCGTCTGGAAGAGCAGCTTAGGCAGAGGGACAGCGAAATCCTGATCCTCAAACAGGACAAGGACAGTCTGTCTGCTGAGCTTGCACAGCTTCAGAAAGGCAAGGAAGAAAAAATTAGGTGCACTCTGCCAAAAAGTGTTCTGGACAAACTTACTCAGGTTAGGAAAGCCTTTCGAAACACTCTGTCGGAAAATCAACTTTTAAAAGAGGATTCAAAGACAGCCAGACAGCAAGTCAAACAGCTGTTGGCCCAAATTTCACTGATGCGTACCAAGCTGGAACAATATGGGATCCAAGCTGGAGAAGAAAAAGAGGAACAGACTTGTTCAGATCAGGAAAAGACCAGCATCTTTGACCTTGAGATGAACCGTCTGAAAGAGCAGCTTAGGCAGAGGGACAGTGAAATCCTGATCCTGAAACAGGAGAAGGACGGTCTGTCTGCCGAGCTCGCAAAGCTTCAGAAACACGAGGCCCCTCTGAAAGAAACTCAGTGGAATCAGAAAACACAGACAGAAAATCTGGAGGAAGAAAAAGAGAAAGTCCTGGAAGATCAGAAACTGGTGAAGGACACAAAAGAAATGCAGAACAAACTGGACACGCAGAGAAAAGAATTAGCGGAGGCTAAGACGGAGATAGAAGACACGGCAACCCCAGAGTCCTCCTCATTAGAAATACAGGAGGTGAATCAGAGCGCTGAGAAGGGCGGAGTCAACACGAAAACACAGAACATGGGGGAGAAGTTGTGTGTCCACAGAGTTATTCAGTTGGTGGTTTCACAGGCCATAGAAAAAGTCTCTTCTAAATACAAGCTCTTCACAGAGCGCCTGACTCCTGACTGCATCAGCGATCGCCTGATTGAGAGAATCTGGCCTGAAATTGGGCTGAAACATTTGGACATATCCACAAAATGGCTGAAAAAGATAGACAAGGCCATTCTCAAGGATCTGTGCCAAACACACAACTGCAAGGAAAAGTATCTGATTTTTTATCTGAGGGAACAACTTGATAATATCACAGTCCCAACCTTCACCAAACACCTTTTGGCTTTACCAAGACGAGTACTCAGTGTCTCTAAAAACAGGGAAGAGTACAAAGAAGTGGTGAAAAATTTCACTAAAGATCTGGTAATGCACGCCATGAGCCAAGAAAATGAGACAGCGACATAGCATCCAGGAACATCAGATTTCATTATACAGAGGCTTTCCCATAAGGTCTGGGACAAAATCTTGTCCAAAACCTACAAAATGTCCTTAGAGAACATTGAACAGCTCAGCCTGACGGTGTACAACGAACTCCATGACAGGTGGCCTTCTCTAGTCTTCTTAATGAAGTCAAACAACCCAGTGGCTGACGAAGCAATCGTCAAAACCTTCAAAACACATGCCAAACTGAGGAGCCAAAATATCATTCCTTAGGGCTTTCTCATGTGCACGCTAAAATTGAACTGAAACGTGCATGTGATTACGTGACAAAGCTCTGAAACTGGCTTAAAATATGCATTTACATTGGGCAATCTAAATTTAATTTTAAAACCAGAGTGGTTAAAAAATAACTACCGTACTCTTCTCTTCCCAACTTCCTTCCCTCATCACCAACTGGCCGAGGCAGATGGCCACCCCATCCCAGAGCCTGGTTCTGCCGGAGGTTTCTCTCTTTTAAAAGTGAGTTTTTCCTTCCCACTGTCCCCAAAGTGCTTGCTCTAGGGGGTTGGAGTTTTTGTGCATTATTGTAGGGTCTTGACCTTACAATATAAAGCACCATGAGGGAAGTGTTGTTGGGGTTTGGTGCTGTTTCTTAACTCAAAATGTCCAATTACAACAGGACATTTTGAGTTGAGAAACAGCACCAAACCACTAGACAAAAGGAAATAAAAATTAATAATAAAAAAACCCCTGAAAATTTAAATAGTTAAAAGTTGAAATGTAAATAGTTGGTTTTTCTATTATATGATTTATTTATTAGATTTTATGTGGAGTGAATAAATAAAAGTATATTTATGGTGCCTGCTAGAGACAAAGCACGTACAAACCCCAAAACACGTAAAAATTCCAAAACACGTAAAAACTCCATAGCATCTACAAAGGCTGTGTAATTTTGTAGATAATGTCATTGCCTTATGCTCACTGTCGGCAGGTGCAGAAATGAGGTTTTGCCAGGACACTGCTGTCACTAGCACAACAACAGTGGCCTCAATGGAGACAGAGAGACAGCTCCTGAACTTGCACAGACCTCTAACACAGTTGACCGTAACACGGAAATGCCAGTTGATATTTCACAGGAAACAACAGTCAACTTGCACAGCACAACAGAAGATTGCCCTGGTGCCAGATTTATCACTAATATCCAAAATACCAATAATGTCAAGGTTATTCAATTTAACATCTTTAAAAACCTGGAATTCAGTTTAATACGAAAAACCGAAAAAACAATTGTCATGCCCAATACTCCAATAGACAAGAAAGATCGTGATGACACTCAGGCTGTAGGAGAGGGAATGGGGTCTTTCAAGCAGTCACACTTCAACTGTGTAACTCCCTTGTCCTTATGGTGCATTGACACTACTGACACTTTTCAAAAGCAGTCTAATGTTAGAAGAGCTTTTATGTAAACTGTTTCTGTTGTTATTATTATTATCATCATTATTATATATTTTATTAATTATATTTTTATTATGATGTTGATTTGGGTGACAATTATTTGACAAATATTATATATTAATTTTCTAAACATATTAACCATCCTTATGCTTAAAAAAAAAACAACTTAAAAATATTTTTTTTCTTTTAAACTTGTGTATTGTTTGACTTCTAAAATGTTTGTATCAGGTGTAAAATTACTTTTTAACTAAAGTTGTTTTTAATGTGAGCAGCTCCTATCCGGTTGTTCAGTCTGACATCACTAGCCGTGTCTGGACCTAAACTCCGCTGCAGGTCCATATATCAAACGATCACTATGGCATTACTGAGAGTTGAAAAACTGTCTAAAGTCTTTCATCTTTAATAAAATGATCAGCGTTCTGCTCTACCAGGTGTAACAATTGAGTTTAACATCCAGGCATCCATGAAAACGGAATTTATGACATTTAACGGAGTTAGAAGTTAGCAGGGAGTTAGCTCGCTAGCTTCTATCTAAACACAATATAGCATGTCCTGACTGCTGGGTTTTGGAAACAAATTAAAACATACAGCTCTGTTATCACTTCCAGCTTAAATGAAGACAGAAAACTAAACAGCAGTGATGTTTGTAGGGTTATTGAAGTGGGCTAGCTGGTATATAATGATGTGCTACGTGACCGCTAGCAACACAGCTATGTTAGCATAATATAAACAAGCTAACTTTTTTCCACTCGATAAAAGTTAACGTGAGTGTTCTCGGTGGTCAGGAACAAATGTAATCGCATGGCAGGATGCTGTAAAAGGACCAAACTTCAGCCAGGAGAACAACTGAGATAATCCATCCACAATACGAAGTTAGTCATTCATATACTGCTGCATGGGATGGGCTGTAGTTACACCCTAAGGTTTTAAAAACTGAGCTTAAATAAATGATTTGCGGTAATAAAAGCCGAGGGAGGTCAACAGTGATCACTGACTGTTTTAGGAGCTTTTTGAGATTAAATAGAAGAAAATACATAACAATAAACATGTTAACTCATTCACTGCCAGCCATTTTCAAATCAGGTAACTCCCCACTGCCAGGGTTTTTGAGCATTTTTACTCATTTTTGAAGAGCCACAGAAAACTGTGTGTTATGATCATATAAACGCTGAACCTACCAAAATGAAGAACAGACTCTCTTCTTTCATCCATAAAAAAAGCTTGTTTCTACCATTTTCCATTCTTTAGTAATCAGCTGTAGAAGAGAGGTGGGTTCCACCAAAAATGCCTGTTTTGACCAAAAAAAGGGAGAAAACGAGCTTTTTGTGAAAAATACATTTCAAGCAGAAAAGTGCCTTTGACACTAATATTTCTTGCTTTGTGACACCTCTAACATATAACATAGTTTTTCACTTCTATAAAACAGAAATAACACTGAGAAAGGTTATGTTTTATCAAAACAATTTATTTACAAATATATGAAAAAATAAAATGTACATAGTGAAACATTTATTTCTATAGCCATTGACGTCTATGGCAGTCAACGTAAGTTTTTCAATTGACGTCTATAGACGTCAATGGCAGTGAATGAGAACTCATTCACTGCCATTGACGTCGTAAGTTTTTCAATTGACGTCTATAGACGTCAATGGCAGTCAACGTAAGTTTTTCAATTGACGTCTATAGACGTCAATGGCAGTGAATGAGTTAACTCATTCACTGCCATTGACGTCGAGTCAACGTAAGTTTTTCAATTGACGTCTATAGACGTCAATGGCAGTGAATGAACTCATTCACTGCCATTGACGTCAGTTTTTCAATTGACGTCTATAGACGTCAATGGCAGTCAACGTAAGTTTTTCAATTGACGTCTATAGACGTCAATGGCAGTGAATGAGTTAACTCATTCACTGCCATTGACGTCGTAAGTTTTTCAATTGACGTCTATAGACGTCAATGGCAGTGAATGAGTTAACAACACAAAAGCCATATTTTTAAATTTTTTGATGCATTTATTTATTTATTGACAGTTCCGCTCAGTCGCGGAACTGAAGGTTAATGAGGCAACTTGCCGAAAAATGCAACGAGAATGGTGCTCGTTATGGCAAGACCTAGACCTACGAAGCTCACAAAGTTGCCAAAATCACTCTGTGATGCTTCCTCATGCCTCATCTCATGTTCATTCAACTCCTTTTGAATGATGTCCATCTTGTCATAAAACCTTATATTTTGCTCTATGACAAGCTCGAGGCGCTCATCTATTCTCTCCATTGGCTCACTTTGGGGCTCCTGCGGGTCCATGTCTGAAAAGCACTCAACACAAAAGCCATATTAAACGCAGACTACTTTAGGCCTGGAAGTAGGATTCATCACGTCATCACTGAACAATCGAATTGGCTCGTTTAAAAAGAGGGAGGAGCAGATTGCACCGCCTAGCGTCTAGTCTTCCCCAGTGTTGCCAACTTAGCGACTTTGTCGCTATATTTAGCGAGTTTTCAGACCCCTTAGCGACTTTTTTTCTAAAAAAAAGTCTCTAAAAAGACGTGAAAGCGCGTATCGCTTTTACTCTCAACAAGCAGCGGGTGCTGTAACGCAGTCAGTTCTTCTTTTACTCTTATGCTGTTTTGTGGATCACAAGGTTTAAAACTACTTATAAACACACACACAAAGTAACTCCACCAGAGTGCCTATTTCGGGTCACTTTTGACGGTCCAAGCCCGGGTAAAGGAGCAGGGTTGGAATTGTGACATAAAAAAAAACAATAATTGCTAAAAGACATTTAATTTGTAGTTCTAAATAAACTCTAAATGCATTTAGGACGTTTTTTACTCACTTTATGTCTCTTCCACGATGTTATTTCTCTCTCCAACAACATAGGTTACAATTAGATTAGCAATTTAATTTACTGTCATTGTCTTTGGCAAACATAATTAAAAGTTAATTACTAAACTCTTACTGCCTATATTCTACTCAATAAAGTTCATCTTTTCTTATTCTGTTTTCATTCCGCCATTCTCTCTCTACAGTTTTTGAATTTACATACTGTAACGTACACGGCAGTTTTTTTCTGTACTTCTGCAACCTTTTCTTGGGTTTTCCTATAAGGTATTTGTAATTAATTAACATGAAATTTCCCCTTGTGGGACTAATAAAGGTATCTTATCTTATCTTAAAAAAATTTTTCTTTTTTTGGCTTTACTGGATTCCCACTCACGTAACTTGGCCATTATGCACTATCCAGTAAACAAAATGACTGAACAATATCTTAAATGTTTGAACATGAGCTAGTCATGCCATGTAACGTAATATTCATGTGCAGTATAGCAAGCTCACCTTATAGGGGTGTAAAACATGAGGCGTATGAAGTGATTGTTTAAATTACAGCAGTAGATGCCTGCAGCTGAAACGGTTTTCTGATCTGAACCTGACCCTACTGGTCACGTTTACGGTAATGTTACCAGATATGCGTTGTACTATAGGAAAACAGTGGTGGATCAGTGTGCAAAAAGCCCCCAAAAGAAGCACACAGCTTCTTTAGCTCAAACACTGTCTGATCTCTCTCTTAGATACTGTGCTGTTCCATCTAGTTATTGGTTATTGAGAAATGTTTGGTTATTAATTTATTAAGAGAGTGCAGCTGTTCGGTGAAGTAGGAAAATGCAAAACATGTTACTATAGCTGAATGCTGTGTAAAATACTAGTAATAAATCTAACTCCCATTTATGGCTTTTACTACTGTGGGGCTAAATAAAAAATTACAGACATAATGAAATCTGCTACAATTACAAAGCTTAAGTTTAAAAAAATTATTATTTATTAAGCATTTTTTTTTGCTCTTTTTAAAATTATTTTTGCTAATAATGGACTCAATTTTATATTCAAAGATCTATTAAACTTTTAAACCATTAAATCCAGGAAATTAAATGCTCGTAAATGTACGAGTGTCAAGGGTAGTGTCGTGGATGAGAGAAGGAGGACCCAAACGCTGGACTCACAGGCAGGTAGGTGAAGGTGGATGTTTATTGCCGAAGGAGTGAGCAAACAGTACAGAGGGAGGAAATGGCTGGCTGACTGAATGAACAAAGGACTGACTGACTGACTGACTGGACATACAGACGACATTGACATCAGACATACATCATTAATGACCCGACATTGAATGGGTAGAACAGAGGGCTTAAATACACAGACTGGTGATAATGATGATAATGAGAGACCGGTGAGTACACAGCTGAACATAATGAACTAATGATAATGGGAAGAGGACTGAACATAATGCACACAGACCAAGGCTAACACAATAAAACAGGAAGTGGAACAGGCAGTAGATAAACAGTGAACATGAACTAAGAATACTGGGTCAAAGACCCAGAAACCCTGACAGTACCCCCCCCGCTAAGGCCGGCACCCGACGGCCAAAAGAACGAAAAACCAGAACAGGGCGGGCGGAGGGGGCCCAGGACGGAGGGACGGAGTCCACACAGAGACAGTTCAGGAGGGCGGCCACGTGGAAGGCAGCAGTGACCACTGAGCCGGTCCGGTGGGCGGCTGCGGCGGTCGAGACGAGACAGTTCAGGGGGCCGACCGTGCGGACGGCAACGGCGGCGACGTGGACACAGTTCGGGAGGCCGACCGTGCGGTCGGCAACGGCGACGATGACAGCGCTGGTCCGGGGGCCGACCGTGCGGAAGGCGACGGCGGCCACTCAGGCGAAGAGGGTCCGGGGGCCGGCCGTGCGGAAGGCAGCGGCGGCCACTCAGGCGATGGCGGTCCGGGGGCCGGCCGTGCGGAAGGCAGCGGCGGCCACTCAGGCGATGGCGGTACAGTTCAGGGGGCCGGCCGCGCGGAAGGCAGCGGCGGCGGCTCTCCAGTGTCAGGCGTACTGGCCGAGGCCCGGTGGGCACAGGACCAGTCGAGGCGGGACCAGTCAAGGCGGGACCAGGCAAAGCACAGGCTGAGGCTGCAGCAGACGAAGGCTCTGAGGCTGCAGCAGACGAAGGCTCTGAGGCTGCAGCAGACGAAGGCTCTGAGGCCGGGCCGGGCGTGGGTGCAGCTGAGGCCGGGCCGGGCGTGGGTGCAGCTGAGGCCGGGCCGGGCGTGGGTGCAGCTGAGGCCGGGCCGGGCGTAGCTGAAGCCGAGGCTGAGACCTGACCAGTCGAAGTTGAAGCCTCTGGCTGGAGACAGGCCGGGCCAGCGGGTGCGGAAACCCCTGGCTGAGGAGCGGCCGGGCCAGCGGGTGCGGAAACCCCTGGCTGAGGAGCAGGAGAGCTCACAGCTGGCTCTGGGTGCTGTGGCTGCAGGTCCGGGAACCGAACAGGATGGTGTACGGGCGACTGGGAAACAGGAGGCGACTGGACTGACTGGACAGGGGACTGGGAAACAGGAGCAGACTGGACAGGGGACTGAGCTACAGGAGGTGACTGGAGGACAGGAGGAGACTGAGCTACAGGAGGTGACTGGAGGACAGGAGGAGACTGAGCTACAGGAGGTGACTGGAGGACAGCAGGAGACTGAGCTACAGGAGGTGACTGGAGGACAGCAGGAGACTGGACAGCAGGTGAGGGAGCTGACTGGAGGGAAAGCTGAACAGCAGGTGAGGGAGCTGACTGGAGGGAAAGCTGAACAGCAGGTGAGGGAACTGACTGGAGTGGAGATGCTAAGGGAGGAACAGAGGCAGGAGTGGCTGACAACGGAGCTGAGGTTGGTGTGGCTGACGGCTGAGCTACAGACTGGGCTAGACAGGGAGATAAAGCTACGGCCTGGGCTAATAAAGCTGGTGCATGAGCAGGGGACACCTCAGCTAGTCTAACCAGTGATACTGCGAGGGCGTGAAAAGCTGGATCAGGAGGTGGATGAAAGGGTGAAGTAGTAGGTGGACCGGTTAGCTCTTCCAAGCCTCCAGGGAGGTCAGGCTGGGTTCTGGCTGCCCTCAGCCTGGGCGCTGGGACAGGCACAGAAGGTGGCTGGACACCAGTCACCCCCACCCGAGAAACAGGAGCGGGTGTGGAGGTAGACTGGGTCGCAGCTGCCCTCCTCCTGGGAGCTGGCACTGGAGTGGGTGTAGGCCGACTGATAGGAGTGGAAATAACGACTGGGTGAGTGACACTGACAGGTCTATCGGGTTGTATTCTGGTCTTTCTGCCACCACTATTTACAGTTTTTGACTGAACAGTCTTTGGGGAGCCAGAGCAGAAAAAATCTTCCCAGTCCACATCATCCTCAAGGAGGGAAACTCCCCATGAATCAGAAAAGAGTCTGTTGTGTGTTTTAAGTGGATAATCAGATGAGGGGTGTGGAAAACAGTCACTGGAACTCACCACCGGGAGTTGCTGAACAGAGTCCGTTTTATGGCGGCGTGTGCGCCGCTTTCCCCGGGAAGAGGAAGCGGGCCGGGTAAACGGCTGAGCCTCTGGCGCGGTAGCCTCCGCTGAGCCGAGATGGGAGGTGTAGCCGCTGTGCCGTGGCGAGGCGGAAAGGCTGGAGAGTGAAAAGGCTGGCGGGCGAGCGAGGAGCGAAGCGGCGGGAGAGCGAGCGGCCGAAGCTTGGGCTGTGACGCCCACTCTCCGCGGCGAATGCTCCGGTGCAGCTGAGGCAGCAGGTGGGGGAACGTGGCGTCTCCGAGGCCCGCCCAGAGCCAGGCGAGTCCCCTCGAAGACGTGCTCTCTCTCCGCGAAGAGCCGCTGTTTTCCCCGAAGCCCCTCCGTCCAGCGAAGGAGCGCTGCCTCCTGCCGCTCGAAAAGTTCAGGGTCCGCTGGGTCCACAACGCGGGGTCGGGTCATTCTGTCAAGGGTAGTGTCGTGGATGAGAGAAGGAGGACCCAAACGCTGGACTCACAGGCAGGTAGGTGAAGGTGGATGTTTATTGCCGAAGGAGTGAGCAAACAGTACAGAGGGAGGAAATGGCTGGCTGACTGAATGAACAAAGGACTGACTGACTGACTGACTGACTGACTGGACATACAGACGACATTGACATCAGACATACATCATTAATGACCCGACATTGAATGGGTAGAACAGAGGGCTTAAATACACAGACTGGTGATAATGATGATAATGAGAGACCGGTGAGTACACAGCTGAACATAATGAACTAATGATAATGGGAAGAGGACTGAACATAATGCACACAGACCAAGGCTAACACAATAAAACAGGAAGTGGAACAGGCAGTAGATAAACAGTGAACATGAACTAAGAATACTGGGTCAAAGACCCAGAAACCCTGACAACGAGACCCTCTTTATTTCGTGCTAACAATGAAGGTTTCATAGAAGATTCCATAGGAACTGCTTGGGGTCATTTTCGACCCCACTTGTGGAAGAGTGGGGTAGTGATACAAAAACTGCATTTTTTTTTTTTTAATTAATGAAAAAATAAATAAAAATAGAAATGGCTTCATGTTACAAACATATTTTATGAGGAGTACCTGGAATATGAATATATTACAACTTTTCATTTTAAATATTTTGAAGAAAAACAACCTGTGGGGTCATTTTTGACCCCACGTGTGCATCTAAGGGTTAAAGATTTTATGTGGAGTGAATAAATAAAAGTATATTTATGGTGCCTGCTAGAGACAAAGCACGTACAAACCCCAAAACACGTAAAAACTCCATAGCACGTACAAAGGCTGTGTAATTTTTAAAAGTTTACGCACTTTGGAATACAGTTACGTAAAGTCACAGTTGTTGGACAAAATAAATGTGAAAAATGTTGTTTTGTTTACCCTCGTGATTTTTGAAATGGTTTTATTTACAAACTTGTTTTTGTTTGCGGTCAGCTTTAATATATTTGGTGTCGTATTGGCCGTCTGATAAATTGATTTTGTGACTGTTTTGCTACATGGGGCCCACCCAGTGCCATAAATTAGCCAATTCAAACTAGAAGTAAGATGCAACTACAGAACCCAATGATAATGCCATTCCAACTTTTTAGCTCGTGTTGTACCCACAAAAAACTTGAAAGATGGGGCCCGGATGGATTTCTATGTACTTTGCCTAGTTGGGGTCCATTTAGTTCCCAGATTCTACCAATATAACACCGAGATGGGCTTATAAAATGGGGCCATTATGGAACCCGCGGACAATCACACTTAAAACCCACTTTTTAGTCTTTGTGGTGCCCACATGGTACCCACAAAAAGCTTGAAAGATGGGGCCCGGGGGGGTTTCTGTGTACTTTGCCCAGTTGGGGCCCATTAGTTCCCAGATTTTACCAACATAGCACCTATATGGGCATTTAACATGGGGCCATTACGGAACCTGTGGACAATCCTATATGGGGCCCATTTTTCAGCCCATTTCCAAACCATATGGGCCCCACATATAAATGTTGGCTGGGAAAGTGTTCTGGACAAACTTACTCAGGTTAGGAAGCCTTTCGAAACACTCTGTCGGAAAATCAACTTTTAAAAGAGGATTCAAAGACAGCCAGACAGCAAGTCAAACAGCTGTTGGCCCAAATTTCACTGATGCTACCAAGCTGGAACAATATGGGATCCAAGCTGAGGAAGAAAAAGAGGAACAGACTTGTTCAGATCAGGAAAAGACCAGCATCTTTGACCTTGAGATGAACCGTCTGAAAGAGCAGCTTAGGCAGAGGGACAGTGAAATCCTGATCCTGAAACAGGAGAAGGACGGCCTGTCTGCCGAGCTCGCAAAGCTTCAGAAACACGAGGCCCCTCTGAAAGAAACTCAGTGGAATCAGAAAACACAGACAGAAAATCTGGAGGAAGAAAAAGAGAAAGTCCTGGAAGATCAGAAACTGGTGAAGGACACAAAAGAAATGCAGAACAAACTGGACACGCAGAGAAAAGAATTAGCGGAGGCTAAGATGGAGATAGAAGACACGGCAACCCCAGAGTCCTCCTCATTAGAAATACAGGAGGTGAATCAGAGCGCTGAGAAGGGCGGAGTCAACACGAAAACACAGAACATGGGGAGAAGTTGTGTGTCCACAGAGTTATTCAGTTGGTGGTTTCACAGGCCATAGAAAAAGTCTCTTCTAAATACAAGCTCTTCACAGAGCGCCTGACTCCTGACTGCATCAGCGATCGCCTGATTGAGAGAATCTGGCCTGAAATTGGGCTGAAACATTTGGACATATCCACAAAATGGCTGAAAAAGATAGACAAGGCCATTCTCAAGGATCTGTGCCAAACACACAACTGCAAGGAAAAGTATCTGATTTTTTATCTGAGGGAACAACTTGATAATATCACAGTCCCAACCTTCACCAAACACCTTTTGGCTTTACCAAGACGAGTACTCAGTGTCTCTAAAAACAGGGAAGAGTACAAAGAAGTAGTGAAAAATTTCACTAAAGATCTGGTAATGCACGCCATGAGCCAAGAAAATGAGACAGCGACATAGCATCCAGGAACATCAGATTTCATTATACAGAGGCTTTCCCATAAGGTCTGGGACAAAATCTTGTCCAAAACCTACAAAATGTCCTTAGAGAACGTTGAATAGCTCAGCCTGACGGTGTACAACGAACTCCATGACAGGTGGCCTTCTCCAGTCCTCTTAATGAAGTCAAACAACCCAGTGGTTGACGAAGCAATCGTCAAAACCTTCAAAACACATGCCAAACTGAGGAGTCAAAATATCATCCTTAGGGCTTTCTCATGTGCACGCTAAAATTGAACTGAAACGTGCATGTGATTACGTGACAAAGCTCTGAAACTGGCTTAAAATATGCATTTACATTGGGCAATCTAAATTTAATTTTAAAACCAGAGTGGTTAAAAAATAACTACCGTACTCTTCTCTTCCCAACTTCCTTCCCTCATCACCAACTGGCCGAGGCAGATGGCCACCCCATCCCAGAGCCTGGTTCTGCCGGAGGTTTCTCTCTTTTAAAAGTGAGTTTTTCCTTCCCACTGTCGCCAAAGTGCTTGCTCTAGGGGGTTGGAGTTTTTGTGCATTATTGTAGGGTCTTGACCTTACAATATAAAGCACCATGAGGGAAGTGTTGTTGGGGTTTGGTGCTGTTTCTTAACTCAAAATGTCCAATTACAACAGGACATTTTGAGTTGAGAAACAGCACCAAACCACTAGACAAAAGGAAATAAAAATTAATAATAAAAAAGATCAAATTGAATACATTTGTGCTTTGTTCTGTTTGCTTTAAATTTGCTAAGAATGTCATATCAGATTAGAATTGTGTGTCTCAATATCATGTATCATAGCATCATTGTGTTGGCCAATTTGAAGTGGATGTCATAGTAATGTCTTTCTGTACGTGTGTACAAACCAGTGGTGAAAAACACAGAAGATACGCAAAGAATAACCGGTGTTTGAGGTTAGCTGGTTCCATTTGTTTAGATATTCTACTTTCTGTGTTCCAGATCCCCAGAATTGATATTTTCACCAAATGGTCTTTTCTGTCTGCCAGTGTGTCATGCAGTTTTCAAGATTAAAGACCTTGAAAAAGAAAAAAAGGTTCCTCACTCCAGCTCTTGGGAATCCATATACCCTTCAATATTACTTTCAGACAACAATTAATTATTTGAAATTTTAGTAAAAAGCCTTCAACCTGGTTTTATTTAGATTTATTTAGATTGTGTTCACTGACACATCTGAATTCAAACTGATAAACAGGATTTAAAAGGAGGGAGCGATGGACACTGAGCAGCAGATCAGTCCGTGTAGAAACAGGACATAAGTTTAAGGCACAGGGGGATAATTTGATTGTGATCATTTTTGATCTGACTCAGTGGTGCTGGCTTCTCTCCCGGACACATCTTTCTTTTACATGCAGGTCACTGATGTAGAATAGAATAGAATTTTATTAATCTCTATGGGAAGGTCCATTTATTGGTCATTCTTCAGGATGTGGTTTCTGTGTCTGTTCTTTCTATCCTCACATGCAGCTCAACTTTAAAAAGCAGTGCAGCTGCATGGTTGCAGATGATTGTTTCCTATATATACATACCGCTACACTAATGAAGGGCAGCACAATCAATCATGTCGATTCCTGATCTATTATGTTAAATGACATCAGTGCCATTTCAGTCCTAACTGTGCAGACCTGATCAATAATCTGAATGGAAACTGGTTCTTCTTTACACTGATGAACTGCTGATGTCTCTGACTGGATTGTCTGTTTGATTTGACACTTAAGTTATTGTGTAGTTACATTAGTACCATCAATCTGCCACCAGTGTGTGATTGTGCTTTATTTTGTAAATGGACTGGTACTTACATGGTACTTTTGTATTATATTTTCAAATTTTAAGTACATTTTACTAGAAGCCTCACTTACCCATTCACACTCTATCCTGTGCACTTTAATCCTAACATGCACACACACTCACACAGTCATCAGGGTAAAATCAGGGTTCAGTATCTTGCAGGAGGAGGAGACAGGATTGAACTGCTGACTCTCTAATTAGCAGATGACTCACTGACACAAAGACTCACCATCCCTTTGAGTAGCACCCTTGCTGAAGCTCATTCACTCATTGAAGTGCCTCTGATAAAGTAGGTCTTACAGACGGTGACCATCTGAAGCTGAAAAAAGAGTAAAAGAACTCAGGTTAGTGATGTGAAAACCTCCGATGTCACAAATCTGTCAAAGAAGTGGTGAATGCTGTGATTTACTACAGGGAGTGCAGAATTATTAGGCAAGTTGTATTTTTGAGGAATAATCTTATTATTGAACAACAACCATGTTCTCAATGAACCCAAAAAACTCATTAATATCAAAGCTGAATGTTTTTGGAAGTAGTTTTAAGTTTGTTTTTAGTTTTAGCTATTTTAGGGGGATATCTGTGTGTGCAGGTGACTATTACTGTGCATAATTATTAGGCAACTTAACAAAAAACAAATATATACCCATTTCAATTATTTATTTTTACCAGTGAAACCAATATAACATCTCCACATTCACAAATATACATTTCTGACATTCAAAAACAAAACAAAAACAAATCAGCGACCAATATAGCCACCTTTCTTTGCAAGGACACTCAAAAGCCTGCCATCCATGGATTCTGTCAGTGTTTTGACCTGTTCACCATCAACATTGCGTGCAGCAGCAACCACAGCCTCTCAGACACTGTTCAGAGAGGAAGAAGGTGTCTTCCAGAAACTGGCAGTAGGACTGGGAGTTGAGCTTGACTCCATCCTCAACCCGAAAAGGCCCCACAAGCTCATCTTTGATGATACCAGCCCAAACCAGTACTCCACCTCCACCTTGCTGGCGTCTGAGTCGGACTGGAGCTCTCTGCCCTTTACCAATCCAGCCACGGGCCCATCCATCTGGCCCATCAAGACTCACTCTCATTTCATCAGTCCATAAAACCTTAGAAAAACCAGTCTTGAGATATTTCTTGGCCCAGTCTTGACGTTTCAGCTTGTGTGTCTTGTTCAGTGGTGGTCGTCTTTCAGCCTTTCTTACCTTGGCCATGTCTCTGAGTATTGCACACCTTGTGCTTTTGGGCACTCCAGTGATGTTGCAGCTCTGAAATATGGCCAAACTGGTGGCAAGTGGCATCTTAGCAGCTGCACGCTTGACTTTTCTCAGTTCATGGACAGTTATTTTGCGCCTTGGTTTTTCCACACGCTTCTTGCGACCCTGTTGACTATTTTGAATGAAACGCTTGATTGTTTGATGATCACGCTTCAGAAGCTTTGCAATTTTGAGACTGCTGCATCCCTCTGCAAGATATCTCACTATTTTTGACTTTTCTGAGCCCGTTAAGTCCTTCTTTTGACCCATTTTGCAGAAGATGCCAAAACCACTGATATCAAAATGTGTCCGATGAGATTTCTTTGAAAATGAGGTGAAAGTGAGAAAAAAGAAAAAAAGAGCACCACCTGTGTAAGATTATGTTTCTGTAATGGTTCATTCATGAAAGTAAACATCCTCTTTAACTGAAATCATATTTTAATGCTAAAATATATATTGTTGTTTTTGTCGATGATTTTTCAAATGTTTATTTTTACCAAAAGCTTAGAAAATTATAAAGAGCATTATTATGTTTGATCAGGATGATCACAGTTACTGTGACAAAATCCTGAGTTTTCTCTCAATCAAAATATCAAAGCCTGGCTGCTCTTTTATGTGTCTGTAAACTCAGAAGAATTTTCTATTTTATTTTACTGACATATTTTCTGGAAGTTACATGTGGGCAAAAATCCACAGAGTGAGAAGTATAACATTAATAATATCATAGAGAAGAAACCAAACATGACTGTAAACGACCCACGACAGACCCGATGACACATTTGTGCTTTTCAGCATCTTTAACCACTTTTATTGCACATTTGCTGTCACAGCACACCTCAGCTGCAGCTTCCCTGCTTCCAGCCACACGAACACAACAACAACATTCAGTCCGGACTCAATTCATTGTTTTATGCTGGAGAGGTGTGATTGTGGATGCCACTCAGCTGCATCCGCCTCACCTGCAGCGGCACCGCAGATCAGGCCCCACCACAATGACATAAAGAGACATAACAAAAGTAGAAAGAGCCAACTCCAGAGAAATGATGCAATAAGATTGGAAACAAAGGCAGTGGGGGACAGAGTGAATGAAGAGAAGTCGTCTCAGTGTTGTCACTGACTGGAGAAAGAAGATCGCAGAAGTTTAGAGTGTCTCCAGCTCATTTCATTGATGCCTCATCTGACTTGTTGGTATCTAAATCGGCTACAAGGATTAGACATGTAAAGAGAAACTGAGGTTTCATGGTGGTGTCACAAGTGAAAGGACTGGTTATTTTTCACAGGCATCCAGCTGACAAAGGCAGTTACGTCATCATGGGAGCTTCTGTTCTGTATTGTATAGAGAAGAGTGAGTGAGTGGACCAGGTCATTGATTCCCAGGCCTGCTGAAGATCATGGTTTCCCAGTGGTAGTGTAGGCAGCACATGCGCATATTCTATGATGTGATTTGTACTGTTGCAGGGTAGACTGAGGCATCCCTAAAGACTGATACATCAGGTCCTGGGCAGCAGGAGAGACGTCATGACAAGAAGAGATGGTACTGAAACAGTTCTAGTTTTACATTTCTCTGAGACTTTTGCAACATCAAAGATGGTGGATGAAGTAGTACAGTTGGTGCACTCTTACTTTACTCAGATATGTAGAAAAAGGATGAGAAATAATATTTATCACATCATCATTGTTATTACTGTCAACAGTAGTTATCAAAGTAATATATATTAACAAAAACATCCCTATCATTATCTGTATTATTTCATGCTGTGTTAAAAATAATTACATGCACTTTACAACATTCAGTTCAGGTCATGTTTGTTTAGCATTAGCATGCAGAAATGCCTTCAGGTAATCTTTTACCGTGCAGTATTAGAACAGGCTGAACTAGACAAACATTTTTATGGAATGAAACATGAGTGCGATACAACAAAGCTGCTCACCCTGAAAAAAGTAACTGCCACCTTAATGAAGCGGATGACACAAAGTACATACTAAGAGCTATAATGTAACAAATGTTCTTTTCTTATTAATGATTTCTAATGAACAGGGAAACCAAACACACTATAAACTGAGAAAAAGCATTTAGGCGGAATAAAGTCTCTAAAAATTATCTGATCAGTTTCAGGCTTGGTTGTTTGATATATTCTCAGAACAGAGAATAAGATATTAAACTGATAACTGGTGCATCTTTCACCTTTGTTTGGATAAAATGCTGGTTTGGGAAAAAAAGAAATCATGCCACCTCACACTTTACCAGTTTACCTACTGCATGTTGTTTAGAACATTTTCACATTAATCCTAGTGAAGAGTGATGCAGTGGTGAGTCCTGTCACCTGTTAGGGTTGTAAATCCTTGATTATTTATTTAAATTATTTGATAAAGCTGTTTTAATTATTCTATTTATACACAATGCAAATGTGCTCATGAATGAGTTGGCTCTCTGTGTTTTGAGGGCCATAAGCTTCGTCCGGCGCTATGCCTGTGCTGAAATATTGACGTGGATGTAGATCGCTTGAGGTTCCTTTTTTTCTGCATGCTTACACATACACTGATAATGGTTAGAATAAGTCTTTCTAGGTCAGGAAGTCCAAACAAGATGCCCTGAACTGGGCCTTAAAATCAGCTGAGGGATAATATTAGATGATCAAGGCTACATAGGGTTGTTTTTCTTCTTTGTCTTTCTGATTCCAGGAGGAGCAGATACGAGGCGAGGTCGGACTGAACGGAGTGGATTGGAAGGGAGTTCAAACACATGCAAGTTAGGTTAACTAACTATCTCTATTTGTTAACCCTGGCACAGATTGTTGATCTGCCGAGTAACCTGTCTTTAAAACAGCAGCGTGAATGATCAGTATTTCTGCACAACTTCACTGACACAGAGAGGCTATCAGCATGTCTGATGCAGAATTTCTTTAACACCGTGAGAAACTGCACCATCTAGTGGTGACAGAGTGAAATGTCAGGGTGATTGATATCAGCTCCACCCATAACAGAGTAAATGAAACCTAAAGATTCACTTCGACGATCACCCGGGAACTCATTACAGTAAAGGTTGGGATCTGTACGGACGAATACAATTTAGTTCAAAAGTCAGAGTGACTGTATTTCGGTGAGTCTTTTCCTTTAAGTAATCTGTAAATTATCAGGGATGGCTGAGAAATTGCTTTTAGGTTACTTGAGTTGCCATGTGTGTTCAGAGACTTTCAGAGATCCTGTGTCTCTGAGCTGCGGCCACAGCTTCTGTTCAAGCTGCCTGCAGAAATTCTGGGAACAAACTAAAAACAAAAACTGTCCCATTTGTAAAAGAAAATCTTCAAAGGATGAAGCATCCATGAATTTTGCTCTGAAAGAACTTGCTGACTCCTTTGCTAAGACACACAGTGAGAGCTCATGTGAGACAGAAAAAGAAAAGGAGGAAGAGAAGGAGGAGGTGGTGTGTGATAAACATCCAGACGTCCCTTACTGGTACTGTGAGGATGAAGACAGAGCTGTGTGTCCTGTGTGTGAGTTTTCTCACCACCAGAGTCACAAAGTGGTTCCTGTAGAAGAAGCAGTCAGTGACCTGAAGGAGCAGCTGAAATCTGACTTAAAGTCTCTGCAGGACAAGAGGAACAAATACAAACAAGTGGAGGAAACATACAATGAAATGAGGGAACACACGAAGAAGCAGCTGTTGTCCACAGAGAGGCAGATCAGAGCAGAGTTCAACAAGCTCCAGCAGTTCCTGAAAGAGGAAGAGGAGTCCAGACTGGCAGCTCTGAGGGAGGAAGAGGAGCAGAAGGGGAGGACTATCAGCAGAGAGATGAAGATGATTGAGGAGCAGATCTCCTCTCTGTCAGACAGCATCTCTGCTGTTGAAGAAGAGCTGCAGAAACACAGCGTGCCATTCCTCAGCAGTTATAAAGACACTCAGAGCAGAGCCAGAGCCCAGAGCTCAGTGTCAGATCCACAGCTGGTCTCAGGAGCACTGATAGATGTGGCCAAACACCTGGGCAACCTGTCCTTCAGAGTGTGGGAGAAGATGAAGGAGAAGGTCCACTTCAGTCCTGTCATTCTGGACCCAAACACTGCAAGTGGCTGGCTCTATCTGTCTGATGATCTGACCAGTGTGAGGCATGGAGACACAAAGCAGCAGCTTCCTGATAATCCAGAGAGAAACACTAAGTATGCCAATGTTTTTGGCTCTGAGGGCTTCAGCTCAGGGAAACACAGCTGGGAGGTGGAGGTGGGAGACCATCCTGGCTGGACTGTGGGTTTAGTTAAAGAGTCAGTTGACAGAAAGGGAGAGCGTTTTCCTTTACCAAAATATGGAATCTGGTGTTTATGGCATAACAGTGGAAAATACACTAATTTTGTTTGTCAGACTCTACAAGTGAAGAAGAGTCTCCAGAGGATCAGAGTCCAGCTGGACTATGACAGGGGGGAGGTGTCCTTCTATGACCCTGAAGACATGACTCACATCTGCACCCACAGAGACACTTTCACTGAGAAACTCTTCCCATTTTTTGAGGTTGGAGAAGCAGGAGACGCCAAAACCTCTGATATCAAAATCTGTCAGACTGAGATTTCTGTGAAAACTGCAACGACGTCTCTGTGAATTCTTTTTTCTTTTCTCTTGTTTCAAATTTTCTCGTTGTTTGTTACAGCTTGTTTTGTGGTTGTTTGTTTTTCAATTCCGGCTACTCCTGTTGTTATTTTTTATGAGAGAAATTTCAGAAAGAAAAATTTAGCACCTGAAGCAATTTATACAATAAGATACAAATTATTTTCAAAACACAGAGTAAAACAAAATCATAAATGTAATATTTTTTGTTTTGTTGCAAATTCAGTTTGAAGGTGTTTAAAGCCATTAAGTGTTCATGAAACTGTTTTTAAACATTTAATCAGTATAAAATAGATGTGACATTGATAAACAAGCTCTGATAAATGCCACTTTCTTTACCTTTATCAGTTATTTAGATCCATATCAGCTCATAACAGCATCGTGACAATTTGTGCTTCTAATGTCTCCTTTTAATACTTAACTGTCAGTGATTCATTTAAGTGATTTGCTTCATTTAAATGTGTTTCTTATAGCATGTTCTCCATTATGTTGCAAAATAAACCAAACTGTGTAGGTTGTCATAATAATTCAGCCATGTTTTTCTTTAAAATGTGTCATTTCAGAATAATGTTGACTGTCTGACATTTATTCAGTTGTATTCATACAAACTAAAGTTCATTATTGTTCCTAAGTTCTGTGTAAATTGCTTTGTCAGATACAGACACTGTTTTCTTTGCTACTGACTGACCCAAAGCATTTATTTCATAATTGTTGAACATTTGTACAGTTGGAGCTGCTGTTTGTTCCAGTGTGTTTCTGTGAACTCTCACTTCATATTCCAGATCACATCAGCACATTCAGGATTTCGTCTCGTTAACTGTGGATTTCCTGTTTTACACCTGCAGAGCAAATATGATGAAAATGTTGGAAACACGAGTTCACTGATTTCCTGGATTATTTTCCGTCAATAAATACATCAAAGCCTGTCTGATGTGTCTGTAAACACAGAAAGACGCTGAACTTTCTATTTAAACTGTCATTTTATTGATAACACCTTAACACATTTTCTTGAAGTTAGTGAAACACGTGTAGCATATAAGAGAATAAAGCATCTAATCTGAGGAAACAGAACTAGAGGATTAATAGTGTTATACAGAAGAAATCCAAAAGTGTCAATAAGAGATAAAAGGAAAGTAAGAGGAGGACACTTCATGTAGTTTATGTGCAGGGCTGCACAAACAGTCTCTGTTCAATTTCTGATGAACTGCGGATGTCTCTGACTGGACTTTCTGTTTGATTATGTTTGTTCCTTTATTTGTTTTTACTTTGACTACAAGTGGCAGATGGCTGCCCACTCCCTGAACTTGGTTCTGCTGGAGGCTTCTTCCTGCTAAAGGGGAGTTTTTCCTTCCCACTGTTGCCAAAGCCCAAAATCATAGAGAGTCATACGACTGTTGGGATTTTCTCTGTTTTCTTGGTATTATTGTAGGGTCTTTCCCTTACAGTATAAAACTTCTTAAGGCGAATGTTGTTCTGATTTAGCATCATATAAATAAAAGTTAATAGAATTACAGGCTTAGTTAACAGGAAGGAAGAATATCCTGCTTTACCAAAGTTAGACATTTGGTGTTTCTAATATAACAATAGACAACATACAGATGTTGTTGGTCAGACTGTGACCCTGAAGACATGACTCACATCTACACTCACAGAGACACTTTCACTGAGACACGTTTAATATTTGGAAAGCAGGAGATGCCAAAACAGTCTAAGGGAGTTTTCATCATAGTTCAGTGAGGTCTCAGTAATTTTCTGTTTTTTGGTTTTTATTTTTGGTTTATTTTTAATTTTTGTGTAAATGGGTATCATATTCTATCAACGTGTCCTTCAGAGTGTGGGAGAAGATGAAGGAAAAGGTCCACTTCAGTCCTGTCATTCTGGACCCAAACACTGCACACTGTTGTCGCTATCTGTCTGATGATCTGATCAGTGTGAGACTTGGATTTAAAAAAACAGCAGATTTCTGACAATCCACAGAAAAACATTAAGTATCCCGACGTTTTTGGCTCTGAGGGCTTCAGCTCAGGGAAACACAGCTGGGAGGTGGGAGACCATCCTGAGTGGAGTGTGGGTTTAATAAAAGTGTCAGCTGACAAGAATGAATCATTCATTTCACCAGAAACTGGAACCTGGTGTTTAAATTATGAGTGGAAAATACACTGATGTTGTTTATCAGACTCTAAGAGTGACGAAGAGTCTCCAGAGGATCAATGACCGTCCCCAAGAGAAGCATTTATTAATGACAGCTCAGTGCAGCCTAAGTTCAAACCAGAATTTAAAAAGCGACGCATATTAATGTTGGTTCAGTCACATTTCTCTCTGAAGCATAGAGACTATCGGCGGTAGTCTGGTGGTGTATTCAACATCTATATCACAGACACAGCGCCATCTAGTGAGAATGTAATAAAATAGCAAGTCCATTACTATCAGCTCCGCCCCTAACAGAGTAAATGAAACTTAAACTCATTGTCGACCACGCTGGAGACGCCTTCACATTAAAACCTGCGCTCTGTACCGAAGAGCACAATTTGGCGGCATTATCAAGCAAAGAGGTCGTATTTCGGTGAGTCATTGAAACCAAACCCTGGAAAATGGCAGAGAAAGTCGCACTTTTTGAAAACTATCTGAGCTGCCATGTGTGTTCAGAGACTTTCAGAGATCCTGTGTCTCTGAGCTGCAGCCACAGCTTCTGTTCAAGCTGCCTGCAGAAATTCTGGGAACAAACTAAAAACAAAAACTGTCCCATTTGTAAAAGAAAATCTTCAAAGGATGAACCATCTATAAACGTTTCTCTCAAAGAACTTGCTGACTCCTTTGCTAAGAAACACAGTGAGAGCTCACCTGAGGCAGAAAACGAGAAGGAGGAGGTGGTGTGTGATAAACATCCAGACGTCCCTTACTGGTACTGTGAGGATGAAGACAGAGCTGTGTGTCCTGTGTGTGAGTTTTCTCTCCACCAGACTCACAAAGTGGTTCCTGTAGAAGAAGCAGTCAGTGACCTGAAGGAGCAGCTGAAATCTGACTTAAAGTCTCTGCAGGACAAGAGGAACAAATACAAACAAGTGGAGGAAACATACAATGAAATGAGGGAACACATGAAGAAGCAGCTGTTGTCCACAGAGAGGCAGATCAGAGCAGAGTTCAACAAGCTCCAGCAGTTCCTGAAAGAGGAAGAGGAGTCCAGACTGGCAGCTCTGAGGGAGGAAGAGGAGCAGAAGGGGAGGACTATCAGCAGAGAGATGAAGATGATTGAGGAGCAGATCTCCTCTCTGTCAGACAGCATCTGTGCTGTTGAAGAAGAGCTGCAGAAACACAGCGTGCCATTCCTCAGCAGTTATAAAGACACTCAGAGCAGAGCCCAGAGCTCAGTGTCAGATCCACAGCTGGTCTCAGGAGCACTGATAGATGTGGCCAAACACCTGGGCAACCTGTCCTTCAGAGTGTGGGAGAAGATGAAGGAGAAGGTCCACTTCAGTCCTGTCATTCTGGACCCAAACACTGCAAGCCCCTATCTCTATCTGTCTGATGATCTGACCAGTGTGATGAATGGAGACACAAAGCAGCAGCTTCCTGATAATCCAGAGAGAAACACTAAGTATGATGATGTTTTTGGCTCTGAGGGCTTCAGCTCAGGGAAACACAGCTGGGAGGTGGAGGTGGGAGACCATCCCGACTGGATTGTGGGTTTAGTTAAAGAGTCAGTTGACAGGAAGGGAGAGCGTTTTGCTTCACCAAAATATGGAAACTGGTGTTTACTGCACCGCAGTGGAGAATACAATAATGGTGTTGGTCAGACTGTGACAGTGAAAAAGAGTCTCCAGAGGATCAGAGTCCAGCTGGACTATGACAGGGGGGAGGTGTCCTTCTATGACCCTGAAGACATGACTCACATCTACACTCACAGAGACACTTTCACTGAGAAACTCTTCCCATTTTTTGAGGTTGGAGAAGCAGGAGACGCCAAAATCTGTGAGACTGAGATTTCTCTGAAAACTGCAACGACGTCTCTGTGAATTCTTTTTTCTTTTCTCTTGTTTCAAATTTTCTCGTTGTTTGTTACAGCTTGTTTTGTGGTTGTTTGTTTTTCAGTTTCGGCTACTCCTGTTGTTATTTTTTATGAGCGAAATTTCAGAAAGAAAAATTTAGCACCTGAAGCAATTTATACAATAAGATACAAATTATTTTCAAAACACAGAGTAAAACAAAATCATAAATGTAATATTTTTTGTTTTGTTGCAAATTCAGTTTGAAGGTGTTTAAAGCCATTAAGTGTTCATGAAACTGTTTTTAAACATTTAATCAGTATAAAATAGATGTGACATTGATAAACAAGCACTGATAAATGTCACTTTCTTTACCTTTATCAGTTATTTAGATCCATATCAGCTCATAACAGCATCGTGACAATTTGTGCTTCTAATGTCTCCTTTTAATACTTAACTGTCAGTGATTCATTTAAGTGATTTGCTTCATTTAAATGTGTTTCTTATAGCATGTTCTCCATTATGTTGCAAAATAAACCAAACTGTGTACGTTGGTGTAATAATTCAGCCATGTTTTTCTTTAAAATGTGTCATTGCAGAATAATGTTGACTGTCTGACATTTATTCAGTTGTATTCATACAAACTAAAGTTCATTATTGTTCCTAAGTTCTGTGTAAATTGCTTTGTCAGATACAGACACTGTTTTCTTTGCTACTGACTGACCCAAAGCATTTATTTCATAATTGTTGAACATTTGTACAGTTGGAGCTGCTGTTTGTTCCAGTGTGTTTCTGTGAACTCTCACTTCATATTCCAGATCACATCAGCACATTCAGCATTTGGTCTTGTTAACTGTGGATTTCCTGTTTTACACCTGCAGAGCAGATATGATGAAAATGTCGGAAACATGAGTTCACTGATTTCCTGGATTATTTTCTGTCAATAAAAATATCAAAGTCTGGCTGCGTTTTGATTTGTGTTTAAACATAGAAGAAAATTTGATCTCTTAATTTTTATTGTTTAATTCTTACTGTATTCAAACTGTCCTTTTATTGGTAACACATTAACACATCTTGTTGAAGTTAGAGAAACACGTGCATCACCTAAGAGAATAAAGCAATAATCTGAAGAATCAGAGAATTTAAGGATTAATATTATTATACAGAAGAAATCTAAAGTAGCAATAAGAGACAAAAGGAAAAGTAAGAGGAGGAAACTTCATGTAGTTTGTGTGTAGGGCTGCACAAAAAACCTGTGTTTATTATTTAATCGTTGATAATTCAAACAGAATGATGATTTATTAGAGGCATCAGTGCCATTTTAGTCCCCACTGTGCAGCCCTGATGTTGTTGGTCAGACTGTGACAGTGAAGAAGAGTCTCCAGAGGATCAGAGTCCAGCTGGACTATGACAGGGGGGAGGTGTCCTTCTATGACCCTGAAGACATGACTCACATCTGCACTCACAGAGACACTTTCACTGAGATTCGTGTAATATTGGAAAAGCAAGAGATGCCAAAACAACTGATAATAACCTGTTTTAGACTTTTAGAACTTTTCATTGTAGTTCAGTGAGATCTCAGTGAATTTCTTTCCTTTGATTTATTTTAAATTTTTGTGTAAATTATTGTGAATGTATTTGTTTCATCTTTCAATCTTTAATCAATTCCATCAATTTCTTTCTATGTGAGAAAACACTAAAATATCTCTTGGAGTAACTGAAATGTACAACATGAACTGCTGATGACTGAAACACAGAACAGTCATGTGTTCATTTCTTGTCATTTAAGGTCAAGAGCCGTCACTACAGGCCTGCAGGCAGAAATCTGAGAAGCCTGATCTGAAACTTTTCTGTTAGTCACTGTGATTTGGAGCGACTAAAAGTGATCAAAAACCATTTAAATAACAATTTGACTAGTTCATCTTTTGGTTGTTTCAGTGGCTGAAACACTAAAAATAACGGTTTTTTTCTCCTTTTTTGGACACCTGCTGTATTTGAAAGCAATTTGAGTCTTTTTAATTATTATTGTTGCATGGAGGATTTACAAAACTCACTGAAGATGTTATAATGAAAACACTGAACATTTGAAAACCTCATCAGGCAAGTCTTGATACAAAAGCTGAAGCTGAGAACATTTCCTCTGTATTTGTATTTGATACTAATTAGTCTTATTAACTGTGGAGTTCAAGTTTTTCTCCTGATGAACAAAAATTGTGAAAATATCAGCAAAACAAGTTCATTAATCTCCTGTTTTTTTTTCTGTCAGTTAAATACATCAAAGCCTGTCTGATGTGTCTGTAAACACAGAAGGACGCTGAACTTTCTATTTAAACTGTCATTTTATTGATAACACCTTAACACATTTTCTTGACGTTAGAGAAACACGTGAAGCATGTAAGAGAACAGAGCAATAATCAGAAGAATCCGAGAACTAGAGGATTAATATTATTATACAGAAGAAACCCAACATGACAATAAGAGACAAAGGGAAAGACTATGACAGGGGGGAGGTGTCCTTCTATGACCCTGAAGACATGACTCACATCTACACTCACAGAGACACTTTCACTGAGAAACTCTTCCCATTTTTTGAGGTTGGAGAAGCAGGAGACACCAAAACCTCTGATATCAAAATGTGTCCGATGAGATTTCTTCAAAAATGAGGTGGAAGTAAACAACCCACGACAGACCCGATGACACACTTATGCTTTTCAGCATCTTTAACCACTTTTATTGCACGGTTGCTGTCACAACACCCCGCAGCTGCAGCTTCCCTGCTGCCAGCCACACATACACAACAACAACATTCACTCTGGACTCAGTTCATTGGTTTATGCCGGAGAGGCGTGATTGTGGATGCCGCTTTGATGTGTCTGCCTCACCTGCAGCGGCACTGCAGATCAGGCCCCGCCACAATGAAAAAAAGAGACATAACAAAAGTAGAAAGAGCCAACTGCAGAGAAATGATGCACTAAGGTTGGAAACAGAGGCAGTGGGGGAAAGAGTGAAAGACACCCTAAGAAGAGAAGCTGACTCCGTGTTGTCACTGGCTGGAGAAAGAAGATGGCAGATGTTTACAGTGTCTCCAGCTCATCTCAGTGATGCCTCATCTGACTTGTTGGCATCTAAATTGGCTACAAGGATTAGACATGTAAAGAGAAACTGCAGTTTCATGGTGGTGTCACAAGTGAAAGGACTGGTTCATCTTCCCAGATATCCAGGTGATGAAGGCAGTTACGTCATCACGGGACCTTTTATTCTATATTGTATAGATAAATGTCTTTGACAGAAAATTTAAACATAATATTTTCATGTTACCTGAAGGTTGTACTGGACAGTAAGTCCAGTTTAAAGATATTACTTTGAATTGAATTGAATACTTTGAAGTGATGCATCTTTCCCAAATAATAAATTATTGGTCTTTAAACCTTTATTTGGATAAAATGCTGGTTTGGCAAAAAAATAAAAAATAATAATAATGTCACAGCACTCTTTAGAGTTTACCTACCACTGCATGTTGTTTAGAACATTTTCAGATTAATCCTAGTGAAGAGTGATGCAGTGGTGAGTCCTGTCACCTCACAACAACATGTTCCTGGGTTTATTCAGGGTGGGGGTTTTCTCTGCAGCTTAGATGTTGTTCCTCTGTCTCTGTGGGTTCAGTCCGAGTAATCTGGCTTCCTCCCACAGTTCAAACACATGCAGGTTAGGTTAACTGATGATCCAAAATTGTCTGTCTGTCTCTACTTTTTTAACCCTGCCACAGATTGTTGACCTGCTCAGTGTCTAACCTGCCTTTAAAACAGCAGCACAACTGAACAGTATTTCTGCACAAGTTCACAGACACAGACAGGTATGAGCATGTCTGATGCAGTATTTCTTTAACACTCTGAAAAACTGCGCCATCTAGTGGTGACAGAGTGAAATGGCGGGGTCATTGATATCAGCTCCACCCATAAGAGAGTAAATGAAACCTAAAGACTCACTTTCACGATCACCCGGGAACGCATTACAGTAAAGGCTGGGATCTGTACTGACGAATACAATTTTGTTCAAAAGTCAGAGTGACTGTATTTCGGTGAGTCTTGTCCTTTAAGTAATCTGTAAATTATCAGGGATGGCTGAGAAATTGCTTTTAGAAGGTTACTTGAGCTGCCATGTGTGTTCAGAGACTTTCAGAGATCCTGTGTCTCTGAGCTGCAGCCACAGCTTCTGTTCAAGCTGCCTGCAGAAATTCTGGGAACAAACTAAAAACAAAAACTGTCCCATTTGTAAAAGAAAATCTTCAAAGGATGAACCATCTATAAACGTTGCTCTCAAAGAACTTGCTGACTCCTTTGCTAAGGGGCAGAGTGAGAGCTCACCTGAGACAGAAAACGAGAAGGAGGAAGAGAAGGAGGAGGTGGTGTGTGATAAACATCCAGACGTCCCTTACTGGTACTGTGAGGATGAAGACAGAGCTGTGTGTCCTGTGTGTGACTTTTCTCTCCACCAGAGTCACAAAGTGGTTCCTGTAGAAGAAGCAGTCAGTGACCTGAAGGAGCAGCTGAAATCTGACTTAAAGTCTCTGCAGGACAAGAGGAACAAATACAAACAAGTGGAGGAAACATACAATGAAGTGAGGGAACACATGAAGAAGCAGCTGTTGTCCACAGAGAGGCAGATCAGAGCAGAGTTCAACAAGCTCCAGCAGTTCCTGAAAGAGGAAGAGGAGTCCAGACTGGCAGCTCTGAGGGAGGAAGAGGAGCAGAAGGGGAGGACTATCAGCAGAGAGATGAAGATGATTGAGGAGCAGATCTCCTCTCTGTCAGACAGCATCTGTGCTGTTGAAGAAGAGCTGCAGAAACACAGCGTGCCATTCCTCAGCAGTTATAAAGACACTCAGAGCAGAGCCAGAGCCCAGAGCTCAGTGTCAGATCCACAGCTGGTCTCAGGAGCACTGATAGATGTGGCCAAACACCTGGGCAACCTGTCCTTCAGAGTGTGGGAGAAGATGAAGGAGAAGGTCCACTTCAGTCCTGTCATTCTGGACCCAAACACTGCAAGCCCCTATCTCTATCTGTCTGATGATCTGACCAGTGTGAGGAATGGAGACACAGAGCAGCAACTTCCTGATAATCCAGAGAGAAACACTAAGTATGAAGATGTTTTTGGCTCTGAGGGCTTCAGCTCAGGGAAACACAGCTGGGACGTGGAGGTGGGAGACCATCCTTTGTGGATTGTGGGTTTAGCTAAAGAGTCAGTTGACAAAAATGAGCCATTTGTTTCACCAGAATATGGAGTCTGGTGTTTACTGTACCGCAGTGGAGAATACAATAATGGTGATGGTCAGACTGTGACAGTGAAGAAGAGTCTCCAGAGGATCAGAGTCCAGCTGGACTATGACAGGGGGGAGGTGTCCTTCTATGACCCTGAAGACATGACTCACATCTGCACTCACAGAGACACTTTCACTGAGAAACTCTTCCCATATTTTAACATTGGAGAGGCAGGAGACGCCAAAACCTCTGATATCAAAATCTGTCAGACTGAGATTTCTCTGAAAACTGCAACGACGTCTCTGTGAACTTTTTTTCTCTTGTCTCATCCTTTTAGTTACAGCTTGTTTTGTGGTTGTTTGTTTTTCAATTTAGGCAACTCCTGTTTTTATTTTTTAGGTAAGAAATTGCAGAAAGAAAGATTTGTATCTGAAGCATTTTATACAATGTGATAAAAATCATTTTCAAAACAGTAAAATTAAAGGATAAAAGTAATTTTTGCTTTGTTTTCTTGCAAATTCAGTTTGAAGGTCCTTAAAACTTTATATTTATTTGTTCTTTTTTTGGTTGATCTTTTCCTTTTTTGACAAATATATAGCAGTTTCAAGTCATTGGGTGTTCATGAAACAGTTTTTACACATTTAAACAGTGCGAAGTTGAACATACTTCCATGTGTCAGACATTGATGAACAAGCACTGATAAATGTCACTTTCCTTTCCTTCATCAGTTATTTAGATCCATATCAGCTAATAACAGCATCGTGACAATTTGTGTTTTAATGGTTTCAAAATGATAAATAGACTTGACTTAAATAATCCTAATGTCATCTTTTAAAACTTAACTGTCAGTGATTCATTTAAGTGATTTGCTTCATTTAAATGTGTTTCTTATAGCATGTTCTCCATTATGTTGCAAAATAAACCAAACTGTGTACGTTGGTGTAATAATTCAGCCATGTTTTTCTTTAAAATGTGTCATTGCAGAATAATGTTGACTGTCTGACATTTATTCAGTTGTATTCATACAAACTAAAGTTCATTATTGTTCCTAAGTTCTGTGTAAATTGCTTTGTCAGATACAGACACTGTTTTCTTTGCTACTGACTGACCCAAAGCATTTATTTCATAATTGTTGAACATTTGTACAGTTGGAGCTGCTGTTTGTTCCAGTGTGTTTCTGTGAACTCTCACTTCATATTCCAGATCACATCAGCACATTCAGCATTTGGTCTTGTTAACTGTGGATTTCCTGTTTTACACCTGCAGAGCAGATATGATGAAAATGTCGGAAACATGAGTTCACTGATTTCCTGGATTATTTTCTGTCAATAAAAATATCAAAGTCTGGCTGCGTTTTGATTTGTGTTTAAACATAGAAGAAAATTTGATCTCTTAATTTTTATTGTTTAATTCTTACTGTATTCAAACTGTCCTTTTATTGGTAACACATTAACACGTCTTGTTGAAGTTAGAGAAACACGTGCATCACCTAAGAGAATAAAGCAATAATCTGAAGAATCATAGAATTTAAGGATTAATATTATTATACAGAAGAAATCTAAAGTAGCAATAAGAGACAAAAGGAAAAGTAAGAGGAGGAAACTTCATGTAGTTTATGTGTAGGGCTGCACAAAAAAACCTGTGTTTATTATTTAATTGTTGATAATTCAAACAGAATGATGATTTATTAGAGGCATCAGTGCCATTTTAGTCCCCACTGTGCAGCCCTGATGTTGTTGGTCAGACTGTGACAGTGAAGAAGAGTCTCCAGAGGATCAGAGTCCAGCTGGACTATGACAGGGGGGAGGTGTCCTTCTATGACCCTGAAGACATGACTCACATCTGCACTCACAGAGACACTTTCACTGAGATTCGTGTAATATTGGAAAAGCAGGAGATGCCAAAACAACTGATAATAACCTGTTTTAGACTTTTAGAACTTTTCATTGTAGTTCAGTGAGATCTCAGTGAATTTCTTTCCTTTGGTTCATTTTACATTTTTGTGTAAATTATTGTGAATGTATTTGTTTCATCTTTCAAGCTTTAATCAATCCCATCAATTTCTTTCTATGTGAGAAAACACTAAAATATCTCTTGGAGTAACTGAAATGTACAACATGAACTGCTGATGACTGAAACACAGAACAGTCATGTGTTCATTTCTTGTCATTTAAGGTCAAGAGCCGTCACTACAGGCCTGCAGGCAGAAATCTGAGAAGCCTGATCTGAAACTTTTCTGTTAGTCACTGTGATTTGGAGCGACTAAAAGTGATCAAAAACCATTTAAATAACAATTTGACTAGTTCATCTTTTGGTTGTTTCAGTGGCTGAAACACTAAAAATAACGTTTTTTTCTCCTTTTTTGGACACCTGCTGTATTTGAAAGCAATTTGAGTCTTTTTAATTATTATTGTTGCATGGAGGATTTACAAAACTCACTGAAGATGTTATAATGAAAACACTGAACATTTGAAAACCTCATCAGGCAAGTCTTGATACAAATACTGAAGCTGAGAACATTTCCTCTGTATTTGTATTTGATACTAATTAGTCTTATTAACTGTGGAGTTCAAGTTTTTCTCCTGATGAACAAATATTGTGAAAATATCAGAAAAACAAGTTCATTAATCTCCTGTTTTTTTTTCTGTCAGTTAAATACATCAAAGCCTGTCTGATGTGTCTGTAAACACAGAAGGACGCTGAACTTTCTATTTAAACTGTCATTTTATTGATAACACCTTAACACATTTTATTGAAGTTAGAGAAACACGTGAAGCACGTAAGAGAACAGAGCAATAATCAGAAGAATCAGAGAACTAGAGGATTAATATTATCATACAGAAGAAACCCAAAGTGACAGAAAGAGACAAAGTAGAAAGAGCCAACTGCAGAGAAATGATGGAACAAGGTTGGAAACAGAGAGAGTGGGGAAAGAGTGAAAGACACCCTATGAAGAGAAGCCGGCTCAGTGTTGTCAGTGCAGCTCAGTCAGTGACTGTAAAAAGAAGATGGCAGAAGTTCAGAGTGGCTCCAGCTCATCTCAGTGATGCTTCATCTGACTAAATAACAGGAAGGCAGCAGAGCTCACAGTGGCCTCAAGAGGAGGACACTTCATGTGGTTTATATGCAGGGCTGCACAATGAATCACTGTTCCTTATTTCACCTTTGATGATTCTTACAGATGATGATTTATTAGAGGCATCAGTGTCATTTCAGTCCTAACTGTGCAGCTCTGATCAATAATCTGAATGGAAGCTGGTTCTTCTTCTACACTGATGAACTGCTGATGTCTCTGACTGGATTGTCTGTTTGATCTAAAGTTATTCTGCAGCTACATTAGAAGCATCAAGCTGCCTCAGTGTGCGTTTGTGCTTTATTTTGTGTGACAGCGCCCCCTGCTGGAGCATCTTTACTCTTTGAAGCAGCAGTGACTCTTGGTGCTGACGGTCACTCAGCTATGTACAAAAGGCAGCCAGTCTGCACTGGCAACACAGAGCCCCATAGAGAAGCATGCCAAATAATCATCATCACATCATCATCATAACTGTCAACTTCCTCATAGTCATCCTCAGTTCTATAATCTATATATAATATTCCTTATCATTACAATCATCTTCATTATATCATCTGGAGACAAAAATAGTTATATGCACTTAAAAAGCTGAGAAAATAGAGAGAGAAAGGTCGAGTATACCAGCATTCAGTAGAAAATGAACCCAAATAAAAAGAAAAACACCAAAAAACAAGTAAAAACAAGTGTCCTATTGACTGTCATGCAAAGAAAAAAAGGCCAGCTACTCTGCTTGTTAGTTGCAGTTGTGTAATACTGTGAACTCATTTTAAATATGTGAATCTCATCATGATTTTAAAGTTTAGAAACACACAAAGAAGAACAGAAGAACGACACCTTTGTACTGTACATGCTGCTTTTTCTTCTTTTTCTGGAGGGAGGGGGTCATGTTAGCACGGTCACGCACATATGTGTGGTCAAAGGTAACCTTTGACCTTTGAGTATTAGAACAGGCTGAACTAGACATGAACATCATTACTAGATGAGACACAAGTATGATACAACATCTCTGTTGTTTACTGCAAGAAAAAAACAAAACGTTAATCTGACAAAATCTTCACCATCTTATCAAAAAGGCGAAGTGTTGGGTGGGACAGTTCACACAAAATACAGTCCTGTATCATATGAATTTCAAAGCAAACATGTATCCCACTCTGTAAAAGTGGTAATGACATTAAGTAGAAGGAAAAAATGGACAACGTAAAACAGCAAAAAATGTAAATCTGCAGAAGAAAAACAGCAGAAAAAGCAAAAGTCATTTCCACCATGTTGGTCGTTACACAAAAACACATGCAGAATGCAGATTGGGTGTACTATCCATTTAAAAGCAGTCATGTTTATACATGAAGCATCGTCTCTTTAAACAACTGCAGACAGCACTTGCACAAGTGCATGATTTGTACAATAGGAAAAGAAAAAAAAAAAGCACAGTAAAAATGTCGACTACAATAAATAAATAAATATTCAAAATAAATTAAAACCTGAGGACTGTTCACCAAGACGACTGAGCGGTCTTTTTCTATCTTGGTCTGACCAATAGGGGCGAGACAAATGTGAAGGCAGCCAATGGTGGATGAGCAAAGTAAAGTGGAGCTGATGAAAAGTCAAACCTCCACAAAATCAGTTTTCAGTGCTGCAAAGTCCATCCGTTCAGTCCTGCCACCTCTGGCACAAGCACTTTATATCATAAAAAGCTGATAACACTTTACTGTAACACAAACAAACCAAAATAACAGAGTAAAAGCATGAAAAAAAGAAAGAAAAAAAAAAAACACATGAAAGAAAGCAGATGAAAACAGTCCTGGGCTGAAGGCAGGGGACTGATGTGCCCTCCGAAAAAAAAAAGCCTTCTCATTTCATCATCCACACGGCACACACTTCCAAAATATCCTCCCAGGCTTGTAAAGAATACACACTGAAAGCAACCAATGTACATGCGTGCAGACACACTCACATAAATATTGCACCTGTGGCAAAAGACTAGCAAAATGCACACGCCCAGCCAAACGCAGCCTTCATTCTTCATCGCTGATATGGGCGTTACGCTGATCTGCGTGTGCTTCGTTTAGACCAAGCTGCAGCACCAGCGTGCTGTGCTGTGGCTCTGGAAGTGAGAAAGCTCAAAGATCTACCGGGATCCTTTCTTCAATGTGCTGACTGCTTTTGTCATTTTGAGTGGGGAAAAAAGGACCTGCTGTTTTTCACCGACATTTTTGGAACTTAAAAATACCTCACACGTTCAGAAAAGACCACAGAGCTCTGATATTCAGCTGTTGCCTAGCAAACAGCAGGACTCGCCCAACATCCCATCTCTCCGCCAAACACCTTTTCTGCACCACTGACCAGAAAATAAAACCATCTCCAGGTGGGGTGAAGGCTGAACCAGCATTCACAGAGATTCGTGAGAGAAGCAAGGTTTAGGAAACAGCACGTCAAAGCAACCCTGACCAGACTATTTCAGAAGAAATTATCTGTACGCTATAATAATATTCAGCATATCTGATTCATTATTGGTTATAACAAAACACATTCACCTTCACAAGATGGTCACTATAAGATGAAATATATATATCTGATATCGTTTAATAAATTGTGGTCCTTTCTAACCTGTTTGAAAGTCTTGAAATCCATAAATAATTTAAGTTAGTACAGCACTTTGTTCCAATTCACATTGAGTTTCTTGCCGTGAGTTATTCTCCTGAAACTCTACAAGCGTTTCTTCAACACTGTAAAGTTTCAGTCGCAGGAACATTATTATTATTTGTTGTGCAGCAAATTAATTTTTTTTTTGATTTTTGAGCTTTTGGGAAATATTCTAAATTATAATGCAAACTTTAATTCATTTTAACTGGGTTTTGCTGTTAATCGAGCCCAGTACAATACAGCCTCTATAAAAGTACTCCTCCCTGCTTCACCAAGCTAGCCGCCTGCTGACCTCGATCTAGTGTAAGTAATATACTGAATGTGAACAAATGCCTCACATAATTCACCTGAAAGAAGCCAAATTATCCCATCAAAAGAAATTATTTATAACAACCTAAGAGGCAACAGGCACTATGATGTACTCAGCTTCAGTTACTTTATAACCATTCCTAATCATCTGTGTTTTTTCAAATACCAGCAATGAATAGCCTTCATTGGAGCAGAGGTTTCACCGTGACACATTTTTCTTACAACAGCTTGATACATCACTCTAGAATCAAGCATCCTGGTCACAGAGACAAACCTCTTCATGTCCATGTTCTTGTTACTGCTTCGTTTTACACCCATCAGCTCAGACATTTAGAGATCAGGGCGTCACCGGTGTTGGAAAGTAGCACTCCTGCTGCATGCTGTTTGCTTTGATTTGAAGCCCAGTTAAGCAAACCTGTTCTCCTGTCTTTTACTTTGCAGCAAGGGAGAAACAACAAGTTCCTCCAACTGTACCGACTTATCGTGACTGGACTAACATGCACTTACTCAGCACACCCATACACACACTTCAGGGCTCGATCTCTACATGGACGCCCATCAGACGCACCCCTTCCAAAAAAAAAAAAAAAAAAGAAAAGAAAAAAGAAAAAAAGAACAAAAAAGAAAATACAATTAAAATAACATTAAAAAATAAAACTGCAAACGCACAATCAAAAACATGTTAACCATGAGTTTGGGCACACTGTTATAGCTAACATACAAGAAGCAAATTACAAAAACTGCCAATATCATTTTCCACTTAATAGCCACAATAAAAAACAGCCACTGTAAATATGGGGCAGGGGGACATGCTTCCTTAAAAAGATAGAGAAAAAACGATTTTCTTTAACTCTAAAAACCACTGGCATCAAGAATTCTGAATTATACAAATTACATATACAATTGCAAATGTGTAATAATAATTATAATAATAATCATAATAATAGAGTAATGATAATAGATTTTACTTAAAACTTTACATACTGTATTTCCAGTGCAGTGTTTATGTCACACAAGTGTGGATTCACAGGAGGACAAGAGGGTTGGTGTCACAAAAGACCACAGGAAGGAATCACACCCAGTGCTGAAAAACACCCCCACCCCCATCAAACACCCAGCGTGCCGGAGGGAAGAAGAGGAAGTCGTGAGGGATGAAGGACGCTGCTGCTGTTCGACGGTTGTCAGAAGGTGCGGTAGGACAGGTGACAAACAGGGGGCAGTAGTAGTAAAAGAAGAGATGCATGCTGGGAGGGGGTTGAGGCCGGGCGTCCAGTTTGTTGTTGGAGGACAAAGAGCTCCCAGACCACTACTGGACGTGTTCTTTCACCCCTTCCTCATCCTCCTCCTCTGCCTCCTCCTCTCTCCAGCAGAGCACTCCTGACAGATGAAACTACAGCACTTAACCCTGAGAAGGAAAAACAACAACAAAAACACCCTGAACATTAAATAATTACACAAATCAAAGTGTCACACACATACATAATTTAAAAAATGGCTTTAAAACACTGGTAAATGGATTTAGTGGATTCATAACAACTGTTAGTCGAATCGAGCTGGAATATTTTCCTCAGCTGTTTCTCACATGTAGCACACAACAGGAAATAGCCACTTCTGATGCATCTGCCCTGAATAATATATGGATATAGCACACAGGAGGCAGCACACACGATGCCCACGTGTTATTAGTGAATGCACCAGCCTGTTACTACTATTGCCACATTGATCCAATCGAACATCACACTAGGGCTGCTCAATTAATCGAATTTTAATCACGATTACGATCTGGGCTTTCAACGATCATTAAAAATGACTGAGCCGATTATTAGCCCCTCCCTCATTTATCCGCGACACCTTAAAGGCCAGTCCGTGAAAATATTGTTGGGCATAAACCGGTCCGTGGCGCAAAAAAGGTTGGAGACCGCTGATTAAGAGGACCCGAGGGAAGCTCGGAAAGCTAAGCAGAAGTTATTTGGAGAGTGACTGCCGTTGGTTGAAAAGAGAGTTTAAAAAAAAAAAAAAACTTCAGTGGTGTTGCACACTATTTTATATTATTTTTTAAAGTCATTGTTAACCCTTTAAATCCGGTCAGAGCAGCACGCTCCGTTTTGCGTAACTATTTTTAAATCCCTGTAGAACCTGAACCGTGTAAGCTAGCGCAATAATTTGTTTTGCATATGAAACCGGAGGAGTTGTACTTACATCTGATGCCATCAGCTTGTCCTCGGTCACGGTTTCGTTCCACATATAGTTTTGCAAAAATTGCATAAAAAGCGCTTGCAGGAACAAAAACATAATATTCCAGAAACACGCTTTGCCGTTCCTATCAGCTGTTCGTAACGCTTCCCACAGTGAAATGATGCACCTGCTGTTTTCTTTGCAAATTTGCATCATAGGATTGTTTTTTGTTTTTCCTGCAGTATATAAAAATTGCTGTATCTCCAAAATAAAACTATGAAGACACTCAAAATAAATTTCCTGTGGTGGGAAACTATTTTTTGCAACTTTATTGTATTTAAAGTTTTGAGGGATAAGCCTCTTAAATTTCTCCAAGTAGAAATATATGTAAACAAAACAAAAGCGATTTTCAATTTTTTTTGTAGTTTATGTTAGATTTGTATTGTTGATTGTCATTTATGCTTAGAAATATTTACTTATATATGCTTAGAGTTTTGTAATTAGTTGTAGATTGGTAGAGGTTTTGATCCTTGATAGTCTGCAAACTTTGTGTGTATTAGACAGCACTTTGGGAGCATGAGAGGTCATACCGTGTCTTATTGTTTTATGGTAGGATTAACGTAGCTACATCTGTTCTAGTCTAAGTGCTCTTTGTTTAGATGAACTGCAGGACTTCCTCACCGTGTTATCTAGGATGAACCATCTAGGGTGAGGGGGAGGCTACCCTCTTCCTGACCAAGGATGTTTAACCCTTTGATCACACACACACACACACACACACACACACACACACACACACACACAAGGTACTCTTTGTTTGTATGTAGACGTCGTATGTTAATGAACCTATGCATATTCATGTAACCTCAATAAAAGGACAGTGTACGGGAGGACGGACGAGAGCTACTGGGGTCAAGCGAAGGAACGGCGCTCTGTCCGGTTCTCTCCCGTGCACGAGTAACATGAAGAAGTTTGCCTACTTGCGTCTTGCTTGCAGTGTAATTATATTGTCTTAACGTTCCAGCGAATAGGTTTATGCTACAAACCTATCATTAATTGGTCCTTCGATGCCGGAGCCCTGGAATCGCATTCACCGAGGGGAGGAGAGGCACGCTGAAAGACTGACGTCAGCCAGGAAAGTTCCTGTGGATTCGCGGTCTGTCTTTTCTCCTCGATGAATGACGGTCGGCGGGATTCGGGCTGATATTACACTCTAAGCAACGCCAAGTAAGTTTAAAGAGGCCGACTCTATAACCGTGTCGTTGTGCAGTCTCCGCCACTGTGTGAGGCGTTGAGAAGAGCCCGACTCTATAACCGTGTGGTTGTGCAGTCTCCGCCACTGTGTGAGGCGTTGAGAAGAGCCCGACTCTATAACCGTGTGGTTGTGCAGTCTCCGCCACTGTGTGAGGCGTTGAGAAGAGCCCGACTCTATAACCGTGTGGTTGTGCAGTCTCCGCCACTGTGTGAGGCGTTGAGAAGTTCGCTACTTTGTGGAGCGATACCCGGGTTCCTTGCTACTTTGTGGAGCAAGAGGTTCCTCGCTACTTTGTGTGGCTAGAGGTGAGTTCTCCGCCACTTTGTGGGGCATTGAGAAGTTCCGCGGGGTCCAGACTGTGCTGGACGATAGGCCTATTTTGTGTTGTTTTTGTTGTCGTCGTCGTCGTCGTTGTTGTTGTGTGGGTGTGTGCGGAGCAGAACACGTGGTCTGTGACACTGACTGTTGTTGTTATCATGGGTTTCTACGCAACCAAGAGTGAGTTGGAGGGAGACAGACGTTTGTGCTGGACTTTGCTCCTGGCAGCTGACACAAAATGTTTATTCTTTAGCTTGCCCTGATCGACAACAGCCTGTGTGCCAGACCATAGACGTAATTGAGGTGGATAGTTGTTAAAAGTAATCTACATTAAGCTTGTGGTTGCTTAAATTCAGTACAATGACATGTGAGGAGAAGTGATATAGGTAAATATTTAAACTCATGAAGTGCATAGAGGCACTTGACCTGTGTGGAAGACGGTCGTCTTATTATGAGCCATTGTTGAGATATAGAGCACATCTGTGAAAACAACTAATATGCTGAACCCTGTATGAAACATCTAAAAGTACATGATGGAGAAGCTGAGTTGAATATGAAAGTGTAAGACTTTGCCGCTGTGGGCAGAGCAACTACTGTGTGATGTCGCGTTGCAGTTTTGTTTTTGTTTTTTGAGCTGATGAGCAAGCTACACATTATCAGATCAAGAGCTGTCTGAGAACTACTCACAGAGAGGGAAACAGAGAGTGTGCAGCGTTTCCATGAGCAGTTTTTCTGCACCTTGACTCGTGTGTGTGTGTAGCATCAGCATCATGTTTTTGTTTATTTGTTTTGTTGGATTAAAAATAATTAAATAAACTGGTGATCATGCTTATGGATCACCATGGCACATATCTCCAGCCATATGGTTTATTTATGCAGATGAAAAAGTGAGTGTGAATGTGTCTGACATCACAGTGTTTTTGTGCGCTGTGTAAAAGTAATTGCCTTTGATTGTGAGTGAGAGCGGTGATTCTGCAGGTCACCAGCTATTGTAACGAAAAAAAAAGAAAAAAAAGAGTGAAAAAGAAAAATAATCATAGGAAAAAGGTTTTGTGTTGATCAGCCAAAAACAACTACAATTTCATTTTCTGCTTTTAAGAAAGGATTGTTCACAAAAACACAGAGCGAGAGAGAGAGAGAGAGATGTGTGTTGATTAAGCAGTGATGATAATAATGAACATGTTTTAGTTTGTCACTTTCAGGTGAAAAGCAGACCTGAATCAATTTTCCACATGCAGCAGTCGGAAGAAAGTTATAGTTTAACATCATTGGAAACATGCAGGCCAAGTTTCTAGCTGACTTATTTAAAGCGCAATGTGTATGTGTCTCTCAACCTCACAAGCAAGCAAGCTCTCACCCCTCCCTGAAGACAAGGAATGCAGCTCCAAAGCAATAACATGATAAAGAGACAGCATCAAGTCCTGAGCAAAAAAGTCCCAACAAGCAGCAGCAATGTGGATAAACAGCAGCAGAAGAAGAAAGCAAACCCATCTTCCTGTCTGATTGGATGAATTCCACGGAAGGGCGAGCAAGATGGCAGCGTGAAGAGGAGTTTTTGTTTGAGTTCTCAGCACGAGACACTTATTTGACGTCTTTCTGGCCTTCGGGACTTTTTTGGAGATCAGCGCGCTAAACTTGCTGGATCTGAGGCCAGGGTCTGCGGCGGCAGCATGTTGAAATGCTCAAAAAGGACTGAGTGACTCGGGCAAGCCACATGCGGCTAGCATGCTGGCTAGCGACCATAGCTACATGAAAGAAATGGACCCTTCATGATGCGCTCAACGTGCCGGCGCTGTGGTGGGAAAGGCTCCATCATAAACACGCCCTGCGCCCTGTGCAGAGGTTCAGGCCAAGAAGAAGAAGACGACGACTTCCAATCCCAAGAAGGTCAGCCTCAGCGTGGGCGAGCTGATTGTGAAAGCCGTGGCCGCTTCCAAGGAGCGCAACGGCCTGTCCGTGGCCGCCCTCAAGAAGGCTCTGGCTGCCGGAGGCTACGATGTGGACAAGAACAAGGCCCGTGTCAAGACCGCCATCAAGAGTCTGGTGGCGAAGGGCACTCTGGTGCAGACCAAGGGCACCGGGGCCTCCGGATCCTTCAAGATGAACAGGGTTACTGAGACCAAAGCCAAGAAGCCCGCCGCGGCCAAAGCCAAGAAACCGGCAGCAGCTGCTAAGAAGTCGCCCAGGAAGGCAGCAGCAGCAGCACTTCAGCCACTAGCACGAAGTCAACCGCATCAGAGGACAATAGTGAGAGTGGCTGTGACTTCACTGTGCATGTGAAGAAAACGTTTGAGGAGAACTGAACAGTTGGAGTTTGACATTTGCCACCTGTGGAGTAAAATGGCAAGAAGAGACAGTGGGACACAGGACAAAGCTGAAGGAGAACTGCCGGCTGTTGGACTGTTGAAGTGGGAGAGGACAACAGAGTGAGAAGACTAGGTGAGAACACATAGGAATTATTTAATGTGGGAAATCAAAATTTGGGTTAGCAAACCTGGGGAAAAGAAAACTGACTGCTTAAGTTGGAAAATTGAGACGGAGTCTGAAACATTGCGAAAATAGAAACATATACAAAATCACACACACACAAGCAGAACATGCATTAACCCTACTAACAATTCCAAACACAAAATGACTCATGAAGACTCATAGCACATTAGTTAAGAAATGATTAAATAATAGCAGAGAAATGTGTAGGAAAGGCAGCTTTAAGAACATGCTCTGCTGGATATGCAGCTCCACAGACATGCATTAGACCTGCCTAATAACACAAACACATGTAATGAAAATTAGCTTGTTATCTTTCATCAGTGTTACAATAGTGTCAATTTAGCAGACACTTGTTATCAAATGCTGAATTTATCCTAAAGAAAAAAAATTGACTCTACAAGTTGCAGGACAACAATTTAACTTTTGTGGGGAAAAAAAAAAAAAATCCTGGTTTGATAAATCAGTGATCAGACAATAAATTTAGTGTTAAAATGGTAAATTGGGAGAAGCTTCCTGCTTGATTGAGGCAGCATAAGTAATTTACTGTATGAGGGAAATTGTCTTTTGTGATACTATTTTGAACATGCTTTTCTGTCGTCCTGTCAACTTAGTGGGTTAATAGCTGATATGCAAATTAGTTGATTGGTTTTAGATTAATGAAAGGTGACTGAATTCTAGTACGAGTGAATGAGATGTGTTGGAGTTGTTGTGTGTTGAGTGGAGACTCTAAAACACTGAGTTTCCTGCTTTGATGTGCGAGTGAATCCTGTATTTAGATACACAACTCTGAATACGTCAGAACAGACTGTTTTGTGAAGTGCATGACAGCATGTCACATGTTTTATGATGAAGGGAAAAGGAAAATTGAATAAAATAGATCTGTGGCCTAAATGAGTGAAGAGCACAGACCTGGTAATTAAACTCATAGCTAATAAGACATTAGGATTATGTTGTGTGTTGTGCAGCTGATGGTTGATTTGGAGTGAATCTAGCTGATGATTTTTCTTTTGTTGTGAAGTTGAGCCTGCCGATTAGTATGATGGTATGATGAACCATGCTAATGGTATGATTTACCCTCCTGAGATGAGGAGCTTGTGTCATGACTTAACAAGGCCTTTTTATTTTGATACTTTCACAGTGCACTGAAAGTTTTGTTTGATAATCTCTGTTCTTTAAGCAGATCTGCACGTCGGGAATTAAAAGCGCTACACGTCGTCGAGAAAATTGTGCCAAGTGAGTTCTCCACATTTAAATGGACTCTGGAGAAAGCCACTTATTTGGGACAATTATTAAATGACAGTCCCAGTCCAAAAGGATTCAGCGATGTAATCCAAACTAAAGTTCTTCTTTTTCTTTTTGAAATGACGTCATTTTGCTGAGAGTGGAAACTAAATGCGACGATAGGTTCCACTATCAGCAAAGAAAGAAAGAATGAATGCATGAATGAGTGAGTGAAAGGAAAACAAACTGACTGACTGGTAAAAGCTGACAAAAGCTGACAAGACTTTACTGATGTAACACGACTGTGTGAAGTTGACCCCCGCCTGGCAGGGGTGCAGATGAGTCTGTGTGTGCTTCCCTTTACAGAAGCAGAAAGATGACAGCAACACTCGAGATTGCGTGATGATTTAACATTTTAAATGCCATTTTCTGTGTCTGTGAATTTACTATGTGTGTGTCATTCACTAGCTTGTGTGCTCACAGAGATATCTGTGACAAAGTATGCATACGCCTGCGCAAGCGCTAACATTTGCATTTTCGTTTTTACAGCATTACGGTTCTTCATGTGTTTGATCATGTGATTTATAGGAATACTGGCTAATGTTTCTCTACTACAAGATTTCTGGGTTTATGTGTGAAGAAAACTGTAGTTACAGGCATATGTTGATGGAGAAATTAATATGGTTTGAGACATACTGTGATGAGACCAGTGTTACTGTTTCCACAGCGAGTGTTAACTTTATGGTGTTTTATGGCACCTCTAGAATCTGTTGACCTGTGTCTGACCTCCGTCTGACCACAGTCAATGTGTATTGCTAATGTTTGTTTCTTTGAGAATGCTGTAGTAGATTCAGCTGAAGCGGACAAGTGACATGAGTAAAACAAATAAGAGATTACGGTATTTATGGAATAGTTTATTATGGGCTCATTTGCTGGCCACTTTTGAACCCATAATAATAATATATGAGTGGAGTGACTTTGCTTAAGAGAAGTCACTGATTACATTAATGTTGCCTGAGTACATGGGATGATCCATGTATGAGGCGACTTATGAAAATAATTGTAGTTTACTGATTTGAGAAAACCTGCACATGACACTTGTCTTGCTGATGTTGAATGCTTATTACTCTTATGATACAATTGTTTACAGGTATGAAGTTTGATTTCACTTCCAGATTTTGCTTTCCAGGCCATGATGGTGTGTATGCAGGCTCCTGGGAGAGCCAGGTGTTAAGCAAACTTAATATGCAACACACGCTAACATCTTTTATTGCAGGGTTACGGAGCTACTCCAGAGGAGATGCCCTGATGTTGCCTGGGACATGATCTAGCTAATCTTTTTCTTTAAGACAGGGATCCAGGTTTGGTGAGTTGACGCATGGGAATGTCCATGCGTCAAGAGGTGGAGTGCAAGGATTAACATTAAACAATGTTTACTATTATTGTTGCAGTGATTTGTGTGATTAGCCGTTTTATTTACAAATATTAAACCTATGCAAGTGGTGCATCCATGTTCAGATGAGGCTTTGATGGCCTATAAGTGAAGTTCACTGAACTAAAGAATGTGGTTTGATGATTGTTGACATGCTCTCCAAATAGAAGTTTTTCTTCTTAGCAAGGAAATACAGGTGCAGCAGTAATCTCCTGAGAAATCTTCAGAGGCCCAGTGAGAAGCGTGAACCATTCCAGGCATAGCTGACAGCCAGGCAGTGGTTGAGGTCAAAGGTCAAGCTGGTTGGGGCCCATCATGAGATCAGACCTTGGAGCCACAGCAAGGACCATGAAACTGCCTGCAAAATAGAGGAGAGGATCGTCCACAAGATGGGAGCTGAGGCCAGGAGAGAGGCTTCAGGAGGATCAGAGATCATCTTCAGCACAGCAGACATCACACAGAGAGCTGTGCTACTGAGTTTCCAGGAGATTTTAAATAAAATGAAAGATTCAATATTGACGCTGAGGAAGACAACTAAGGTGTACGACGTGCTCTGCCTTAAACCTTCAGCAGCGTTGGAACATGAAAACTCGTGGGATGAGGGGAGCGTGCCAAGCTCCATCGACAGCGCAGAAGGAGTTCGAGGATGACATCATGATTCTGTGAAAGCACAGGAACCAGAAACTATGGTGGTGATGACAGCAGTTTCCTATGAACATCACCTAATGCTGTGCCACTATACTGTGCATACGATGACACTCTGAAGGCTGCTGGGATCATAACAGCAGTAAGATGACGGAACCCAGCACCCTTTCCACAGAGAGCTTTTTCTGCAGAGCGTGGACAATTAAGGAGTCATAAATATCCCCCTCACAAGACGAAGGTCTGAAGTCAGGTGATGGGGGCTGGTAAGAGGCCATAAAACTAGAGTGCTGAGAGGTCTGCAGCTTGGAAATAGCTGAGACCCATGTTGACAAACAACAAAACCAACTGGTATGTTTGAATGTCTATTCTACATACATTTGGACTCTGGTCCTATGGACAGTGATGGAAACAACTGGAAGAGACATTCATGACGCCCTGCAGAGCTTAAACCACTCTGCAGAGAGACATGTGATGTGCACACCCGGAGGAAGCACCACCAAGCTGAGATGTTTTTGAAAATGTTACTTTTTTAGTTTCACTATTAAATTAACAATTTCTTTGGTTGCTCGTAAGATGCAGTTTGCCATGAGATGAGCTCAATGAATGGGGTAACTGCTAATACATTTATTAAACTGTGTACCTTTTCAGTAATTTAGGGTGATTTGACATATGCTGAGTATAAAAAGGTTTGCATTGTAACTGTCAGACATGAGGTATTCATACCTGGGAACTTTTCAAGCATAAAGGTCAAAAAGGGGGGAAATGTTAGATTTGTATTGTTGATTGTCATTTATGCTTAGAAATATTTACTTATATATGCTTAGAGTTTTGTAATTAGTTGTAGATTGGTAGAGGTTTTGATCCTTGATAGTCTGCAAACTTTGTGTGTATTAGACAGCACTTTGGGAGCATGAGAGGTCATACCGTGTCTTATTGTTTTATGGTAGGATTAACGTAGCTACATCTGTTCTAGTCTAAGTGCTCTTTGTTTAGATGAACTGCAGGACTTCCTCACCGTGTTATCTAGGATGAACCATCTAGGGTGAGGGGGAGGCTACCCTCTTCCTGACCAAGGATGTTTAACCCTTTGATCACACACACACACACACACACACACACACACACACACACACACACACACACACACACACACACACACACACACACAAGGTACTCTTTGTTTGTATGTAGACGTCGTATGTTAATGAACCTATGCATATTCATGTAACCTCAATAAAAGGACAGTGTACGGGAGGACGGACGAGAGCTACTGGGGTCAAGCGAAGGAACGGCGCTCTGTCCGGTTCTCTCCCGTGCACGAGTAACATGAAGAAGTTTGCCTACTTGCGTCTTGCTTGCAGTGTAATTATATTGTCTTAACGTTCCAGCGAATAGGTTTATGCTACAAACCTATCAGTTTATTGCACTTTTTTGCAATTTATGTAATAACTATGGACTTAATGCATACATATTATTAAAATATGGGCTATAACAGTTGTATTGATGTATAGCAACTTGAAATGCTCCCACAAATGGCACTACAGCATGTAAAAAAAATAAATAAAAATAATATAAGCTCTGGTGGACTTGGTTCTATAGTAGGTCTTAAAGGGTTAAATAAATATCGTCAAATAATCGTGATCTCAATTTCAGTGAAAATAATCGTGATTATCATTTTTGCCATAATCGAGCAGCCCTAATCATCACACTTTGTTCCAGGAAGCTGTGCAATTGAAAGGCGACTAACAAGCATGCACATCTTGCAGTTTCGACACAAGAATGTTTATAAATTTTAGGAGAATCAGGTTGGAATATTTTGTCCTTTCTCACATAATGTGTAGCCCACAGCAGGAATTAGCCTGCTTTGGATGTGTTCACACTAATGAAAATACTCCAGAGAGAGAGCTGCCTGGACAGAGCGTGCAGAAAGCAGCACACATCACACCACTGCAATTAGTTTGCACATCGGTAAATCTGATATGATGTGGATTCTCACATGCTTACCCTTTCTACTATTAAACAGTATAAACAATCAAAGAGAACAAACCAAAATGCACCCAAGGATTAAAAAAAATCAGTCTGGTTATATAAAGAGCTGTTCATAGCAAACTGATTAAGGGTCTTTTTCTTTATTTCCAGTTGAAAATATACAGAGGTGGGTGCTGATATCAATTCACTTTGGCATAACAGGTTCAGCGTATAACAGGTGAGCAAAAAGCTCAGGAATACTTTGAGTACTCAATACTTTTCTTCTGCTCTTGGCTCTGCATTATTTCAAAGAGAGTGTCAATGAGAGCTGTGAGCATCTACTGTTTAAACTTTACGTTTATGAGGGGCAGCCAATCACAAGGAATTTGGCTTAGAGTAAGAGAAACAGCTTGATTCAGAGCCCAGGAGGTGCACCAAGATGCAGTTTTTAAAAAAATCCTTTTTTAACTTAAACTATCAATCATGTAAAGGTACACTGGTAAGGTCCAAGAAAATACACATGGAACTGGAACAAATCCTTCTGCTTTCAGTTTACTCAGTCCATACCTTACTGGAGTGGCGCAGCTGGTGCGCCTGAGCAGTGGAAGTGGATGTTCTGCCACTTGCTGTCTCTGCGATGCCAGACACGAGTCTCCTCTGACTGGCTGGACCGCGGCCGACCCTGGCCGTCAACAAACTGAGTCAGGCGGATGTAGGCGATGCAGGCTGCATCCTCGCCGATCAGGTGCACATGGGGGTTCAGGATGGTGGTGTGGATCGGCTTGCTGTTCTTAGCCAAAACTGAAAGGATGATGAGGACAACGTCATCAAATACGATGGCACAACTACAATAATGACAGGACCAGTGTTACTACTGATGATTCAATTTAGTTATATCAATGGAAATTAATTCACAATACCAGGAAGCAGGAAAAAAGTAGGTAAACATACAAAAGCATATATTGTGTTACCAGTACACACTCATCCAAGTGTAAATGTAAGCGCTGCCGTGGAGTATTCGTCTGTATTAATCTCGGTTTGTGGTTTAGGCAAATATGCTTTTCATCAAATGTATCTATTAATCTTACGGTTCTCAAAGTAGAATCTGTGGAAATCCATTCCCTCTACCAGGTTGCCCAGGGCCTCCGGCTCAAATGAAGTCAGTCCAGGGTCGCAGATCTTACTGAAGAGCACACATGAGCGCATTTTAAAGATGCCAAACACTAACTTTAAACCACAGAAACTACCTAGTACATACAAAAAGAGACTCACGCGTATGCCTCAAAGTCTCCGTTGTTGATGGCCTCTATCAGCTGTTCGGTTATCTTGATAATTTCTTGCTTGCGTGCTGCAGTGAACATGTACGAGCAAAGGTTATTCAGAGGCAAACACAAGAGCCATCAATGTTAGCTCATTTAACTTCAGGTCATTTAAACACAGTTTTAACTCATTTACACCAAACAGATGCTCAGGCAAAGGCAGTTAGCGCACCAGCTACGCTAGAAAAACTGAGAAAATAAATCAATGAGCAAAATGTAGCAGCAGCAGGTTAATTCATACACGCCACAGAGACACATACAAGAGGCCGGGTGATCATGTGATCCTGGACACTGTCAAACACACCTTAACATGAGCACACACCAGGCTTCTCTTTACATCACCACAAACCGTGTCACCTATATATTTAAGGGCATAACAGTGAGTCAACACACACAGATCCTCTGTGCTGTTAGCGGTGCTCTCTGTGGAGCAGCACACAGGAGGTTAATAAGGCTCAGAAGTAAAGTGCATCACATTAAACACAAAGTACTTCACTCCATATACACCTGTTCGCACAATCAGTACACAAACTACCAAACAGGCGCCCTGTGAAATCCTAACACGTCATTTGATAAGGGCTCCTGACTGGATACCATGCGCAGGGTTGGGGTTTGGCTCACTAAGTACTCACTCTGGGAGGAAGACAGGGGAGGGCTGGAGGGGGTGTGAGGGGGAGGTGGGGAAGTGGTGTGTGCATGTGGAGGGGTAGGCCTGGCACTAGGTACCGGCGCCGGCACAGCATCGACTTCGGGCGCAGGGGCCGCCGGCGCCCTGCGAACGCTGCTTACCAGGTCTGTGAGCCGAGACACTGAGTGCAGTCCAGGCAAGATGGATGGATGGATGGATGGATGGATGGGTGAAGGAGGAACGCATAGAAACAGATTAAAAACATTGTCAGAAGGTGGTAGAGACAAGGAGAAGAGAGGAATGAATAAACAAGGAAATCCCTTCAGGAACTATAGTTCACTATAACAGTACAGTGAACTTAAATTATGCAGAGTAATTTTACAGGTAATCATAGATAGACCATCATAGATCTGCAAGGTTTAGCTGCCTTTGTACGGCAAGATTACATATAAAGTCTTAAGAATGATTTATCATCAGTCTGACATGTTAAAGTGCACATTTATTTAAATAATTAATTAAATGTGTGAAATGTAAGAAAAGCTCAAATTTAAAACAATGTAACACTGAACTAAAAACATGTCAGGATACAAAAGTAATACTATGTGATGATTATGCAATAAATATTGACATTTTTAAATTAAAAAACCCTATTTGCACTACATATATTTTGAGACTGCATTTTGAGGTCGCTTTAGACGGATAAGCTTTATTTATATCTCTCCTGCAACTATAAAGGTTATTTTTAAAACTGTTAAAGGGACTACAGAAATATCCAGAAAACAGCTGTGAAAAAACAGCACTTTTAATTCCTCCTCATCTTTCCCAAAATAGCACATGAAAATCAGATCAGTATCAGTGCATCTTTTCATGCATCATCTTGGCAATAAATGAGAGCAAGAGGAAGATGCTAACTTATACATATATTTCTCATTTAGTTTTCTCTGTCTGTTGTCGCTCTTTTCTACTTACTCTGCATGGGGACTACCGGGGTGTGTGGAGGGGAGGGGGCAGAGAGGGCAGAGGGAGGTGGAGTGTTGGCTCTCCCTTCTCCGTCAGCTACGGGCCCTGATCCCCTACGCACTGAGCCCAGCAGGTCAGCGAACTTTGCGGCAGCTGAATTTAGGAACGGAGGAACATGAGGAATGACACTTAAATGTAACCGCACGAATGAAAGTTTGTCTAGGAGAGCACTAAGACAAGCAGTCCTCTCAGACTAATGTGAAAAAAAAAAGATCTATATTTATTTACATGAATATATCAAATGACACATCATTTGATGTAGCGCTACGGTGCTGACTACATTATCAGAGCTCTTCAAGACAAAGTTAAACTCAAACAAAGACAGTGAAAGAAACATAAGACAGGGTTCATGCCAAGAACTGGAAAGCAGTCGCACTGTGTTGTTATTCCATGAACATCCAATTGAGGGAGACAAAGAGTTGTCCTAATCCTATGTGGTGTAGGTGGCACAAGGTGGGAGGAAGGGACGGTAGAGGAGCGATATGCTACAGAGCACTCTGGTGGTTTATAGAACTTTTCCCTTTTCTGTATTTAAGTTGTTAATTTCAGACTGATGCAGAAATAGAGACAAGGCTTTCTAAGTCAAGGCGTTGCAGGGATTTAGTGGCTCTACACAGCAGCAGATGCATGCTTTTAATATAAGCGAGGACTGTTTTTAATACAAGCAAAACACGCAGAAAGTGATTTAGTCAACTTTTTGAATGCGTTATAGGCATTTGGCGGCCATGCTGACTTACAGTGCACAGCAGCTGAGGAGCTGTGAGAGCTATCGGGTTGGGAGCTTGTGCTGGACTGCGCCTTAAGCGAGCTGTTGTCTAAGCTCTTCCCTAACACACACACACACACACACACACACACACACACACACACACACACACACACACACACACATATATATATATATATACATACATATATATATATATATAGTGACACCAATCACAAGAGAGATGAGAGCCATATTCATACTTTGCACACAAAAACAGAAATGTCCCAGTGAGGAACGGTTGGAACTACATATGAGATGGCATGAAGGGGGCAGATGAATGTGATGAGCGCAGTCTGTCTTTACTTTTTCAGAAAAATTACTGCTACTATTTGGCACAGCAGTCTGTCAATAGATTGAACAAGAGGGAAAAAAAAAAAAAAAAAAAGAGGGAAAAAAAGAAGCTTTTTTCTCGTTATCTCAGTTAATGACTCCATTTTGGCAGGATTTACAACTGCGGCTGCCGCTGCATGAGAGGTTTTACTGAGACTTCAATGGGAGTCTTGCCAGTAAGCAGAGGACGAATGATGACAACAGTGATGGCCATGATGATAATGAGAGAGAGTTGGATGTTACTCATTATCGCTTGTCTGTTTAATCAGCTGGCACGCGAACAACTCATTGACAAATAGAGGGAAAGAAAAGGCCCCTGCAGGGAAACAAGGAATTTGCTGCCACTGGAAGTACACCCACTCAAACACAATTACATGAAATTCACAGACCAACTATTAAACAATCCACACCTTCTGCAACAGTAATTTTGACATTTTTCTGTTATCACTAAAATTAGTTGTGCTAAGTACAGAAACCAAGTATAATGAGGGGAAACCAAGAAAAATCTGTCAGTGTGCAACCAACAGTAGGTGACTGACAAGCGATATCTCGGAAGTGCAGAGCATAAATATTCCAGCGATGGACAGTTAATTCAACAGATGTCAAATAAGAAGAATACTGGGATTATTAAATTAACACCCAATAACCCTTCAAATTCTAACACAAAAACATGTAAATTAATGACTGAAAACAGCAATCAGCCCTCAGAAAGCTGCATGCAACATATTCGCTTCTACAGACTTATTGAGGCTAACAAAACAGATATGTACTCAGATGCTCTGAAGGCCAGTGCAGGTGTTGGGTTACAAGCCAGCTGTCGAGCACTGACCTCACAAGAAGATCCTATAAAGCCAAGCGAGAGACAAACTACTCCAACCAAACACGCCACACTCACCTGGTTCTTGTAGTTTTCTCTGAGCAATCTGAGTGTTAGCTCCCTAAGAGCCCTCAAACTATTGCTATCCAAGGGTGGCGCTAGCCGAGCGGTTTGTCTTTAACACCTCTCCGGGAGCTCCGTCTCGGTTTCCTGCCACTGGTGCTAAGTTTAGACACCTCTCCCTTTAGCCCAGACTTCCATCCAAAGGTGTCCTAGCCCCCTCCACTTCTGCCAGAGGGGTGGGGTGGTGGCGCTCCAATTTAGAGTAGGGGGATGATGCAGGAAAAGTACAGTAGTATACAGTACTTCCTTTGTGCATAAAGTTTTTCCAGGCGATACAATGTTCTGTCAAGATGCCCTACCTTCATAACGTTTGTTTTAATGCTAACGTTTAGGCACATCATTTGACATTGGATGACAATTTGACTAAGGTGCAGTACAGAAACACTTCCAATCAGTTCACTGAAAGATTTCAGACAAATTAATCAAAGCGCCAAAAGACCAAATTGACTGGAACTGCATCAATTTAAAAAAAAACAAACTGATAGATTAAAAAGACTAAACCTGCACCCTTCTTGACAGCCAGCAGGGTGCTACACCTCTGTTTATAAAAAGAGTGACTGGAGAAATGTACGATAAAATTACTTCTCGCTTGATTTATGACTTCAATAAACACATTTCTACTGATTTTATGGTCTCAATAATAAATTAGTTTCATGTATCATTTAGTACAACACATTAATTGACTTCAGAGCCATCAAAGTAACATGAATCCTAAACTGCACACCTCTGTATGAACCGATCTCCTGACTCCAGGAGGATATCTGGATCAGGATCAATTTTTGATATTTCCTCTAGAACATCGAGATAATGTCTCCCAACTTTTCTTATTTCAACTTAATAGGTCTTTTTGAATATATGAAGAAAAGGTTAAATCTTCTTTTGAAAAACTTTTAGGATGCATTAACTCGAAACACTAATCACTCCCAACTTGGTGCTAAAATTTTAATTCAAATCCAGCAAGTTGGAGCAAGTTTTGTGCTGGCAAACGCCCTGATCACATCGCTTCCTTGGCAGAGGTAATAAGCAACTATAATAAAAGCATTTGGAGTACTGTTTCCAACATTTTTTTTCTACGAGACCTACATGATGGCTCTTCTGCGGTTGCTAGGGAATTTGTGACATAGCAGCAAAACCTCTGTAGGGAGGAGGAGGAGGACGATGAGGAGGAGGAGATGGAAGCGCACATCCTGTTCTGTATGCTTGGCACCAAAATGAGACATTCATGACCCGATTTAGATGCATTGTACTCAGCTGAGATGTGGAGAACAGGGGTGTTTGAGTGTGTTGGTATAGATAAGCTGAAATTATGCTTTCACAGTAACACAAGAGAAAAACACACACCGAGTGGACACAAAAGGCTAGACACAAAAACACTTTGTGGAGTTATTTGCTGATATGTGTGATACGCCTTTGAAAGAGTGTTTTCTTCCTCTCTCGCAACACTAGCCAAGTGACACACGCACACACAGCCACAACTACACAGCTCCAAAAGCTGACACCCCACACAGGCATGTTGGTATTTAAGGGGTGTGTGCTCCTCAGTATTAAGATTTCAGCCAAACACTTTTGAGCCAAACCACAACAGCATTACAAGGCCTCTTACATTTCACAGCCCTCGTCTCACATCTCAAACACACAAAATCATAACCATACATGTCTTCGTTATAGAGCTCCGTGAGGAATCAGTAAGAGGTTAGACGTGAGCCAGATGACTAAATTAGAGCTAATCTACTGCATGTGCACCACACATGATGTGCATCTAGGACTCTTTTTAAACAATAACCCTTTTAGTACATATAGCATGTGCTGCTTAGCCTTCTGCAAAGCAACAGAATTTTAAATAAATCCAGTCATTACGCTCTTCATTCCACTCGAAGCCACTATGAAGACAAAGCCGGTCGCATGAGAGTTTGTCAGCAGTTGGCATCAAAAAAAAAATTTCTGCCCCAAGGCTCGTGATAACACAGTCTAATAAACAAGAGAAGCTCATGCAAAGCAGAGCATGTAAGTATTAAGAGCCTCCCTAGACCCTCAGTACATTTGACTGTAATTTTTAAGCTTTTAAAAATTGTAGCAATTTCATAAAGAGGCATTCATTCAGGTACAATTATGTCAGTAACAAAGAGCAGCTTTCACCGCAAGGAGAATCCATTTTCCCAGCAACTAAAGAGCAATAACAGAGCCTGTCAAAATCCACCATTATAAAGCTGAGAACTTAACAACTGAAAGGCAATCAGCCAAATCTCCAACATATTCCATTAAAGTGCGCTGTCACACGGTTGTCATCGACTTGTAATGAACAGTTTTAGTGTTTCTGTTGTTTAAAAACTTACTTTTCTGGCTCCTGAAATTTTTGATTACTAGATGCACATTAAGTTCAGCTGTCACACAAGTTGTTCACTGACTGACTGCAGTGACAAACAAAAGCCTGGAAATGTCAAGTGATGATCCAAAACTGGTCAAGACCCCTGGAGTGTTGTGACTTTTCATTCGGAGCAAACAGCTTCTCCTTTTATTTGCAGTCTTACCTTTCACATCTTCGTCCTCCACAGTGGTGTTGCTGCTGTCCGACGATTCCTGGAGATCAGAGATAAACAGTTAGCTAAGGTTCGGCCATGACAGGGCACACATTCGCGCTGAATGCACATGAAGAGGGACGTCACAAGAAGGGCAATGAGACTTGATGTACACAGACACAAGACTGGCCAGCAGGGGGCACCCTATGTTGCCATGTCATGTCTTTACAAACCCAAAACAGCGTAAAATACACCAAGACCAGTTACTTACTGTGGATTTAGTTCATAAGCAAAACACAAAATCGAACTGCAAATACGTTAGTTACTATCATCCAGCCTTTGTAACTATTATTTGTTTACTTATTTTTGCATTAACAATTCAAAAACTTAAAAGTGTCAGTCTATATTTAACCTTTTTACACTCAAACCTCTTTTCTTCTACTCATGCAGCTTCGTCCTATCTGTGTACTGCACCAAGTGGACAAATGATGCCTTTGCTTCAGTGGGAGCACTTATATCATGCTAAAACTGACAGAAACTGCTTTCCATTTCAATAACACTAGTAGACAGAACAGATTCTCACAGGGCGATATGTTGTCATCTTAATCAGGGGCTGCATCCCTCAAATCTAATCATCTACCCGTCTGCCTGCTTGCCTGCCTGGCTGGCTGTCTCCCTCTTCTTAGGCTTTTGCCAGAGGAGGAGTTTCTCATTTCCAATTAGAAGATTAAATGGGCCTAAATTCCCCTGCATGAAGAGTTGAGAGACTCTGTGACCTCATTAGAAGCATGCACGTGTGCTAACAGCCTCACGAGCACAAAGCACCAAAGTGGTTTCATACATAGCCTTTTAAAGAGCAGCTGGTGGCCTGACCGGAGAGGAAGAGCGAAAAGAAAAACTGTTTTCATGTGAATGCGAAGGAAAGAAGTGTGGAAAGGATTGTCAACTATTTGAAATATAATTAAAAGTGTGATTAAGCCTACAGTTTGTTTTCTTTGGTTTGAATCATTGAGATGTTTCCTGTAACAGTCTGCATCTTATTCGTTTTGTTTGACCCTCTTTTGAAAACTACTCATTGTGTAAATATGGTGAATTTATTTTCTTTGTTCTTTTATGCGACATTCATTTCTCGGGTCACATATTGAAGCCTCGCATTTACTTGATCTCGACTCCTCTTTATTGTTGCCTCACAAAGTCCAGAATCTATCAAACTTAACTTACCAGATGGACAGAGCTGAGTGAGTAAGTGCTAAAGAGGTCAAGTGTGCTTCTTTAAACCAGGCGGGTGTGAAAACATAAACTGCACTGAAGACTAATCTTCCACATACTTTCATCGCCTTCCTGCATAGCCTCTGTTTGAGCTTGGAGAGTGAGAATTCAAAGTCATGTACTGTATTTCACACATATAACTGACCCACAATCAAAAGATCACTGCGCTTTATTAAAAAACATGAATATCTCTTTCAAACAAAGTTCTGCTACTTCTCACTTTGGGTAAAACAACTCGGGAAAAACACCTCAGTCATGCCTATGAGGAAGTGATCTTACTGCAAAGGCATGCATGTTCATGCACAAGCTATAAACACATACACATTCACACTGGTTACACCAGCAACTTTTAAGAGATTATATGACAGTAAGAGAGGGTACAACAAGACACCATCAGTCAGTATAATGCAAATAAAAAGTTTTACCTATATCATATATATAAATAAATTACAATGCTGAATGCTGAATATAACAGTCTTAAAGATCCAAAGACACCAGTCTCAGGTTCCATTCATTGGCTAAAATATAACATCTGAGCTCAAACATGACATCTAAGCTTATAAGGACTGCCACTATTCTCACTTGAATAGACATTAAGTATAGTTAGAATTCCCTTAATCCTAATACATGCGTGTGTTGAGGTCCCCCTTGGTGGCAGACTAACACAAGTTTGGTTGTTGGGGTAAACAACATTCGCTACCTAGCACCTGTTCCCTTCAGACAGACTTTTATCTGAGATTAATATTTAGTTACACACATAGACAAGTGCACAAAGCCATGTTGCACTCGCACAGATGCAGCATGAAAAGAAATATCAAAGGAGAGGAGAAGATAAGGAAGAGGAGGAGAATGACAGAGCAGGAGAAAGAAGAGGTCTGGACTGGGGAATGACGTATACCTTTGTCCTGTCCACCGGATTATGGATGACAGTTGTCTGAGGTTCCTGGAGGAAGAGGAAAATGAGGAGGGGAGATGAAGGAAGATGAAATAAAAGAGAGCAAGTAAAGAAAAAGTGGAAGAGAAAGAGAGGGAGGGAAAGGAAGAGAGCAGAATTTGACATAAACGTAAATATAAATGAACCAAGTGTACCAGAAAGAGTGACATGAATGTTGTATGAAGAGAAAGTGCTTGTTAAGGATGGCAGAAAAGAGGGGGAGAATCCTCCAAAGTCATAGAGTGGGTGGATGAACTGAAGACTGTAATTTGGAGTCAGTTCTGTTGCCTGTACACACACACACACACACACACACACACACACACACATTAATCTGCAATGGGCACATCAGTGCTCACGCAATTACACACACACACACACACACACACACACACACACACACACACACACACACACACACACACAGTGTTTTTTTGCATCACTTCAGAGGACATTATACTGACTTTTCTTCTTTTCCTGAAGACTTGACCCAAACTGCGCCCCAACTACTGCGACCATCATTTTATCCTACATCCTTACACTAAAATCTGATGACCTGTTTTTTAAAATCTCAAAACGGAGGAGAGTCCCCGTAATATAAACAGCTCTACATATGTCCCCACAACATAAGTAATACAAGTGCAAATACACACATACACAGAGTAAGTACACAGCCTAAAGGAAGAGATGGCATGAAGTTGTACTCAAAGCTGTGACATCTTTTTGAACTTTAACTTATCTAGGCTTTTGTTTACATGGGTACTCCTTATTTCTGCACCACCTTGCTGTGCATGCATAATTTCAAACTGCTTTCTATGCCTGAAAAGATGGAAATGCATGCCAAAACACAGAAATAGCAAATCGAAAGGGACAAAGGCATAATGACAAAAAAATCAGCCAGCTCATACAATATGCATAAAATATAATGTGACAGATTAAAAGAAAATGGCCTCAACATCTTGCAAAACATTGGCATACCCAGCAGAAAGACTCAGATGCCCCACAAGATGAAAAACGGGTCATTCTGTTCTTTCACACTCGTCTCAACAGAAACGGCGATCACTGCCGGGCAGACGCTGGCATCATTTCAGGGTCCTTTTTGAAATGGAATTTAATCAGAAACAGCTATTGTTGTTCAGGACTATGTGCAAAGAAATGGCTCAATCACTCAACAGGATTAGCCATATAACAATTTGTCATGCTAATTTTGCTGCTACCAACACTAAACTTCATGCTGAAACTAAGCTGTCTCTTAAAGTACAGCAAGGTAGTGGTTCCCAAGTTTTATCTTTTATCTGACATACCCCCAAACCCTGTCAGGCAGACCCAAACCACTCTCACCTCACCAGTTACTCAAAGCATTTAGCTTACCATTTCTGAATGATGACCATTTAGGTATAGGCATAGTCTCCATTTAAACACTACTCATTATGTGCAGGGACCACTTCCAATCGCTTATTTTAGCTAACAATTTCAATGTATACTTTTAATCTAGCAATTTTACTTATTAATTTATACTTTTGGCTATTTTAACCATTTTGCTTGTAGTTACGTCTAGCTAATGAATTGCAACTTTTTATCAATCATTTCAGCAAACTAGTTCAGTATATTTCTACATACTCTATATAGAATTAAGTTTAACTGCTTGCCATACAGTTTCCTTATAAACAATCATTCATTACTATATATTTTTCCATTTTCTAATTTGCAATTTCAGTAATTTATCTGGACTATTTTCTATTATTTCACCTGGTAATTAATAAAATTCGCAATTACTTTATTTGAATCCATGAAAGTGCTTTTATCTAGAGTCTCACTTTCTGCTGTTTATCAATGCTATCTTCTGATAAAAGCTGTTCAAATCCACCAAAAAACAAAAAACCCTAAATTACACTGCAATTTTGTTTTGTTTTTCATATTCACTGTGCAATTCTGTCCACGTACCACCTCGATACTGCAGAAGTATCTCCATTAGCACTTGTACTGCAGCTTGCAAATCACCACATGAGGTACAAAGCTGTACTCTTTCTTTGCCACTTTTTGCTATAACAGTTATAGTTTTACCACATTTACACCAGTACTTGACCTTTGTCTTGAAACCCTCAAAGGCTTGCCTCCTCTCAAGTTCACACAGTAGCCACTGATTGCTGATGACTCAGACTGGAGACAGAGATATTTTCTCCCTCTACTAGGAGCTGTCACTCGATGTAGAATATCCTGTGTAGCCCCCCCCGCCAGGAAGTGACACCTCTGTGATGACCAATCATCAGCTGTCTCCCTGGTGATGATGGTGGTGTTGTCAAGGCAACCATCTCCTAGGGCAACAGACACCGGTGGCAACGTGGGACAAGACGATGAGTGAGAACAACGTACCTGGGGTTTGCAGATTAGGGGGGGGGACACGTGCTGATGGCATCATCAGATGGGGGAAGGGTTCGATGGTGACACGTCCCTGTTGACCCCACATTAACACTGATGCTTTACTAGGGATGCTTTTGCTGTGCAGCTAATTAAATGATTTCCCCTTTTTCACTCTAGATGGAATTCATTTAAACGAAGCACTAATGTATTCATATATATAAACATATATTCATGTGGATTTACTACCACCTGCCTACTGCTTCCAGGTGGGAAGAATGTCAGTCCCCTGCTGTAATTAAGGAGATAATGCACCAAATGGCTGAACACAAACTAGATGAAGTCCCTGGTAACAGTGCGATTATTGCAGCCGCCCTCCTACTTTCTATTCCCTTCAAGGATCAGCAATAAACACCTGTCCTCCATGCTTGAACCCACACTACCACAAAGACTTTGAAACACGTAAATGTGAACTTCCATTCAAACCCTGAATGTGAGTCATTGTACATGTGCCAAGCAGAGCGCTAAAGTTAGCATCACATGTAGTCAAACAGAAACACACACATTGGCAAAAAGAAAAACGTTCTGTTGTGGAAAAAAAAAAAAAAAAAGCTCATATAGCTACACATGATGCTAAATGGAACTGGCTCACTTACTGCTGTGTTATATACAGTGGGATGCAAAAGTTTGGGCAACCTTGTTAATAGACATTATTTTCCTGTATAAATCGTTGGTTGTTACAATAAAAAATGTCAGTTAAATATATCGTATAGGAGAAACACACAGTGATATTTGAGAAGTGAAATGAAGTTTATTGGATTTACAGAAAGTGTGCAATAATTGTTTAAACAAAATTTTGGCACTGTTGTCATTTTATTGATTCTAAAACCTTTAGAACTAATTATTGGACCTAAAATTGGCTTGGTAAGCTCAGTGACCCATGACCTACATACACAGGTGAATCCAATAATGAGAAAGAGTATTTAAAGGGGACAATTGTAAGTTTCCCTCCTCTTTTAATTTTCTCTGAAGAGTAGCAACATGGGGGGGGGGGGGGGGTCTCAAAACAACTCTTCATTCTGGAATAAGGTGCTGTGGACTGATGAAACTAAAATAGAGTTATTTGGGCATAACAAGGGTGTTATGCATAAAGGAAAAAGAACACAGCATTCCAAGAAAAACATCTACAGTGAAATATGGTGGTGGCTCCATCATGCTGTGGGGCTGTGTGGCCAGTGCAGGGACTGGGAATCTTGTCAAAGTTGAGGGACACATGGATTCCACTCAGTATCAGCAGATTCTGGAGACCAATGTCCAGGAATCAGTGACAAAGCTGAAGCTGCGCCGGGGCTGGATCTTTCAACAAGACAACGACCCGAAAAACAGCTCAAAATCCACCAAGGCATTCATGCAGAGGAACAAGTACAACGTTCTGGAATGGCCATCTTAGTCCACAGACCTGAATATTATTGAAAATCTGTGGTGTGAGTTAAAGAGAGCTGTCCATGCTCGGAAGCCATCAAACCTGAATGAACTAGAGATGTTTTGTAAAGAGGAATGGTCCAAAATACCTTCAACCACAATTCAGACTCTCATTGGAAGCTACAGGAAGCGTTTAGAGGCTGTAATTTCTGCCAATGGCGGATCTACTAAATATCGATTTCATTTCTTTTTTTGTGGTGCCCAAATTTATGCACCTGCCTGATTTTGTTTAAACAATTATTGCACACTTTCTATAAATCCAATAAACTTCATTTCACTTCTCAAATGTCACTGTGTGTGTCTCCTATATGATATATTTAACTGACATTTTTTATTGTAACAACCAACAATTTATACAGGAAAATAATGTCTATTAACAAGGTTGCCCAAACCTTTGCATCCTACTGTATCTACTTTGGTGAGATTACTAGAGTGCCCTCTAGAACATAAAGCCAAACTGCTGCCCTGTGTATATATAGTAATCAGAACAATAAAGATTCCCAAAGGGAAACTAGAACTCCCCATTTCTGTTCCATAAGAAAACCTCACTCGCAATATCGCTGAATTTTCCCAACTATTTGACAATGGACTTAACATCATTTTTTGACATAAAAGACAAATCCATAGGCAAGAGAGTAGCTGGATTTAGTTCAAACATGTTTTTTCTAACAAGCTGACAAACAAGACTGAATACTGTGGGCCTTTTTAGCTTACAGGTTTTTATTCCAAAACATCAGCCAATTTTACAGAGGAATTCTCTAAAATCCACGGGTGGAATTTTTTTCGCTGGAAGGACAATCTGCAGACCTTTGGACTGACACGGTGGGGGACAGCTTCAATACAGGAGGAAGGGGGTAAATCGCAGTGACAGTCCCTGCAGGCACTGGTTGTCTATTTGTCTTTGGCAAACTTACACTGACAGAGAAAACAACATGGCGGTAGACTATCAACCCGAGTCCAAGTCACAAAGCATTCCCAACTGCCGTGGGAAAATGCTTCCTGACACGACTGCTGGTTTACGACCTACCCGACTGCTTTGGCCATCTCAGTGGCTCGATAAAGACCAAACAAAACCAACAAGAATGGACAGAAAAGAAAAACACACAAAGGTGAAGGAAAAGGTGTGGGATAGGGTGAAGGTAAGGGTCTTAAAGGACATAAGGGCGGCGGGAAGTCGGGCACACACAAACACACAGGTGAAGGGCGGGTTAGGAGATAAATACCAGAGCGGGTGAAGGGATGTTTCCTTTGGGGCTGGTGACTATGCTGTTTTTGGTGCTGTTTGTCTGGGGCTGTGCAGGAAAGGAAAGGAAAGGTAAGGAAAAGGAGGAGACACAACAAGAGTGTTAACAACAGCAAGAGGTGGGCTTGTGAGTGTGTGTCCATGCTTGTGCTCGTGTGTTTTTGGAATTAGCACATATATGTCTCTTTGACAGAATCAACTTTGAGGGTCTCACCTTAGTGGCTCTCATGTAAGGTAAAGAGTTAGGATTTGTCTTTTCATTCAGTAAAAACTCAATGCAACATTTTGATATTCATCGTTCAGAATTTATCTGCTGTTCTGTGTTACATTTATTTAATTTGTACCGTGCGGATCAGAGCAAAGTAGTAGGATACATGTAGGTGTGCATCCCAGTGAGGCCTGAAGGTGGCAGGCAGACGCAGCAACTGTGAAGGGATTATCCTAAAACGTTCACTCTCAAGACTGATCTGTAATTCTCAGGTGACACCACGGGCTGAGGGGTACTCTGACATCATCGTGATGTCACAAGTGACTTCCCCTGCTTGGGATTCCACATCAAGACGTGCCGTTTGGCCGTAGTGAATCATCTTTAGAAGCCTGGATGAAATGCTCTTTTGAAGATCAAACATCAAAGAGCGGCCGGCTCTTTGGAGCGTAGATTGATCTAAATTATTTTTGCATTGAATCTACATTACATTTGTAATCCTGCTGGGGGGGAAATATCCAGTTTAAACCCTACAAAGGATCAAGCCCTGGGTGTGACAGTGAATAAGCTACAATTACGTCAATGGTAATTATGTGAGTTGATACAGTAAAATGCAAGCAATCTTGCTTGTAAGTGAAATTTCAAGAGGTCTTAAGTAATCAGGAGGATTACCTAATCCCCTATAAAGACTTGGCTAAGATATGGCATGATGTTGGTGTGCTGCCAAGCTAGTGAATGATTCCACCTAACATTAATTAGATAAGCACAATATATGAGAATTTAAAAGTGCACATTTTAAACAAGCCCAGAAGATTCAATAAAACAAAATGTTTGGTAATCTTGGTGCTGCAGCAGTGCTGAATCAGAGTGACTGTAATGGTGACTCTTTAACACTGACTTTCAAGATGGAAAGATGAAGACTGATGTGTGTGTGGTTGTGGGTGTGTATGTTTACCATAATATGAATTTTTTAAGCCACTGGGCTTACTCAGAGGAGACGAGAGGAGAGGAGAGGAGAGAGAAGAGGAGAGGAGAGGATGCCAGCACACATATGGTGCGAAAACACCACATAATGCAAGCACGCACTAAACAGCAAGTAAAAGCTGGTGTTAGCTGACAATAAGCTGACATATAGAAATTTTAAGCACCCATACAGTAACCCACACACAGCCACTCCCAAACAAATCTCCACACTCACACACAAATTACACCAAACAAAGTGGCTGTCACTCCGCTGCCTTTGTGACGATGAAATGCATTCCTCAAAGCAACGATACCATCGTGAGCCGTCTTAGTCAGAGCGTGTTTGCAGTATCAACTCGGGGCCTTAGCATTTACGTCATGTGTGTTTGTGGAGAGAAAACTGCTAACACTTCAGGGAGGCATTGAAAGAAAAAAAAGAAAAAAAAGAAGGAATGATGACAGCAGTGCTACGGCTCGCCAGTTGTGGAGACGACTGCCAATCATTGTCATCTTGAAAGCAAAATGTCCATTAGATCATTTCTAAATTATGAAACAGAACACCGGACATCAGGAGTGATCACAGACAATTATAACCATAGATGAGGGTTAAAAGGGGGTTAAAGTATCCACACGAGGTTTCCAGGATGGGTACAGGAAGAACAAAGGAGGGAAAGGTGCAGAAGAGATGACAAGTGTGGTAAAGGATGAGCCAGATCAGAAGATCAGAGAGGAAAAAAAGGTTCCTTCTGCGTAACGGCAGGGCAAGAAGTTAGGGGTCAGAAATAAGTGAACTGAAACTAGTAATTCTGTGTGGTTTAATATTCTTATGCAAATTCCTGTTTCATTTTAAATCCTCCAAGTATGACACTGAACATGTAGGGTACATGGACCATTCACAGAGTGTATGTGCCCTAGATCAGACTTTTGTACTGCATGTACTGCATGTTGTGTTTAGTCAGGCAAAGCCAGGCTGTTGTTTTGTGATCGTGTCTTCAGCGTTTGGATGCAGTACTGTGCTATAAACCTGCTTTTTTCTCCCAAGTTTGTTTAAAACAAATAAGTAAACATCTAAACGCTACCTAAGACTGTCTAAAGTCAAGCTGGTACTGACAAAATAAGTGCACACGCTGGAGTCATTTCCAGTATACCAGAAGCTTAATTTAAAAACTGGAACACGTTTTGACCCATTTCTGTGTAAAAGGAACATGCGCGCCTTGCTTAAAAGTAAAAGACTGGTCTATTTTTACATTTGCAGAGGAGAACTCAGTGGCATATGTGAACCACATACTGTATATTCTGCTCAAGCCTCATATAGCAATGTTCACAGGTTAATGTGGCAGTAAATACATTGATACACTGTGAGTAGTACACTGGAAAAATAGCACACTAATGTTTATCTACAGTAAAGTATGCTGAGCCGCTGCAATGGCCAATTCTGATGCACATGCATGTTGGCCTCTGCAAACACCGTGGGTAACGAGTCAAGTGAGGAGTTGATTTCCCGTTTACAGCCTGTAACAGCGAGAGAGAACCGAGCCACAGCAATCAATGACCTAGCCTACTGTAATCAGTAATTACTGGACATTAGTGCATGAATATCAGCTGAACAGTATTAGGTTCTGATATTTGCCTGGTTCTTTATTCATTTGTAATCCTATTATAGTTTTTTTCCCTAAGTTGTTTTTGAATAGATGGAAGTATAGCTAACAGGAACAGTAGGTTAATAAGAGTCCTGAGCTAACTTAACTCCGGAGCCTCGTGGGGAGTCACCTTAGGCCAGGTGGGCTGCTGGGCTTGTAACACACTGGATGAAACCCTTATTAAACAATATTTAATATTCAACATGTTTTTTTTATGGAATTTCATATGCTGCCCGGTAGAGCAGGGCGATATGGCCAAAAATATTTATCACGATATATATTTGAAAATTTGCGATAACGATATAACCGACGATATAATTGATGCGAGACAAAATACAACTCCACAACATTACTAGCGCAAAAAGACAACCTTCCATTTATTTTCACTTAAACAAGAAGCTGGTTTTTATGTACATTAAAGCTTTATAAAAATGTAACAGTGCAAATGCAAATTCCTTGCTGAAAGTTTAACCAAAAGGCATTTCCAGTAGAAATGGGCTGACATATCCTGAGCATAACCATGTATAATATCCACTGAAGTTAAAAAGAGGTGCTTTGCAACATTAAACTGCAGTGTGCAGTACGCATTTTTCGGACCATAAGGTGCACGGGATTATAAGGCACATTAAGCGAAACAAGGCAGTCAGATAAATCAAACTTTATTAAACTCATTCTTCTTGCTTCCTCCACTTCTGTACCATTGATTCATTAATGTTGAATTCTCTGGCAGCTGCTCTATTCCCATGTTGTTGCAGTATATTAATGACTAACCTTGTATTGTGGATGGATTATCTCAGTTGTTCTCCTGACTGAAGTTTGGTCCGTTTACAGCATCCTGCCATGCGATTGCATTTGTCTCTAACCATGAGGAACCTTCACGTTAACTTTTATAAGTGGAAAAGTGTTAGTGTTTGTCCTCCAGCTTCACTGTTTATGTTATGCTAACATAGCTGTGTCGCTAGCGATCACGTAGCACATCATTATATACCAGCTAGCCCAACTTCAGTAACCCTACAAACATCACTGCTGTTTAGTTTCCTGTCTTCATTTATGTTGGAAGTGATAGCAGAGCTGTACGTTTGATTTTTTTCAGAAATCTCTCAGTCAGAACATGCAATATCATGCTTAGGTAACTAGCGAAACTAGCGAGCTAACTTCCGCTAGCTTCCTGCTAACTTCTAACTCCGTTAAATGTAATAACTTTTGTTTTCATGGATGCCTGGAAGTTAAACTTTATAGTTACACCTGGTAAAGCAGCAATGCTGATCGTTTTATTAAAGATGAAAGAATTTAGACAGTTTTTAACTCTAAGTGATGCTGCAGTGTTGTTTGACCTGAAGCATACGGAGTTTAGGACCCAGATTACTCCCAGATTTAAGAGCATCTTAGTCCGACAAATATGACAATAACAACGGCCGCTTGCATGTTCTGCAAAAAATGTGCTTTGTTGTGTATCTGACAGACAAACACCAAACCAGTTCCACATCACGGAAGTTGCACCGTTTTTACAAACCAATTCTGGTTCATCTGTTTCACTCAACAATCGGCCATGTGCGTATGAAAACAAAGGCACCGCGCATGCGCGTTTTACTCCCATTCTATCGCGATATTTCATTTTCCTATCGTTGCCTAACATTATACCGGTATTACCGTGAACGGTATAATATGGCCCAGCCCTACTGCCCGGCTGCTGCAGCATCTGCTCTGTGAATGGTCAGCATAGGTTACAGATTCAGCGTAGTAGGTGAAAACTATAGCGTTCTTAGAGGTGGAGGATTAAATAATTATACTTTTACTCTTGTTTGAAGTATGCACCTTGTTAAACTCAAGGGCTCTGTCTCAAAACTACAAGTACTGGCTCCGTTCTAAAAGTGTGTGCCTGACAGATCTGGAGCAACATCCCTGGAGTAACTCTGATGGAACTAAAACACCCTGCTTCCATTACGTTTTCAGAGTATTCTCGTGACGCCGTACTTTGCAACGATCATCCTGGTCTGTCAATCAAGCGAGACCATTGCTGTGACTTGTGCCTGGTTTTTTCTGTCAATGAAATATAACTTTCTGTATACGCTGTCTAGAGCTGGGCGATAGAACGATAACGATATCTATCGCGATATAACTTTTACTCGATAGAGAAATTAAGCTATCGCGATAGACCTCGCCGCTCTTGTCCTCTTTAAAAAAAAAAAAAAAAAAAAAAAAAAGGTCGGCCGATCCAAATTAAGTAGCGCAGAGCCGAACCAATCACAGCCGCAGCTTCACGTCGCGTGACTTGTTACGTACAGCACAAGTGCCAAGCCGCACGTGTGTTTGTTTGGGAAGCAGCCAGCGGGTAATGGAGGAAATGAGTGTGCCGACTAGAGAAAACAGATGATGGTTCCAATGCCGGAGAGATTGTCGAACGGAAGAGCCATAGAAGTTCCGTAGTGTGAAGGTATTTCGGCTATTTCAAGTCTGACAAAAACAGAGTAGCGTGCACTGTAAATTGTGCCGAAAGCAAGTCTGGAAATACAATAAACTGGTGCATGCGTCACACTGTGCGCCACGTTATTGTTTCGGTGAAATGAATTTCTACAATACTGTTACTGTTAATTCTACTCTCTGCAGTGTTTAAATGCTTACATATACACACAGTTACTGTCGGTCCACACATACGACTCGGTTCTGCTTCTATGCCCCAGCTTTGTTTACTTTTTCCCACCGAGGCTTCTAGACTTCTGATTGGCCAACATTTCTGCACGGTTAGGAATCTAGCGCCACCTGCTGCTTTGGCATGTTCATAGCAGCGTTTTCCTTCATTTCTGCCTTTATGTGTGGACGGGATTATTTTTTAAAACGAAAACGGAAAATCTCCGTTTTCAAAAATACCCGTGTACGTGTGGACGTAGCCTCGGTCTCTGACTGGAAGCGCTAATTCGTCATTCGGCTTTTGTCAGACTAAAGTAACTGTTAAAACTGTTTGAAAAGCTCAGCTATACAACAAGGAGAGATTGAGAATTTCCTTTTAGTTCTGTTTATTTGATATTGACAAAAGTTAGTCAGTTTTGTCTGTTCTTCTGTAAAACAAACTAAGATTTATTTTTAGAATTAATACTTTGTTTCTAAGTGGAATTGACAATTTAGTCTGTTTTGTTTGTTCTATTTTGAAACTTAAACGCTTTAGCGGCTGTCTTTTGTGTAGTTTGCAATATTTGCCTTTATTTATCTGAAAAAGTCTCATGTTCCTTAAGTACATCTACCCTGTTGAACTTATTATGGGAAATAAATATTTAAAAACAAGCTGCTGATTATTTCACATTTTACTTGTGAGCAACGGCACATTTAAATCTTACAAATATAGTTATTTGGCTTATATCGTGATAGATATCGTTATCGCCTGAAATGAAAAAAACATATCGTGATATGAAAAAATCTCATATCGCCCAGCTCTAACGCTGTCATTTTCTTTATGTGACATGGCAGCTGTTGCCGCTCAGAAGCTACTCAGCCTCTGTAGTTCCTAACAAGGTGCTGCTGTTGCCGTCATGTAAAATGCATTACCTCGTGTACACCAGAGCATTTTTAACAAGAAGTGCCTACATGACATCTGACTGCTGTTGAATAAAAATGATTTATGAATCGGCACCCACTGTGCCACAGAATAATAAGTTAGTGAAGGAAGGGAGTCTCAAATCTATTACACAGAAGGAAGAAAGGAGACCATAAGGGATGGAACAAAAAAAGAAGTGACATGGCAAAATGCATAAATAGCATGCTCACCATATACTGGACAGTAGAGCTGGACTTGCGTTTCTGTCCTCAGGCAATTGATGGATGGATTTATTGATGGATGAGCAGATGGTAGAAGAAGGAGGGATGGGGAGGAAAATAAAGTAACCAAAAAAACAACAAGTGAGTGTACTGTCAAAAAAAATGAAATTAAAAAACAAAGAGCAAAATAGAACTTGTCAGCATAAACCAAAAGCTGTACACTTTGATGGCAAGTGAAGAGAAGTTCCTATACAGCTTAGAAAAGGCAAAAGGAGGAGCAGCTCCTTCAAAGAAGTGAAAGGAGCAGTGGTTGAAGTGAAGGCCATCAGAGAGAGAAAATTAGAAGAGGAGTCAGCTCATGGAAGAGTCAGAAGGCAAAAATTCAACCTATTGCTTCGGGGACAGTGAAAGGGAAGATGGCACGGTAAGAAAATAGCATGACAAGGAACTGCAAGATTTATTATGTAAGTGTTTTCCCAGACTTCATCTTAAATTTAAAATCACAACTGGCTTGAATTTTGTTGTTACATGTTGCATTAAATGCATCAATAATTTATCGGAGACCAAAATAAATGTTCTCAATGTTGTTATTTTACATTCATCTAAAACTGTTTTGCAGCTTTTAATCTAAAGAAATCTGCACATTGTGTATATAATAACTAGTGTAAACTTAATAAGGATAAACAGTGTGTCATATAACAACACTGTTTAAAATGCAGAATATGTTGGTTCCTCTGAGCAGTAGCTGGCGTCGAAGGAGGTGAAAGGTGGTGGGCAACCAGTGCCAGAGAGAGACCGCTTGCTTGCACTGGACAGGTGCTACAACTGAAAAGCGTCAGGTGTCATTAGGCATTAATGAGCCAGCGGGAGAAAAAGCAGGAAGAGGAGAAGACCATGAGAGGAGCTCAGAGTTTCAAAAGGAACAAAAGGACATTTGGAGATTATAAGAAGAAACAAGAGAAGAGGGAGAAAAAGGAGGCAAGCAGGGACGGCAGCAAATGAAGAAGACGCCTTTAGAAATGGTTTGGGGCGAGTGTGTGGGGAGCCTGTTGCTAGGCAATGAGTGCGCCGCAGTGGAAGTAAGCGTCTATTTCTGTCGTCTGAGTTTCCAGGGTCCAGACTGGCAGCTATTCCTGGAACCGGAGTCACATTCCCTGCTGAACCGACTGCGCAGGGAGGAACGGGAGGGGGGGGACACATTCACGCACACACACTCACACCAAATCCATACATACACACACGCATGGACACTCGATGCTGCGCATGAGTGTAACACGCATGGACACCCACGCTTACGCACACTTGTGTGCAGGCATGCTCACAGCCCCGTTTGCACGTTCAGTCTCTTTTCAAGCTGATAAACAAATGGGATGTTTACACACACACACACACACACACACACACACACACACACACACACACACACACACACACAGTCTTACAAACACACACATACCTCCATGTCCACGTGCATGTGCCCAAACCTTTGCCTAATATAATGTATAATGCTGAGAAGCATGAATAGCACGTTGCATGTACGTGGTGCACACAGACACATTCATGATAGCTGTGTGTGGGATGTGCTACTGCAGCGTGTGCATGTGAGAGCGTGGGATGTGAGAGATCTTCATTAAATGGATGAACAGGAATGTGGGGTTAAAGACCAGATGGGGTGACGAGGAAAAAGAAGCATTGAAAGAGGAGCAAAAGGCAGAAATGGAGGGATGAGAGAGAGGAAGTGATGAAAAAACAAAATGTGAAGGGCTGACAGATGGTTAGATTTAATAATGGAGATGGAGAGGTGGCACTGAGCTAAATAATGCTAAATCAAAATAAGAGGTCCTTTCAGGAGGATGCGCTACTCGAGGCTTGTGCACTGGCAAGTGGCATGAAGGCTGATACGCATAGCACACACAGACTCGCATACATGTAGACACACATCCAGATGTGTGTACAGATGTGTATTCAGAATGGGCCACTCACTTTAATAAAATAATTAGATAATAACTTAAAAATCCAGCAGCTCTCATTCTGATACACAACACCTCAAGCCAAAAAACACAACTTTTACATGTAACACTAGACAAACATCCAATGACAGAACATACATGACAAGAAAGACATTGTAGGCAAAAGTGAGACTAGCAAGATTAAGAAAGAAATGAACAATCGAGCAGAAAAAAAATGGGGAAGAGGAAGAAGAAGCAGAGTTTCTAGCCCAGAAAATGTAAGGAAGGAGGAAAAGTCAAGGAAGGAGATAGGTAGAGAAGTAAGAGTGTGCCCCTTACCTTGACATCTGCCTTTTTGTTGAGCAAAGTCTTGGCTGCTGCAATGACAAACAGGGAAAAACAACCAGTTAAAGGTGTAGCTGAGCAATAGCAACTCCATGTTTCTCAGCGAGTCTTGGTATGAGCTACAACCTTAACCTACATTGAAGCCTTCAGAGATAATCTGGATTTGACTGAAATAATGTTCTTTACTGACCTTAGTAGTAATAGTCTATTTTGAGTAATGATAAGTAAAGGTTGCCTGAGGCTGAAAGAGAAAGGGAACCTTTTGCACACTGAACTTAAAAAAAAAAAGTGTTTTTACAAAATGACTCAAAGCTAAACAACTACAACCTCCTGAATTTACTAGAGTCTACAGATGGATACAGTATGAGTATATTGATTCATCTATTAGTCAAACAACTTGCCTTGATCTTTTTCCCCCCCCCAATTTCATAACAGGATTTACCTGTAAAACTGAATTCTTTGACTGCCTGAAAAGTAAAGTTAAAACCAACCTTTCTTAATAAGGCTTACATAGAACTACAAATGTACAACAACTCAAAGATGTGTAATACTAATGTCAAGGTAGTCAAACTGCAAAGTGGCAGGGTGAAAAGTTAAGCCAGTGCAGAAAAACCAGTACTTAAAGATGGTCATTGAGGCTGGCTTTAAATACCAGTCAATCCCCACTGACTCTTATGTTAAATGCCCACCATTATATTAGTCAACAATGTGCTTACAGCCTGGTAAAAAACAGTTTGGGGCTTTATGTATAGTTTCCCCCTTGACAGCAACTGTTTGATGGGAGGTTTTTGGGTTTTGTTTTTACTCATTCATTTGTTAAGGCTTCAGGGTTGGGGTGTGACCGCTTCGATGAACAGCTGAGTTGAACCAGGCGGCTGTAGCTGTAGTTCTATGCTTTTAAACAGCCACACAAATCTCACTGTCTCCTTGGGAACAGTATTGCTCCCAAAGAGAAGTTGGCATATGAAGCGGAGGAGCCAGGGAATTGAACTACCAACCTTTCAGCCAGCCCGCTGTAGTCCCCGAGCCACTCAAACAGGCTACAAGCAGACAGACTAGAAATTTTCCGAATATGGAATTTTCACATCAGTTTGTCTTAAGAATAGTTGGCCAGCCCGCTGTAGTCCCCGAGCCACTCAAACAGGCTACAAGCAGACAGACTAGAAATTTTCCGAATATGGAATTTTCACATCAGTTTGTCTTAAGAATAGTTGGCACAAAGACGCTGTTGTCAGTGAAATAAAAATACTCTCCATTTGCATTGTTTCACATGAATTCTCAGGCTAAAGTCTCCCTGAAGCCATGAGGAAGTCAAAGTAAAGATGGCTGCCTCACACGGCAGCCATAAACCCAACAATAAGCCCTGCCTTAAAGAACTCCACAGAGGCCCAAAGGAGGATTAGTGTTCAGTCTGCTCTCTAATGAGGGGTAATGAACGAGGGGGTGAGGGAGGAAAGCAGGAAAGAAAGAACGATACTATAGAAAAAGTCCACTGATGAGCATAATACCCATAATCCTTTACAACAGTGGAAAGTGCGTGTAGTCAACAGAAGACAGTCCGCAGGGCATTTACTGTGACTGCACTGCTAATGCCCAGAAAGTAAGGTGGTCTGATTGCATTAGATAGCTACATGTTCACCCAGAGGGCTCCAAAGTAAGAGCCAGACTCTGGCTTGCTGGTCAGTGGAGCCTGTGGCTGCATCTGTGGGGATGTGGACAGAGGATTAACACTAACACGACACCAGATGATGAGATTGGACGTGCAAATTAGTGCAATTCAACAGCTTTAAAGTTGGTACCAAAATGCACTTTCTTGCTTGTTGGTATTTTACAGCTGTAAACACCAACACAAGGATAGAAAAATGACTTCAGGAGAGCATAGTTATGACTTCTAGAGTTCCTATTTTGATCATCATTATTATTTTACAATAGGAACATTATTTTCTGTCTGCGGTGTCTTAATTTACCAAAGTGAACACTTAACTCAGTTAGTTTAATTACTCAATTACTCCTGAAGACAATAGCTAGAGCATGATATAGAAGGCACAAATCTACCTTCTCAAAAGGCAAATAAAATATATTTAAACATACCTAAATTGGGTTGTTTTTGAAAAAAAAAAAAAAAAGATTCTCAAAAATATTGTTTTGCTTTAGTATAGATGTCAGTGCTATACATAGATCTCATACAGGTTACCTTGTACAAAGATGTTTACATTATCACTGCCATAGTGTGCCTATCTTATAGTAAATAATCTAGCTGTGATCACCTGGGAGTTAAAAAGCCAGATTCCTCTCAGTGTTACTTCCATAGATGCTTGCTGTGACTTTTTGCTAAGAGCCTGAGTGCAGCTTCAAGTCTAATCAGATGCAATCACATCAGTATCCAGCCATGTTACATAAAACACTATTTATGGCAGTCTGGCTGTTTTTTCTTTTCTTTTTGCTTTTTCCTCTTTCCTTCCCTCTCTCCCTTATTCCTCTTTCTCTGAACATCAACCTCCTGTTTGATTTCCCCACTTCCATTTCAAAACATGTACCAAAGCAGCTACACTGAGTGATCAGAAGCTTCAAGTCGATGAGAATTCGGACTGTGTGCTGATTTCTTTGGGGGAGCAGAAGTCCAAACAGAGAGCGGTCACTTCAAAGACCACTGCAGGCCATGCCAAATTTAAACTGTATCCTTATAAGAGCACATTTGAAATAGCCATTAAGATAAAGATCAAGAGAGAAAAATACATGGAAGATAGGGTGTGCACACTACATCTTATTTTTTCTTTTCTGCCTCAGTGATTCAGTATATTGTGCTTGAAGTGAGGTTTGCATATTCAGCAGCCAAAAAGGGAGCAATAGGAAGTGATAAATAAGCACTTTGTAATCTGGAGGGATGTGAGGAAGGCATGAATGTGCATGTTTAATTGTTGTGCTGTTCTTCCTCAATCTCCTTCCAAAGGCCGGTTGTTACTGAGGAGAAGAAATGGGGTCAGAAATAGTGTCAAGTTCATTCTCTCGTATTCTCTGATGGCTTAGCAGAGAATGAGAGGATATGAGAGCAGAGAGGAAGAGTAAGGAGAACATGAGTGGAAGTGATGAAGGTATTCAAATGTGCTTTCCAAAGTGACATTTTTCAGTCAAACTGGATCTTCCAAAAATGTCTTTAAGTTCCAGGCATAGCTGTGGAAATCTGAAAAGAGCCAACGTTAGCTTAGTTCAACCCAAAGGTTTAGAAGCAAGGGGTGCTCCTTACCTTGCCACAAATTACACATGAAGCAAGAAGAGAGAGGAGGAAGAGATTAAATCAAAGGCATCACTAATAAATTTCTATTAAAATCATGCAAGATGGACCACTGCAAGAACAAAGCAGGGATGGGCATTGATTCACATGAAGTCCCACATAACGGAATAAGCTAATGGAGAGATATGCCTATAATGAAGAGCCCCTCAATATCTTCTTCATATAACACAGTCCAGGACAGATTAAAAGACTGTCCGCTGCTGTCCTGCAGGATGTTGGAGTGAGTTTGAGTAGATTTTACTTGTACTTTTAATGTATGAATACGTGTAAAAGAACAAGGCCTCTAGTAATCCAGTGAGGCAAAGTGAGGCTGATATGGAGAGGCAGTCCACTATAAATATTTGATCGGAGTCTCGTGGAGGCTGAGGGACACAGAGAGGACGGTGGTGTCCCAGTAGATTATAGAAACAAGGACACAGCCACTGTTTCTGTCTCCTTAGCTCAATGCTAGATTGTCACATGAAGTTCTTTGCTGTTCATAAACGGGCACCCTACTAAGCAAATGTACAGTGATAAGAAGCTTATGAGCATTCCCCGATGCACAATGGCATCAAGGAACAATACGGTAAAAAATTTAGGTGATCTGTGGTCTGTGAAGGGAGGCTTTTAAGCTTACATTTCAATTTAACAGACTTAACATCTTTTAAATAAAAGAGGAAGTAAGATAGACATTTTTCTTGAAGTGGTTGCTGAAGCTACAAGCTAAGTTACATTTGTCAGGAGGGAAGATATAAAGCTCATAGGAGTTGCTTAGGTTGTTGTGCATCAGCTGGATGTGCAGCTGTTTGGCAGCTAGGTCAACCTGAACCACTTGATACAGCCATTGCAGAGTTTTATCATTTTCTTGTCTTAATATGTTTAGACAGACGATGAAGTCTTTTTTTGTCTTGCCTTGCATAACTTCTTAAAACATGACCACTGTGTTGATTCACCACATAGTGGGCTTGAAATAGGTTATGGTGAGTCTTCTGTGGTCTGATGTGGGGGGAAAAAATACCACAGCACACCTGAGAACAAACCAATATGTGGTTGAGTTGTGACTGAGTTAAAGGAGCCACAAGTTAATGCCTGAGTCAAGGCCACATGTAGACCAAAGCATCATGCAAGCATGTGCCAAGGTTAGGCCAAACAATTACTGCTATCTGGTCTAAACTATCCAGAAATGCATGTGCCAACTGCAATCTGGGAACCTGTGAACTTAGCCTTGTAAAGTTTTTGGAGTTTTTCTTAGTCAGGATACCTGGATAGGGCAGATGTAGATGGTTCAAGATTTCTTGTTTTTGGATTCTGGAAAATACTTCTTGCTCTCAACGTGGACTGTTATGTACAGGCAACTAAATATTGCTCAAATGTGATTGGTTAGTTTACAGGACTACAAATAGGCATTTTTTTTGGAAAGCACTTTTCAGTTTCACCACTGAAAAATTAAGCTGAAGTTAACAGACTTTAATTAGATCTGGTTGTCTAAAACAAAGCCTTACATTCAGTCTGAAAAGTAAAACAACAAGGCTCCAACATTTACAATTAAAACATTGGTCCAACGACCAATGACTACATGTTACAGCAATACAGCTACATACGAAACTGGACTGTAAAACCTACAGCTCAGTTCACAACACAATTACTGAATAAGTACTAATACGGGACTTATCTTAAAAAAAAAAACAACAACTTTAAAAGGCTTCGACTTCATGAAAACAAGCCCAGCCTTGCATCATTTACAGTGTTCATCATGCACCAGAGTCCCCTTGTGTTGCAGCGCATGCACCAGTCCAGTGCCCCATGCAGCATTCACCGACAGCTCTCAGGCAGTTCCATCCTTAAAGTTACAGGGGTGAACTTTCCAGTGTCATTGTCAGACAGAGAAAAGAAGAGAAAGGGAAAGAAGAGTGAGGAGTGAGGGGAAAGGTAAGATGTGACATTTGAGGAAACAGGGAAAGTGGGAGTGAAACTGGTGAAGTTGTGGAAAAGTATTGGATGACTCAAGAATCAACAATGTCCAGAGAAGTAAAAATGCCAGAATACAGAAAAAGGAAATGGGGTAAAACTGAGTGATGACAGAGATGGCACAACTGAGATGGCAGGAAAAGAGTGGAGAAAAAAAGAGAAACTGAGAGACAGGACAGCAGTGCGTTTGGGCCATGCTCGGTGACTCTGTGCAGAGATGAAGATAATACGATGAACAGGGGTGTGTGGTAATGACAGAGCAGTGATGGGCTCTGAAGCAACTATCAAATCCCAGACAGGAGATGAGAGATGTGCTGACATAGTAAATGACAGCAGTAGCTGGGCTTCCACTCTTTATGTCCTTTTCAAATTTAAAAGCCTAAACATAGATTGAAAAAGACGGAAGCTGTAATATTTAGTTATCTTGCGGAAATTAATTTCTGGTTTTCTCATTAAACAAAAATGTTTTCAGTCTTTCTTACCAAATTAAATTTAAAGTTAGTGGTGTTTTTAACATCAAGAAGAGACATATGTATAAACCAATAGATCAGATCACCATTAATACTTCCCAGTTACATTAAAAGAAACTTACATTAAAACATTAAATAGGCCTTATATTCATTCTTTTTAACATACTTGGAGTAGACAGAGTTAGTCATAATGTTGGACTATTTATTTTATTTCTTACGCGTTTTCACTACCAGCAGACACAGAAGGTGTGGGTTTGTATAGTGGGAGAGAACGTATGTGTTTGTTTTAATATTACTCTGCTAGTTGTTCTTGTGTCAGTGCATTTCTAATGATATTTTTAAATATGTATTAATATGATCCTATGTTATGTGTTTCAGGATCCTCTAGAAAAGGATATGGGGCATCTCAAGCGCTCGCCAATTAAACTTTTATAACTAAAAATCTTAACATTGTATGTAAGTAAAAATCCTTGTTTTATTAATTAATTTAGCTTAAATTAAAAGTTGGGTATCTTTCTTTTACATTGGGGGAAAAAAAGCATATAGTGCACATTGACTGTAAATTGGTTTTAAAAATGTCACGTTTGGTGTCATATGGAAACATTTGGTGTTGTCAGTGCTACTAAAGTTTGTAAAATTCCAGTCATTTTTATAAGAATATATTGTTATGTGTAAAAATATATCATTATTGCTATACAGCTTCTTCAGCTTATTTTTAAAGTGACAGGATTTTTTAAATGTACTGCAATCTTTTGAAAATAGAATATGCAAATATTGTATCTGTAATTAAAAATCTATTAAATAGTCATTAATTTGTATAAATGTCCAATAACAGGTTATCAAAAAGAAACTAAATGAGTATTTTAAAGACATGTTTTAGAAGCAAAACTCTTTCACATTAAAAATTATTAACATAATAGATGTGAAAAGGAAAAAGCTTAAATTTCTTTCATTTGTCGTATGTAAAACACGGTAATAGTTAGCTGGAAGCATAGCTAATACTGCAGCTGTTGAGATGAGGGGAGGTGTAGTTAGCAATGTTGTCAGCCATCATGCTCTGAACTCCCATGCTCGGAAAGGAGGGAGGGGTAGCAGAGAAGATTGAGTAAAGGGAAAACAGAAGAAGAAGAAGTTCAAAGAGTCAAAGACAGGTGCAGACAAGGGGCAGGGTGGGAGGGGTGGCATGCCCTGGGTGAGCCACCGTGATACCTTGTTCCACCAGCCCTGCTGTGGTGCCGGCGGCTGCAGCCACAGCTGCTGCAGCTGCAGTGACAGAGGCTGGAGCGGTGGTCTGCCTGCTGCCCACTGTTAAGAGTCAAATACCCAGTCACACGTGAAGAAAGAGTTACAAAGCCAGGAGGAAAGGGATGTGAGAAAAGGGTGAAAGAGGAACAAGGGGTAAAGATGGAGAAAGGGTGGAGTGATATTTAGTAAGAAGGTGATTGACGAGGAGTCGGATACAACAGGAGGTAGGCAGGTAGGGTGGGGGAAGGAAATAACAGGTGAGGAACAAAAGGGGCGGAGACACACGGGGGCTCATTAGTTTAGAAGGAGGATTAATTTATATACACAGACCACTGAAAGCATTTTTATAAACGGAGTCGCTGCTTTGACAGAAGAATCCACAGAAAAACATCAGGCAGTGACACAAATCTTTACTTCCATGTGGGACACTTTAAATCTTGCCATTTGTCTCAAAGAATACCTGAGAAGAGTGTTAATGTTAGGATGATGATGGCAATGATGATGCAGAATCAAGCCGCAGTTAGTTTGTGTTAGATTTGTAGCGTCTGTGCTTTTAAAACTAAACTAAAAAACATCATCTTTTCCTGACAGCATCTTTATTTGGTACGTTACACATTGAAATGTGATGAGAAATAGAACCACCTCTGTACCAGCACAGACACTGAAACTGATTTGTGTAACACATGATTCATAATATATGCTGAAAATACAGCAAGCCATTGCATAAAGCACTGACGTTGGATCCTGCCTTGATGTAATGTGCCACAGCTATCTTTCTCTGAAAGCCTATCTCTGACTTTTTACTTTTTTAACTCTGTCTCATTTTCTCTCTGACTCATTCACCTGCTGACCTACTCTTATATTTGAGTACTGCTTTCTCACAAGAGGAAAAATGGTAGGAAAAAAGGTCTCTGAGAGCGGTCGCACAGGCAGGCCACACACCTGGGTCAATGTGTGTATGTGTGGGGGGATTTAAGAATTGACTGATTGTTTAGTGGATATTCAGACTGCTTCCCATGCCGATGCTTGCAGTGTTAAATCAGCTGCTGTGAGTCATGTTTACTAAAGCAGCATGCTTATAGACAGACGTATACACACATTTATATATGCAAAATACACATTTGTACAAGAATGAAGACTCCGTGGGTATAATTCTTCCAAAGCGATTACCCTGAATGCATTAAAGCACTAGAACGTTCATACACAGTAAATGACAAAATATTTTGTCATTGTACAGTAGATGAGCTCCCGTTTCATAGACCACAACAGTGCCAATAAAAATCAACCTAGTAAGTTCCTATTTAACCATCTACTGCATTTAATACATCGTAGGTTAAAAAAAAAAAGTTCTCAGTTTGAAAAATTAATTTCCCAAAGTTTGGGAGGGGAAGAGGGAGTGCTAAAGTACACCATGTTGCTTGAATTAAAGCACAGATTCAAGATCATGTAAAACTTCAATAAAGTTATTATTACAGAGATATAAACAAATACAAAGACAAGTACACAGACATCAACAGCTTGCGGATCAATTCAGTGTTTCCCCACATTTTGTTGTTCCAGTTCAGCGTGGTGCAAAAGACACACACAGAATGACTGAATCATTTTCCAACTATTGTTGCTGTACTTTAAGATTCTGCTGTGGGTGATTCACTTCCTGTAGCTGAAAAACTGTCATTAAATGTTAATGTAATGTCAGGTTGAAATGGTCTTAGGTGTTGTACCTCATATTTACAGAGTGTGAAAATATTCTCAGGACATCGGGACGTGAGAGCAGCGAAGAAACAATGTGCAGCTGTTGTTATTAGACTAAATGTGGTTTTAAAATGTGAAATTATTGGAAAAATATCACATAAAAACAGCTCTTTTCATAAAAACATCCTGCATTACATGTTAACAGCTACATACACAAGAAAACCAAGGGAAACACTGAAGCTGCATTGAAATGAAATGGAAATGTGAATCTGAAAGCATGCTCTTTAATCTTTATGTAAAATATAACTCTTGAAAAAGAGACAAATGAGTCTGTCATTAAATATTTACATTTACCTGTGCTTACCAGGTGCATGCCACCATTTTTTTAAACATCAAAAGCCTCATTTTACCTGCTTTGCTTTTCTCACTGTAAGAAATAAAAACTGAGTTTCCCACAGAAATACCTTACTCGAGTGGGCTGCACTGACATAAAATAACAACTAGCAATGTGTTTTCTTTTTCACCTGTCCGGGAGAATGACACCAGCTGCCAATTTACTAGTGGACAATCTTTTCACACTTCCTTTCACAGTTTAAAAGTTTTGTCATTGCTAACCAGATACTAATGGCTTTAGCCTGTCTCATATTTCCATACCGGCAGCCTCACCAGGTCACTGATGTGACAGCCCTTGATATTGTTAAGCTACCTCTTCAGAGGTTTTTCTCCACACACACTCCAACTCCACCGACATATATCCACTCCAGGGATCTGCTGTTAATGTAGGGTCACTCTAACCAGAACCCAAAGTGAGTAGAGTAGTTCACGTGCCACTACATTGCAGTTCATCAGTGCTGCAGAGCAAAACTACAGCTACGCTCGCCAAATACAGTTTAAGGTGGAGTTAGTCTACTTAATGAGTGATTTACTGGAGACCGAGCCAATTATCGGTCCTTTATTTAATTGTCACAAACTGTATATAGAGCATAATTTACAGGGTTTTTTTTTTTGCCAATCAATTTTCTTCCTAGGCTCTACTACAATAGCTTTGCATCTGAAACAGAGACTTTAGGACAGCCTACTTTTTCTTACATACCCTAACCAGATCCCCCACCCCATCCTCTGGCTATATTTTCACAGACAGAATGTAATTCTGTGGGAAACACAGTAATTTGTTTGTGGCTGAAAAGATGTGTGGTGGAAGGCACCAGAGATCAATAGTGAATACACAGGATAAGTCAAGTTCTTAGGTGGAGTACTTTTTAAAGAATGAGTCCTCCAACATAGTGGCATGTCCCAAACAGACTGTAACAAGTTTGCATTTAAAATTGCTTCTAGAAATTTTAATACCGGCAGGTGTTGGTTCACAGATATGAATGGTAGGTTTACAAAAATGGAGGATTCAAGAAGCACTTACCGGAGAAATTTCGAGAAACCAGCATGGTAGTAAGAATGGCCCCCTGAGAAGAAAACAAAAGGACATAAACTTAATGATTTTGGTATTTTTATGGAAATTAAAACCCATTTTTCCCCTCTTCTGCTAGCAATTGATTGGTCACAGCCATCATTTAACCAACATTCAGGTGATTAAAGTGTTATATTTGCCGCTTGAATCAATAAAACTGTCTTCATTTGAAACAATCCTGATTTGCAGCAGGTGAAAGTCACACTGGAAGCTTTCAGTGCTACCCCTCAGCCTCCTGTCTCTCAAAATTAGGTGTCTACACCACCCGCCCAGCAGGGTGACAATAATACCCCATTAGTCTTTTACAGCTGAGGGGTAAAAGTCAATTGAAAGAGGCCACTATTCGTGTTTGATTTATAAATGATTTCTTAAATGTGGAGTGTAAAATACACACAGTAATTCATCACCAATAAAGATATAACCCCAAATTAAGATTCAAATTATAGAGAGAGAAAAAAAAAAAACTTTCCTCCACAATAACAAAGAATACCAAGCTGCACATGTAACCCACTCAGACCTACTCACATCTAAAGCGCTGACAACAAGGCCAGGCTATGAAAATCAACAGCAAAAAAACTACTTGATAAAATGCAGCATGACTGCAAAGTGAGTCCGTATAATAGCCTGGCACACGAAAATGTTCTGCAGTATTGTCCTAGTCAAACAAAAATGTGTGAGATACAAAGACAGGAGACAAAGGACAAGCAAAAAAACAGAAGAGAGAAAAAACAAAGAACAATGAGGAAAGCAGCTCGTCTTAGCACTTTTTTTTCTCTGGAGAAATCATCTCAAACTGGAGGCGAAAACTTTTCAAAAATGGTTTGGAATTTCAAACAGACGATGGGATGATGATATGCCTAATATCAGAATAGATAACACATGACACATCTCTCGCTCCCTGTAATCAGAGCGAATAGAGTGGCAGTAACAAATGTCTAAAAGGTCAGAAATAGATATGAAGTCCACATCTGAAACATCCAGCTCAAATTCAGAATTAAAGAGAAAAGAACAGGCAGTAAATGTCTAGGAGATTTTTGCATCTCTAAATGATTTTATGCAACATATTACAAAAAATTAAAGCTACACTAGAGTAAAATCTAGAAAAAAAAGACTTAAAAAACAAAGTACACACAAAAAAGCTTGAAAATAAACAGCCCTCCTCTTGATGCTCTCCACTCTCTCACTCTCAGTTTTTTAGCCCCTCACCAGACAATGCACACTAAAAAGAAGTCAATTTTGAATTTTGGCTCGACACACAATTTAAAACCCACTCTCTCAGCTTGAAATGCATCAGCTTTGGGCCTCCCTTCTTATTTCCTGTGTGGACTTGTTAAATCTGGATATCAACTCTTTGCAATTGGCCTCCTGTCATGGACTAGAGTTTCTAAAAGCTAAAAACAGTAGATTGGTTTGACTTGAGACGGCAAAAATTAAGTGTGCAGAAAGGTTATTGTAGATTTTTTCTATTGACCACTAACACATAAAACATGTCCCTGCTTTAGGAAGTATCCAGAAGACCATAAGTTAATCATAGTATGCTAAATTTAACATAAACCTGGAATTGGATTTATTCAATTAAAATTTGTTATTGTGTTCGTTTTTATTTAAATGCACTAAATCACAGATTGATTGTCTGTACATTTTGTCCTCTTTTCATACTGTGCATGCTTTGATTTTCTTATATTTTTTGTTGTGTTTTGCAGTTTCTGTTCACTATGTAGCAAAACATCTAACCTTGCCACTTGACTTTAAATGTGAAAAGCCTGAGACAATTGTTTGACGCTGTTGGCATGTTAGTTGAATGGTGCAACATTTGCCTGCAGCCACCTGCACTTCAGCTTGCCATGTGCTGGTATTTAAGCCATGCCAAGAGTGGCCAAAAGCAGCAGGGTAACAGTGTCATGCTCCAATGGCTAAGCTGTTACGTCCACACAAAATCTAAGCAATAAATCAGTGTAAAAGGGAAACCATGCATAACACTGAATCTAAATTTGAAATGACTTTGCATATGTAAATATCATATAGATGAAGCAAATGCTATATTTTATACTGCAGGCCAATTAAACCCACTTATGTTTTCTTGAATCACTTTGGTGAACCCTAAAGTAATGGGGTAATAAAAGTGAGTGAGGACAGCAGCAGAAGGACTGAGAGCTTATTAGAGCAGAAGGGGAAGAAGTGTAATAGGGTGAGTATGCGAACAGACCTTGAGTTTCCTCCTGGCATTGAATTTCTTCAGGCACTCCACGGTCTCCTGTCTGTGCATCATAGATGCCACTGTGGATCGTTGCTGAGAAAAGGAAGAAGAGACGGAAGAAGAGGAGTGGGGTGGGTAGAGGAAGAGGGTGACAAATACAGAATTATATTTAGGGAGAAGAAAAAGATAAAAAGAACATTGTCTGCCTTCTTTAGATTTACATTTAAGGCACCCAGTAGTGTACTCCAGATGTGTACAAATAACTTTTGTCTGCTTGTCTATCAAGCAGAGGACACTTACGCAGACCCATGGGTGCTTGAGGGCCTCTTGAGCAGTGATCCTCTTGGCTGGGTTGATCGTCAGCATCTGGTTGATCAGGTTTTTGGCCTCTGGGGTGACTGTGTCCCACTCTGGGGATGGGAACTAGAGGCAGAGAAAACATAAATCTCACATTCACAGAGAAGATATAGAATGTCCTTAGATAGTCTTTAAATGGATTAAAACATATTTTCATATTACACCTGCTGCCTATCTTCATCTAAACACCTCACATAAGGGGAGCAAAATTATCCTTCATAATCACCATCTGAAAATTAACACATATCTGTGTTTATCTCTATTTATCCAATTGGCTCTCTAAGTTACCATATCCTTAGCACTGTAGGCTGCTTTGCAACCCACCTCTACCCCAGCTTCTTCTTTTCTTCCCCTTTCTGTCTTAATAAGTGCCGTTACTGATGCCTGCTCTGTTCTAAGCTGTCTTTCTGCTGCTCTCCTCAGCTCAGGCTCATCTTCTTTAAACATTTAGTGGTTCTGACTACCTTCTCATTTCCAGCTGTTTATGGCAATCTTACATCCTTCCTAAATCTATGCTGCAGTCAGTAGATTTTAAATAGCAAATCTAACTATGCCTTGGCCTTTTATCATGACTTCATGTAGTTATTTTCTTTGATGTTATGTCTCTGTAAGTATTTCATCTGTACCATGTACAAATCTTCTAATTTTCAGGCATGCTTTTTTACAGTGTGACTACAAAATTTAATGCATGTAGATGAACCAACGTTCGTTCTCTCGTTTGACAGAGTGAACGTGTGTTTGCTGTACTGCTTAGATGTGTAGCTCAAAAATTTGAATATACTGAAAAAGTGCAGTTTCTTCATTATTAAATAAAAAAAAAAAACCTCATTTCCATAAATACGACACTCAATAAAAAAGTGAAATATTTCAACCCTTCTTTGTTTCCATTCTGATGGTTACAGTTTATAGGTCGTGAATAACAGAAAACCAGTAAAACAAACAAATAAGTAAAAGTAAATAAAAGTAAATAAATAAAAATAGATAAAAAAAATAAAGCACAGTAAACACCAGTAAACATTTCATTAAGATAAAAAAAAAAAATCAAAAATGTCCAATTTAATTAGTTAACTGATATACTCAAGACTTTGTTCAAGCTCCTTTACCATAAATAAAAGCGGCGAGGCATGTAAGCAATCAGGCTGTGGCACTACTAAGGCTGCTTTGATCGCAGCCTTCCCCTCATCTTCAGAGATTCTCTGTGGGGTTCAGGTCAGACCAGTTGGCTGGCCAGTTGAACACAGTAACAACTTGGTCATGTTAATACTTTTGGGACTGAGGGGGGGTGCCAGGTCCTGCTGAATAAGAAAACCAGCATCTCCATGAAGCTTGTCAGCAGATGGAAGATTTTCAAACAAAATGCAAAATTTACTTTTATCTGAAATTAGGACTTTAGACGACTGAGCAACAGCCCGGTTCTTCTTCTCTTTAACCCAGGTAAGATACTTCTGGTTCAGAAGAGACTTGATATAAGAAATGTGACCGCTGTAGCTCTTTTTTCGAGGAATTGACTTTACGTGAAAATCCTCAAGGCTACGGTCATCCTTGTGCACCTTTTCCTATCCAAACTTTTCTGTTCCAGTCAACCTTCCACTAAAATACTTCAACACAGCACTGTGAACATCCAGACTGTTCAGCAATGAAACTTCTGTGGCTTACCCTCCTTGCAGTGCATCTAGAATATATTACAATTCTGAAATGCAACTTTGTATGTAACACACCCCGATGTGTTAAAATAGCAGCTTTACTTATAGCTTACATGTCTTTGTTGGAAATCTGCAGAGCAGAGAAACACAGAGGGACTAACAAACAACCCAGCTCCCTGACCACACATGACCTCAGGATGTTGCCAGTAGATGTCCATCCAACATTACAGCCACTCAGGCTCCCTGCGGATGTGTTGTTTAACGATACCAAAAGGCCAGTCCAACACAGCCCCAAGCAATTTGTTAAGAAATTCTCAACCCATCAGGTCCCGTTGTGTTTAGGCATAAACACTGTGTCCTATGAGCCCAGAATCACTGCCAGACTCAGGAAGACTCTCTCTCTCTCTCACTATCTCTGTCTGACATGGAGCTCAATCTGATCTCCATGCCATGTGTTCTAAGGTGAGGCTCATTCCCTTGCACCCCCTGAAATATGAATGAGGTGACTGAGTTATGTAATAGCAGCCAAAAAGGAAAGAGGGCAGTGGGAGGGGAGGGGAGGGCATTACAGCAGGAAGGGAGAAATGAGAGAGCGGGAGAGGAGACTCACATCATAAGCCCCAGCCTTGATCTGCTGGTACAGCTTGTGCTGGTCCTCGTCCCAGAAAGGAGGGTAGCCCACCAGCAGGATGTAGAGGATCACCCCTGAGACACACACAAAAACACATGGACAAACAAGTACACAGACACACACACAAACACACAAAATGCACATTTTGTTAGAAACTGGATTTCAGACAGTTTGTTTCTCAGTTTTTATCATCTAGGAAATACCATATGTGCCTTGTGTATATTTCTCTGAACAACTCACCACAGGCCCAGATGTCCACAGGTTTGCCATATGCCTCCTTCCTCAAAACCTCAGGGGACAGATACCCCGGTGTGCCAGCAAATCCTGCAGAAAACCCCCCCCCCAAACAATTGATTGACATGCTCAAGGCAATAGACTGTGTTGGTGCTATCTGTGGATCAGCTTATATAGGAAGCAACATAATCTTCAGTAAGATATGACCTATTGGTCCAAACAGGACTGAAATCTTGAGGATTTAAGATGAGTTGATTGTGAAGCACTGGCTAATCTCTTCCTTGAGAAATGCCACAGACACACTCACTGATCAGTACGGGTGTATCAGCACTACTAATCTTGATATTGCCAGACTGACTTGTGCAAATGCCTCTGTTCAGTGGCTTTTTCAGAACTGGAAGCTAAATTTATCTTTCATTACCAGTCTACGTTTCTATCACTGCGGTCACTGTGAGCCCATCAATAGCTTATGGGTTAAAATGCAGATGTGACTGTACCCACCGAACCAGGCCTGCTGATCCCCCTGCACCTCAATGGCGAGGCCAAAGTCGGCCAGTTTCACTGCAGCATTCTTACACTTGCTTGCCAGGAGCAGGTTCTCTGGCTGAAGAGGGAAAGAGGACAAAAAAACAACAACATTGGCATTAAGACTTTGAAATGGAGGATTGGGTACAAAACAAATAAACTGTCCTAGTAGGGAGAAAGAGTTGCAGGCACATAGCTAAGCATGCATGCAAAAGTTTGGACAGTTTCTCACTTTTTTCCAGTGCGTGCACGCCCACACACACACACACACGCACACACAGAAACAGATGTTATTTCAACAACATGCATGGAAATTATACAATAAAGGTTAGTCCACATTTCTGTAGCGACTCTGTTGGTTTTCAGTGTTTTTTAGTCCCAGGCTCATGTGATGAGCTGTGGCCCTGTAGTCTCCATCTCTGTGGCCCAGATAATACAGTCAGCCTCATTATTCTCTGTCAGAGGAGGGCTCTAATAATGGGCTGCAATCCCCACTGGTCCCTGTTCTTTTTCACTTTCACTCACTACATCTCTCTCAATCTCACTTAATCAGTGCCTACGTAAAAGCAACTGACAATCTTGAATGTCAAATAAAGCACTCTGGTGGGAAATACAGTAACTTTTCCATTGACGTCCATAGACATACTGTGTTATTTCAGCCGATAACCAGAGGCTTGATAATACTAGGCTTTGCGCACCAACCTGTACACTGAATCTGAGACAGAAACAGTTAAGTCCTTCCCTCTGTTCGTTTAACTCCACCTGTTAAGTTACTCTGCTCGTCCAATTAGTCGCTGTAGTTGTTTCCTTAAATAGTAGACAGCAACACTAATCTAAACTTTATGAGAATGAGGACAATATATTTAGACTGCATTTCTGTCACTGACTCCCCTGCAATGCAGCAGCATGCGTTTTCACATCCTCTGCCTTCCTCTATCTGTTCCCTCTCCTAATATGTTTAGAGGCATACTGTGTATTTGAAGCACAGATTGTTGAAAGTGTTCTTTCACAGTCTTTGAGGCCATAAGTAAAAGAGAGCGACTGAGTGAGTGAAGCAGTAATCCGAAGGCTCTGAGCCTACCTTGTGTCATCACATTCTCCCGGCTCTACCACTTCGTTAGGCTTTACTCTTTTGTAAATGGGGAGTTAGAACTTGCCAACACTGCAGCACTAAGATAATCCGTGAAAACGGATGTGGGCGGAATTCACGATGAAGCATCCGCTTCCATCAAAAAGGTGCATAAATGTGATGCAAAACAAGCAGGCCAAACGTTCAGACATAACAGCAGCAATCACCATCAGCATTTGGCAGAGGCACAGCTTCCTTTTCCATCTCTTCAGCGCACACATACACTTGGACATCTACACACAGCTCAGCACACAGATGACTAGCAACTGGTTTGGTTGAGGAGGGCAGAAAAGGACAGAATACAGCTGACAGAAAAATCTGTATTGAAGAGCAGGTCATGAGTGGGTGTTTTAAATGGTATGATTCCAGGCTTTCTCTTCTCCCTTTTATTTCTTTGCCTGTAGAGAATCTGGAGATGCTGTGGCATTCCTGCCATTAGATAAAGCAGCACGGATGTAGACCTCTAATAAGAAAGCACACCATTTCAAATATGTTGCTCTGGTGTGGAAGGAAAATTGCTCCTATTTCATTTTACAGTGACATAAATGCTTAAAGAGATTAATATGTACAGATTTTTTTTGCACTAGACACGCAAACCCTTATCTTATAGATGGTTTAAAAACTAGCAGCATAAAAAACAGTCATCCAAGAGTAAAATAACAAGGTTATGTCTTATATACCCAAGTAATTAAGTTTGATACAGTTTAATTAATGCATCTTATAAGACCTGTTACCTTCATTACTTTTGTTGCTGAGGTTTCCAGCAACATAGACATATAGCCTTGGGATCAGTACACATTTAATTTCTGAGATGTCAAAAACACTATATAGCATCTGCTTTACAGTCTGTACATAGATATGGGTTTTTGGGGCACACACGTGAAAGTGCACAGTGTGTTGCCGACATTTTCTGTATCCCATTTTCCCAATTTGAGGGTTCTTGTGACTCAGACTGTCCTCAGCCATCACACTATGACCTACTGCATGAAACACTCTCCAACGCTCGGGTGTGAAACCAGATAGGTGTGTCAGCTAAATAAAGACATGAGCCACAACAGTTCTGATAAACACAACACGCCTTTACTGGAATGCCTGACATTTGCATAAAGGTCTACTGGACAGCAGAGGTGCATCACGTAAAACAAGATGCAACATAAAGGCATGCAAATGCAAAATACAAACAGGTAAAAGACTTGTTTCTATTCTGATGCTTATTCACACATGGTTTATATTTAAGGTGTTGCTTTGGAAAGCTAAAAGGCATCTTGAGAAAAGAAAAAAAATCCCTGAGAGCAGTGAGAACAATGTGAAAATGCATTAACTGTTTCCAGCTCTAAAATGGACTGAACTAGCTGGCAGTCAGCTAACACAGGCAAACTTCAGAACACTACAAGTTAATTAACGGGCCTTTACAAAAAATGAGCTGTCACGTTTAAGTCAATCTAAACCTCACAGGGTGCCTGATAATCAATAGTTCACATCCATCTCTATCTGGTAAATGAACCAGAGATCAGATTAAGTATCCTCTTGGTAGAACTTAGATGGATCCATCGATAAAAATGGGACAGCTGTGTAAATGACAAATTCCTGCTCCAAAAAGGTTACAGAGAGAAGGCGCAGGTCAGGTGGAGTGACCTGCATGCATGTCTAAAATCCTCTTACACCAGGGAAAGTCATGTTTATACAACAAGAAGGTGACTGCAGAGAGCTGGAGGCTGCGTACGACAGAAGAGAGCCAGACAAAAGCTGGAAAAAGCATTTAACAGTCCCTCAGTCATCACCACAAAGCCTAAAGGGGCTGTTGGAGCGCTGACTGGGGGCAAAAGCTTTTACCTAAATCTGAGTAAATACTATATGTTTTACAGTTAGATCAGAAGGCAGGAGGCTTTGCAAGCGACATTACATCAACAAATAATACAGACAGTCTGTCAATAATAAATCAGACAAACCAGACCAGACAAATAACACACCCACAACCCCCCCGACACGAATATATAACTCTCAAGGGACAGCAAGGTGATCCTAATTACTCACCTTCAGGTCCCGGTGCACCACGCCCATTTGATGGCAGTGAAGCACCGCCTCCAGGATCTGCTGGATGCAATGACTGCATGCAAACACCAAGGAGGGGGCTCATGTTAGTCTCAGCAGCGCTTCACTCGCGTGCACAGGCCAAGGGAGTAGGGTGTGAGGTGAGGAGTGGGGGTGTTATGGAAGGTAAGAGGGTTAGAAAAGAGGTAGCAAGGGCTCTTCTGTTGCTTTGACCTTTTACTGGCCAATCAGGGTTCAGTTTTGCAAATTTCCACTGGATCCAAATGTGATGCCGAGCTCAGACTACACAATATTTGTGATTGTTTGAGGTGATTATAAAGTCTTGCATCTGTTTGACCGAGAGACACCGTAGACTGCTCCACTATCGATCATGCTGGCTCTCTTACAAATTGCGCATGATGTCATCAGGAAGGAGGAGCTGGCTATTTCCAAGCAAAGAATGTAAACCGACAATGGCAACCACTGCCACAGTGTATGTGATAGTGGCCAGCTGGCATTATTCCACTTCCTCTTTCATTTTGTGATGTTTACAGGTGTAGCTACACACAGCTGGGAAAAAATAAATAAATGGTTTAATGGCTGGTGGATCTCTCTGTGCTACTTTTGGTCAACATCACAGAAGTTAAAAGTGGACATCTTGAAGTGTCCATAAAAACAGCATGCATGCTGCAAGACTCCAATTTAGTCTTTTTTAATGTCTGATGATATCTACCACTCCTGCTCTTCATCAGACAATAACAGCTTCTTAAATTACATGTTGCTGGTCACATGATCACATCATGTCCAATCATAACACATATACCAACCTAGTGTCCAGATGCAAGAATGTTTTTTGTCCATTATGACACACTACACAAGACAAAATGACTGACTGACTATCAGTCAGGTCTTGCTGAATAATCAACACTTTTCACGCTTTACCCAAACTGACGCCCCTGTGCTGTGGCCATAACTAGGCTGATATCATATAGGCTGAACCCGGCATAATACCTACTATAACATTAATTTCTTAGACTGCAAGACTAAAAAATGGATTGCTCAGGCTTGCTCATCTCTGGTGAGCTTCTCACTTAAAAGGTGACCTAAGTTTTAGGTGGCGACTGTGGCTGTGAAACAAACACCTTCCAGCATATCAGACGTCATCATTGACCTTCATTAGTGAAGTTTTTGGGGGCTGGCTGTAGCCATGAGTTTGACTCTGTGGACTGCAAGGTCAGAGGTATGCAACAGAAGACTCCTTTGAGTCAGTTTAATCTGCAAATAACCAATGGATACAGCCTATGATCTTTGTCTTAGGTGGTCTATTCTTGGTAGATGACAACCCAATCTAAGAAACACATTTACTGTTGGCTAAGGGCGGATTCTCAATACCCCACCTCCCTCCATGAACTAGCCAGCAGGCTTTGAGTGATGAAAGAGGGGTGTGAGGAAATGGCTGGCCAAGGGGGGCTACAGAAAGCGTTGATGAAGGAGGTAAGGGAAGGAGTGAGTCATTGTGCAATTAATAACAAGATGTGTCTGGGATCAATGCCATGTCTACTGCCAGTCTAGCTGGCCTATGCTGACAAGAGTAGTCATTCTGGTGTCAGCAAGCCTCCAGACACTAAAAATAAAGCCAAAAACTGTACAAGGGACGCTGAGGGGCGATCGAGGTGTGAGTGTATGCAGAAATTAGATGATATTCCTCAGCAGGGTGAGGTGTGAATTAATGCAGAGCCGCAGTAATACACACTCACAAATGTACTGTTGGAAATGTTTTGCTGTGACCGTGCATATATGCTTCCTGTGCACTGACAACGTTTTTCCACCTTTCATTTGTTTATTTATTTTTAAACAGAAATTCTTTTGAGGAGAGAAACAAAATTCCAGGTTTACTATTATAAAAAAAAAAAAAATGGTATTATTAGAAATGTAATGCAACATCTACTAGATTCAGTTACCAGTATTTGAGGGTGCAAAGGGAAAGGGCTTTTGTCTCTACTAACAACCCTGATTTCTCATTCAAAATGAAAAAAATTGAGTCATTATTGAAAAGCATTAAAACTAGCGGGGGGATTATTTTCTAATAAGAAAGTTTCATTTCTATTGTCTGACAGTTCTTGCAAAATGAGAAAAAAGAAAAACAAGTAAGACAGAGATATCTTTCCAAAGCAGTATGGCATTTCAACGTCACTGATTCATTTAACCCTGAGTTATATTTCACCACCTCACCTGTGTCACGTCCTACTAAGCAGCTGCTTACATTTGAAACCAGGCTTGTTTTCAGTGTGAAGGCAGTGGAAATATTGAAAAGTTGGGCTCACTTGTTCTCACCACTAATACTTGGGAAATGAAACTAAAGCATATTTTCTGTGGCATCGTTAAAGCGACTATGAAAATGCTTTTGCACCTTTTTTTACCACTGCGCAGCCAGTCAGAAGGTGAAAATGAACTCCCTTCATTGGAAAAAAAAAACACTTGATCCTTGTCGATAATACAGAGTAATAAATACATTATGAGAAGAAAATACCTTTCCTATATTTCAAAGCATTCAAAAGTCGGAAAAAGCATGAATTATTAATTTCTCAGCACAGAGAAGCTCAAAGCTTCACAAAGGGAATTTACTTGCCAAGGGTTAAGAAATGATGTTTGTTGAAAAGTCAGACAGAAATTAGCTGGCCTCATTTTTCTTTCTAAACATTTTTTATTTCGTTAGTTTGAGGACAGTATGTTCTAATGGCTTGGCAATTAATCAACAAATAATTTGTCACACATCCTGGATTTTTCTCTCCACTGCTCTCAAGGTCATCCTCAAGAATTAATTTTGACTGGTGCGAGATGTACCAAACATTTAAAAAATAGCTTACAGATGGCATTTATTTTGAAGTTAGTTGCATTAAAAAAAAAAACTGAACTGAAGACCACAAGCATCATCATTATCGTGTTTGTGGGATTTTCCGTTACACAAACTCCTTTAGTAACCACAGCCGGATGGATTATTTCTTGCGTGCAGCCTTTAAGTCTCCATTATTTATACGGTTAAAATCCTGGAAACCGGATATGTGTAAGAGAAGTCGGAACCAAGTCAAGTATTTTTTAAAATGCTATCTGATGTTTTATTCAATCCCAGATGCTGTAAACAGTGCAACAGTGTGAAAGCGTACTTGCACAGGTAGGCAAATTAAATTTTCAGTAAGTTCTTGCAAATAAACAATGAAAGAAAAAAAATCAGTATAGCAGCAGCTGAAGATTTCAACTATCAGAAACTGAGCTGTAATGAGGGAGATGTTTTGATACTGCAGTCATGTTAAACCTCGAAGGCTGAATTACAGCCATAGAGTGCAATAAAGCACGAGTCGGGCCAGTCTGAAATATTATAACATGAGAGAAATAAGAGACAGGGAGAGACAGAAACAGAGAGAGAAAGAGAGAGCGATGGACTGGCAAGACTGTAAAGTTCAGGGGTATAAATTAGAATCCTGTGTCTTGTTTCTAAAGGTCTCCCAGTGAATAAATACTAGGCAGGTCACACCAGCATGTGGCTGTAAACGTGCGGTCAAGGCTAAAACAACTTCTCTCCATGAAATGTGTCTGTGCTCTTTTGTATTCATGTTCATGGATAAATATGTTGGTATGTAAGCAATTCAAAATGAGAGACTGTGTGCATATGCACATTTCAAGCTTCCTCCAACACTTTTGTCAGCTGTTGAGCTCTCTTACTTGTCTGTATGTGTGTTTGAGCGTCCAGTAAGCAAAACCACATGAACCCAAGCACTCCTGAATTGGGTATTGTTAGGAGTGGTCATGTCATGCGTCATGCCCAATTTTTGCAGGCATTCTGCAGCATTTATTTCAGGTCATTGAAACATCATATACAGACTCCTACTACAAGGGAAACCCCTTTAGCGTCATTTTTAGAGTGAAGCAACAATGAAAACTACAAAAGTTCGCTTTGAGAGGTAGGTGGTGTGCCAGATGGTACAAATCACAAGTGTTTATTGGGTATTTTACTGGGTAAAAATACACCCTTTCATAGTGTTAAGTACGTGTTTTAAAACAAACTTCTCCCATTTGCATTTCTTTTGTTTTTATGTTACTCGCAGTGACAACAGAAGCAGAGCACTACAGACTACTGGCTCAATAGCACTGCCCTGCACTTTGTAAAATGACTGTACGCGAGTAACCAGCATGCTATATGATACCTACAGGTCCTGAGCAAGTGTTAGTATGTTACAACTTGGAATTGAGAACAGATCTTCTTTCGTCAAGCCATCCTTGTGCATCAAACAGAATATATGTGTGCGCATTTGTATTTAACATCAATATAAAGTTGGAGTTTTTGCATATAGTATTATCCTGGATTCAGAAACAAACACAGCCAAACTTTGTTTAACTGTAAGACAACACATATGGCTTTCTGTACACTTTGTGGATAAGCAATACAATCTGCTCTAACAAGCCACATTTGCTTGTAGTTCTGCTGCAAACTAACAAGTTAGTCCAATTTACAATATTCTTCAAAGAGGAAGTGAATAATTAGGTCGACAGATCACAGCAGCAGATGCACCACAGGACAGGAATAATTTGTGCCTGTTTTTTTGTGTTGTGGTTCTAGATAGAAAACATTACTATGACAGTACGTGACAACAAAAACAATGTTTCACTTGTGGTTTAAATTGTACATTTTCAAGCAGGCGTTTGATAAATTATAAGCTGGTCAGAATTATTTTTGCTTCTGTGCCTTGAATTAAAGGTGCAGTATTGTACTGTTGTCTAAACCTGAGAAACATGAGCTCAAAACAGCAATCAGATACCCTAAATGCTCCAGTCTATAGGCAGCAATACACATTGCCATTGCCACTACTACTTTAACATCAGCAATGCTAATAAATTCCTTAACATATTATCATTTAACACCAACATTCAATGTTGCAGTGTTTACATTTTTAAAGTCTAATCTCTAACTCTCCCCCAAAAAGGCAATGTTTGACAGCGACTCTAACAGGTGTCCAAGGGAAAGAGCAAAGAAAACAACATCTTTTCTTCCTTTTTGTTTTTATATCCACAGGTAGACTCAACCGTGTGGAGATCTCACTGCACTGTTGCACTGATTGTTGGTCTTTTCCTGCAGAGATTCATAGATCAACATCTACAAGTTGTAGATTTTTCACAGCCACTTAGAGGCAGTGTAATGGGACTATTCTTGTTCATACCGTGCCTTTGTCAGCTCTTCAGTATTCCTCCTTTAGATTTTCAAATAATCACCATTCAACCCACGCAGTGAATTGCACACCTTTGGCACACTGTTGGCTTACTGAAGGACCATACAAGTCTGTCTCCAGAGCCTTTACACTCTTGAATTCCCATAATCCTTCTCTCAGCATAGCCTGAGAACTATGCAAATGGACACGGATGCATAACCATAAATCCTCATTTTAAAATACAATGAATTCAGTGTTTCATTCTACAGCGATGTATGTCTTGTTAGACTAAATATCATAGTATACTGCACTGATATCTATTACCTGAGATTGAATGAGCGGTAATATTAATAATAATAACTCCTGCATCGTACTGTACGGCTGAAGGTCTAGAATAAAAGCTTTTTTTAAGGCACTACACTTGTTTATGAAATCACCTTTAAGACTTCATATCAGAATGAAATTGTGTTTAAAATGAGTTTGCTTAAGTGGGTTTAATTTGTGATATCTCTGATGTTTTAATATTATCATATGAGTAATATTATAGCAGCATCCTAAGGTTTCATTTTATTATATTAGAGCTACTTTGAGTCTGACTACGGTGACGTCAGGAAGAGACAGATTGAATATCTAATAAGAAAATCAAAAATATTAAGGAAAATATTCTTTGTTTTATAATCTCGGCTCCTATTTTGCTGTGTGTCTTCGAGCCTAAGATCCCGTAACACCTCTATAAAGGGGTTAAATGAGGCTGTCCTGAAAATTCAGGGATCAATACAAGAGAAGTCGGCATTTTAAAGGAAGAGAAGATTAAGAAGGAAGAAAAAGAGAAAAAAAAAATCAATGAAGAACACAGTAAATATAGCTGTAGATTTTTCCTAACGAGCCTGGTGGGGAGAAATTGATGGTTTCATGGCCTGGATATTTATTGCACCTGCAGAAAGTTGTGTGCTTGCTGCAGGTGACTGTGTGTACATTTGTTGAAGTGCATTCATTAATAGATCTGGCTGTCAGTCAGTGCAACAGGAGCTTTTGTTATGTGGGCGCTGTAAAAAGAAAAAAAAAAAAAGGTTGAAAAGAAAGGGGAGGGCAGATGGATCAGGGAGGGTGAGTGAGGTAGGCCAGGGTCCTCCAATTAAAATTTAAAACACGACGCAATAAGACAGCAAAACGTAAACAGCATACCAAGAGACAAGTCGGACAGGCGGACATCAGACCAGTAACTGACAGGAACGACACCACGAACTGACGAGATTGAGGAGGAAGGAAGGAGAAAAGAAACGAAGGAAGCAAGCAAAAGGATGGGGGGAAGGGGACGTTAGGAGGGTGAGGGATGCAGATGCTTCTCTACTTTTACTAACCTTCAGGTCCCTGTGCACTATGTCATGTTGGTGAATGTGATGGACACTTTCTAGAATCTGATGGATACAGTGACTGTGAAGACAAAACAGAGAGAGGAGGGACGGTGGGAGTGGAGAGGGGAGTGAAAGGATGGATGGAGATGGATGGACCGTAGGAATGTATAGAGAGGGGTGAAGGTGGAGAAATGATAGAGAAGGAGTGGAGGAGAAGAAAGAGGGATGCCAAATGAGTGACAGAGAAAAGACAAAATGAAAGATGAGAACAGGGCAGGTTAGGAGGAGGAAGAGAGGTCATGTAACAGGTGGGAGGGAGAAAGGAGAAGGCAAGAGAGATTGATGCAGACAGAGGTGGAAGGAGAGGGATGGGTGAGTGAATGCAGGTGGAGGAGACAAAAACGTTTCGTTTTGCTTCTTTAAACATGATGAGAGACAGGGGCAGCCACAGCAGAACAACCTGGCAGACAAAAAACACATCAAACACTGACAGAGGAGAGGAAAGGAGAGGAGAGGAGGAAACGAAAAAAGATGACAGGTTTTGAAAGTGAAGATAAAAATGTTCTGCAGAGGAGAAAGAAAATGATAATAATACATAAGAGAAATGGAACACTTATGTATAGGATGAAACTGAATCATAGAAGACTGGTGGGCTGTTGTCAGGCTATTTTTCCATCACTAAAAGGAAAACACATCACCATGCGTGTGCACTGCAGAGAGACACATGAAACTAACTCGCTATAATGTGTGTGCGTTTGTATTTTAATGTGTGTGCATGTAGGCTTAGTGCAATGAGAGAGTTTAATGTGCAGAATATGTGACTAATAGCAGGCGCAAGGAGACAGGCAGCCTGCAGGATCCACACCCACACAGTGTCTAATGAGTGGGAGGCCTGAGAGAGAGAATCAGAGATATACAGTACGTATGTGCATGCCCGCTCTCTCACTCACACACACACACACACACACACACACACACACACACACACACACACACACACACACACACACACACACACACACACACACACACACACACACACACACACACACACACAGCTTATGATTTGATACTCGTCAACACCAAAAGGCATATTTCTGTTATAGTAAATCCTACTGACTGCACTAATTTCCTGATCCTGGAAGCAATCTGCAGCCACATGGTAATCCTACCATTACATTTAATGCGTTTCAAAAAAGAAACCTGAGTATGTAAAGTAAAGGCATTTAGAAGATGTAATATAATGCTTTTTTCTAATCTTAAAGAGTAACTTAAAAAAAAAAAGCTGCAGGCTCAGCATTGCACCGTTGCTGCAGTGAACTTCAAAATGAACCAACTGACCATCATCAGCATCAAAGATCGGTGCAGCACTGTTTAAAATTTAACCCTAGTCACAAGTTCCTGACCTGAGCTCTTGTGTTAAATGATTTCTAACCCGCAGCATACTAAACGGGAGGTCAGTGGTTTCCAAACTCCATTCGTGTGGCACCTGGAGCCACCCAACATCAAGAGTTAGATGTTATGATATATTAAATACAGAAAAACTAGATGGTACCCTGCAGATTTACACATTAATATTTACTTAAAATGTATTTTCCTTAAAAATAAAATCAGTAAAATAAAAACATTTTGTAGGCATTTCACTAGCTGGGTCCACGTCCTCATTTTAGGTTTGACAGCATTTTAGTAGGTAAAAGGTGAATGGTTTGGACATTAATTGAGCCGCAGTTTGGGGAAGGCCTCGAAGGGGAGTGGCAGCAGCTCCCAGGCCTGGCCGGTCCCCATGTACTAAATAGAAGTGAAGAAGTTAAAGAATTGAAAAGGTCAGGGAGGGTGGGGCACATACACGAGAATGAACAGCTTTTAGAACTGGGGGAACCTATATAGATAAGAACCAGAAGGTGCGTGTTTGGAGGTGTGGTCCCACTCCTGAAATTCTGATACTTAATCTCCAATTAGATAAGACAAAAAGATGTTGACACGTCACTAATAGGTGGTTTTTGGTCTTGTTTGGAGGGATAATCAGATATATACAGCTGAAAATATATAATATAGTGAGCATAATGCAGCCAGAGTCTGTTGAATAATAATCGGTTATATTTTTGTTAGTGTACTTTAACTTGTGAACAATCCATCTGACAAAGAGTCAGATAGTAAAAGTAAACAAAGTAAACATATAATATTTATTCATAACAATCAAGGAAAGTTACTTTGCAGTAGCAGTTAGTGTAATTTTAATGACAAAGGGAATTTTAAAAAAATTAAAATATTATATTTTTATAATTATAATCTATTAAAAGCATGTATTGGTTTTCCATGTAATGTTAAAAAAAATGTTTTAAAAGGTTTTCCAGATTCTATACATGATAGTTGAATGGTTGACGAAACAAGAAAGGGCGCTACATGTAGTAAATCCACCCTAGAGTAAGGACTTAACAGCAGCACCGCAGAAAAGCATAGGTGGGTGTACAGCACAGATAAAGATGTTTTATGAGTCACAAAGTTAACAGTTATCATTAAGTGGTTATGATAACTATTTGTGTTTGACTGTTTCAGGAAGGACATGCCTGTGACTTACTCAGATAAGAGGTGAAGACCTGCACAGAACACCACACCGTCTGGCTTCTTCTCTTCAATATAACCTGCTCTATATTTGCTTTTTCACACTTCCTGATGCTGCTGTTTGGACTGTCAGTTAATATAAAGTGACAGTGATTTGAAAGTTTACTGCATGCCTGCGTGGACACAGTGTTTGGCCTGACAGAAACCCACTGAGTATGGCATTTAGAAATAGGGGAGCGTCTCCATGCTGCTCCTTTGTTTATCCATTTGTGCATGCCTCTAATATCTCACTGTCCAAAACCATTTTGTCATTCCGAGTGATTGTTTATGGACTCCTGGCGGGGCAAAGAGGGGGGGGGAGTGCAACGCTCATCTTACTGGCTAAAAAAAATGTGACTTGCTCAGCACTTTCAGCTATAACGTCCCACTGTTCTCTGCAGGAAGCTGAAGTGACACTCGGAGGAAAATCAAATACAGCATCAGTGAATGTGTCAAGCGTGGGGCACCTTCTGTACCTCTCATATGCCTGAGATGCTTTCAAACTACACCGTGCTTTCTCTTGTGAGCATGGTTAAAATGTTTTTTTTTTAAAAGAGGATCATAGAAAAAATAGATTGGCTGCCATGTTTTTTGTGCTGCATAAAGATGAGGATGAAAAAAAAAAAACAAGTAAGAACAAACAAAACAACCTTTCAAAATACTTCACCATGGAAACTAATGCGCAAACCATTCGTGGCAGTGCATCACTGTAGCCAAGCAGAAAGTAAATTCTCAGAGCAATGTTTTGCATATTAAAGACAAGACAGAATCAAAGTTCACAATATATTTAATGTCTAATGCTGTGGGGTGGTGTGAGGATGCGTAGTCCAACGCTGATCTACAAATCAGGACTAAACTTACCTTCTTATGACAGGAACAAATCTAGATTAAACACTAAACTGAATCTCTTAATCTCAGGCTGCACAGTCTGAGCATGTGCATCAGATTTCACTCCACGGAGAGTTTCACTAAACTGCTGGCTGGTATAAAAAGCTCACATAATCTGCCTGGTCAAAAGAAAAGAAAAAAAAACAACATTTCACTGCACTACTTTTAAGCTTTTTTAATATTGATTTCCATGCAGAGTTGTGTTATTTTTTTTACTAAGCCCCTAAAATCTACTTCAGCACATCCAGAAGATTCTCAATAGAAGTTAAGGTCTGGGCTCTTTGGTGGCCAATCCATGTATAAAAATGATGCCTCATGCTCTGTAAACCACTCTCACAACCTAAGACCAAAGAATCCTGGCATTGTCATCTGGAAATATATTAATCCATGACCCACACCTTATATATTTTTTACTTTTAAGATGTTTCAGAAAGTGTGTGGGGAAAATGGTTTGCTAACCTTAACCGTAAAACAACTTAATAAATCAACAATGTTTGTGTGCCACAGCTCCTGCTCCCTAAATATTCCTGAATGCAGCTTTATTTGTAATCAAATAAAGCACGATGGCCTCGATCCAATCAAACGCTGCTTAAGAGAAACTCGATTCTGACGGGGGGCGACAAGGTGTTATGCTGCACAGTTTGGGGTCTGTGAGACTAATTATCGTAGCTAATTAAAGTCCCACTTCTTGCTGGTCTCCAAGGGAGCGAGGGGGGAGGACTGGGGTGGGGGTGGTAGGTGGAGGTGGGGAGGGGGGGTACTGGCCTGAATGAGTGACATTCAGAAAGGAGGGGAAAGGAAAGTGAGTCCGTGTGTGTATGTGTGCATGAGCAAGGAATGAACATTTCAAGGGTTGCAAGGTGGGTGGCAAATGCTGTAGGGTTTATGTGTACTGTAGGATAAAGCAGGTGCCTGGCGGCCTACACATAAAGAGTAAACCACTGCATCGCTGCTGTCAAAACAGATTACAAATTCCAAAACATACACAAGAACATTTCTTTATATCCTGTTATGGAAGTATAGTTCAGCTGCCTTTACTTGGCCACTAAAATAAATAAAGTGCATTTTGTTTTATTAGTTTAAAAGCATCACACACGCAGTGAGATGCCAGTATGCAATAAATGAGACAGTAGCCTCTGATGGAAAATGCCCAGTAGAAAGACAACATTTAATACAGAATGAAAAAAAGAAAAATCACCCCTGTTGAATTTAGAAGCACCATCACGACAGAGCTACATCTAGTATTTCATCATTCTTTTCTCTGACACCATCAAAATGGTAATTTAGTGAATGAAAGTCAGATTTATATATAGCAGATCTCTCTCTGTATGTCTCGGATATGCTATCACCCTCATTACATAAATTATAGTATGCGTGAGAATCAGAAAATCTCACAAGATGATACTATTACGGTTTGAGTGGTATCGCGATATAAAATGATTCTGTGATGAGACAAGATATTCATCACAAATTCTGTGTAACTGAGTAAAGAAAACCACTAAAAAGGCAGAAGGCAGTAATTATGTATACTTTTAATTCACTTGTAATCCGCATGAGTATGTATGTTATCGTTATTATCTGATAATAATTCAATATGCCATCTTAACAAGTTAGTTCTTGGATTTGCCGTCTTGTGTGTTCCTTCTATTTCACTGCAAATACTGTTTCCATCCCCTTTATCAATTTTATTTGATAAGCACCAACAAAAAAGTCAGGAAGTGCCTGCATGGATATTTATAGGATATCTGTATTGCTTTATATATATGACCATCGTAATGACAGTAAGTAAGGTGTTTGCCTTTTCATACAATTTCTATCGTACTGTAAGTTTCTGAAAAGCAGAGAATCTTAGATGCATTTGAAACAGCGAAACCACATTTACGTTTTTTGGAAGCATAAATCGTTTCTTGAGATAAAGATTTTAAAAAAATCTCTTATATTTTAGACTTGTGAGTGGGTACATTTGCATTAAAGTGAACAAATTACAGAGCACTGTGGGTTATGACCTTTCTGCTGTGAGTGATATAAGTGCCTCTTAGCCACCTGTTGTAACTGCTGACATTAGCAGCTGACATCTATATGAATGTTTTCCTGAAAAACAAAACAATTCACCCACAAAGACGACAATGCATATCCAGTCCATCTTATGAGCTAATCTTTGACCCAGTGCTAAAATTAATGACCGTAAGGACCAGGCCATATCAGGGTTGATTTACCTGTTGATGGAGCATAGCGTGATTAAAAATAACACGATTACTGTGGTTTAACTGACATATAGATTGAGATATATGGTGTCAGGGAAGAACATCTTACTTTAATGGAAAATATTAACAAGAGTTACTGAACTTGATGATGATGATTCCTGACTTACAAATCAAACAATGACAGTAAAGTGTGTAAACAGCTCACTGGTCGGGGATGTTTTACCCAAGGATATCAAAGAAACAAAGTTTCATGATTACCTGAACCCTCACCATCCTCGTTAACTCGAAGAAACCTCAGAAAATAAAAGTTAGCCTTTTCCATCAGTTACACAGTCGATGCTAAAGAGTAAAAGCACTTTAAACAAACTAAGTCAAACTCTGAGTGGAGACTTGGGCTGAAATTGGCCATTTACTGTGCCAAACTGGTGTGATTTTCTACAACAGCAGACTATTCAGTTCTGCTTTTAATGTTGCTGAATGGACTAACACCCACATCACAACTGTCAGTTTCAAGCATCTCTCTCACTCTTCTCTCAGCCTATTGTCTGTCCACCCCCCCCACTCCATTTCCTCTTCCGCCATTGGTTAAAAAGCAAACTGTGTGTATGTGTGTCGATGAGTCAGCATGAGTGGTGGGTGTGAGATATAAAACGGCATGGGTGGCTGTGGGGGAAGGGGGAGGGGGGGTGAAAAAGAAAGTAAAGTGGGGGACGGAAGCAAAAGAGAAAGAAAGAGAAAAGCAAGAAAGTAGGTAGGACGCGCACACGCACGAGGTGGACAGGGTCATGCTTATATTCTTGTTTTCATATTTCTCAGTGTTTAAAGGAAAAGCATGTGAGGAACATGAATGAGCAACATAAGAGTGTAAAGGTGTACCCTGAACATCCACACCAGCTAAGCTATTTGAATCATTGAAAGAAAAATACCTGAGGTTTGACCAATTAGAGTTCTACACATAGTTACAAACACCAGCAACCTATTATGTGAGAGATACAATGCAGTTTTATGTTCTTTGTAGCAAAGGCTGTCATTATCTTGGGGTTTCGATTTTCCTGTGCCAGAAAATAATTACTGCTTTTGAGGCTATTTTAGCACCACACGCTGCACTTCAAGTGAAATTATTTATTTTCTTTTTGAGAACAAAAAATCGAACGACGTATTCATCAAAACACTTGTGCCGAGAGCTTCTTGCTGTGACACGTTTTACGCTTTGCAGCCCATTTGTAGGTTTACAACAAACACCACTTTTTTCTGGCTTCATTTTTTTTTCCTGTTTTCCTTATAAGACTCGATGGTGCATTTTGAGAGGTTACTCACACAGACGGCTTTTGATTTAATTTAAGAAAATGTTTTGAAAGACATTAAGATTTATACATTTATGTTAAAATAATATGAAATGCAATAAAAAAAACTGCCTAGATTTTGTTTGTATAGACCTGAATAGGTTAAAGATGACTTCGAGTGAGTCCCAAATTAAGCCACTTCTCTATTCTGTGCCGACTGATCACCTTTAAAAGGCAAATGAAATGTTTTTCTAAACTTTGATGTCAAACATGCATCATGTCATGTTTGATGGCTGTGTTGTCAGCTGGAGTTTAATGTATGGCTGTAACAAACAGCTGTAACTAAACAGAGACAGAACTCCGTCCTGTGGCAAGTGTCTAAACCCATAGCTGGTTTGTGTCCACCTGCTCTCTGTATGCTTTAGTACTGATTTAGGATTTTGCTGAGCACGTCTGGGTCCGACTTTAAGCCACTTAGCAGAAAAATCAGCTCCATAATAACAAGTTCACAGAAGAAAGAAGCAAAAGAAAACAAAAGAATGTTTTGCTTTTTCATCCAAAAACTTGGTAAACTGTGTTTTTAAGGATGTTATATCAATGCAACAACAGTTATTGTTATTGCTCAGATATTTTGTAGTTATATAAACATCTTAACACATATCTTGCGTTATGCATGTGTTTGCAACTTCGACCCTAACCATAGGTGACAAAAATACAAGTATCTTAGTCACCACAATTTACTGTGTGTGATTTGGTACTGAAAACCTATAGTGGTCAAACCTCAGTCTGGTCTTAAAGGTAGTCCTGTGTCAGTGTGAGAGGTGAAGTACTCTGATGTAAAGGAAGAGGCAAAGGACAGAGGAGAAATATAACAAACAAAGGGGGGATAAAGATGAAAAGAACAAAGAAAGTGGCGGTGGTAGTAGTATAGCAATGAAAACAGGAAGTGGAAGGAAGACCACTAACAGAATAGAAAAGGCAAGAAGATACAAAAGAAGACAGTAAAATACAGAGAAAGAACAGAAGTGAACAGCAACACATGCAGTGTAAGGGGCAGAAAACAGGGGACAAGATAAGACAACACAGAGCAAGTAGTAAGAGGAGAGGACAGTGAGACGAAGAGGGGAAGGAAGAGTAGAGCAGAGTCACAAAAGAAGAGGAAGAACATGTACAATCAAAGAAAAAAAAAAAACAGACAAGAAGACAACAGAGGACAAAGACCATTTAAGGGCAAAGAGAAGCCCCACATACAGGAGTGAAGGCTGCGCTCCTACCTGGCATCGGCCTCACTGTAATACTCTCTGGCTACGATGTCCTCAAATAGTTCACCTCCGGTCACCCTGTAAAAGCAGACAACACACACACACACACACACACACACACACACACACACACACACAGACACACACACATTTATTTAGGAAAGCTGGAATGGTTGGAGTGGAAGGAGGAGGTAGTGATGGTGGTGTGTGGTTATAAATGCTTCAAATCAAGGATTCCTACTTCAGTTCTTATTTTCTACAGCTCCCCCCTTCCCCCCCAATCCTCCTTCACTTCATCCCCCCTTCCCACACCGTTACCATGGAAACTAGAGGGAATTGCTGAGAGATAGATGTGGATAGCGTGGGTGGTGATAGTGGCAGTGGTGGTGGTGGTGGGGCAAATATAAGAGAGAGTTATGCAATTGTATATGTATATGGAAGAGCTGGGAAAACTGAGAGGCAGCAGCTAAAAGAAAAGGGGGGCAGAAGATGAAAAGGGATGAGGAGGAGCAGAGAGGAGAGGATGACGACAATGACGATGACTTACAAGTCAAACAGGAGGTAGTGGAAGCCCTCCTCTGATATACTGTCATGAAGACGAACTGCGAGAGAAAAAAAGAGAGATTGAGAGAGATAAAGTGATACCTGGGCTCTGTGTAGCTGGAGCATTCAAGCTATGATGGTTATTCAAAGAGTTTCTGAAAAACACTGGGGATGACTGCTGCATTTTAAGTTTTTGGTTGTTTTTTTTTTAAAAAGGAAAAAGGTGAGATAAAGAGATAGTGAGAGTGCGCGTGGGGTAGAAACCACAGGGAGTCGAAATAATTGAGTCTTACGTCATATGTGTTTACAATAGGGTAGGAGCTTCTGGCAATACAGGGCTCGGTTTAAACAACAAATGAATAAAACTATATACTTCTATTGGATCTTTTAATAAAAAATTTTAAGTGTGTGTTTTGGCAAAAAAAAGAAATTGTTCTGTATCAGGAATAAAAGACTGTTAATCAAATCTAAACTGGTCTTTACTTTTAAATGGATTCAAACTCATTTAAATTATTTTCAAATTATTTTCAGTGGGTTGAAAATAAGAAAAGCGTGTCCTCACCGATGTTGGGGTGTTTCAACAGACGACAAATACGAGCCTCTCGCTCCAGCTTCTGGTGATCTGAGGCGCAACAAAAGAGAGAGAGGTATGTCAGAGTTATTGTTAAACTTGGGTTATAAATATGTTATATCTATATTGTAGAAGGCTTTTTAGGACGATAAAGTCAAATGTGTCAAAAACAGTTTAGAAAATGGTTTCATGTCACAAAGGACGAAGAGAACGCAAAGGAACCCAGTGGGTGTAAAATATGGAAAAAGTGAAACATAATAAGGCGTGTTGTTCTTCCAAGTTTTAAACTAAGAAGGCTCAAGGTGGATTCCAGTGCTACATACTATAATTTAAAAAAAACAAACAAACACATTCTTGTTTTACTCCATAGTTTAATGGGTGATCTTCACTAAGGCCCACAAGATTCAGCAAGTTTCTGTATTGGTGACTGACAACATAACTGTTTTCTGGTCATTTAGAGCACAAGAAAAACAATATTTCCTTAAACATAAAACTGCACAAAAAATAAATAAATAAATAAAAATGAATGAAAAATGAAAAAAAAGGTCAAAAAGATCAAATAAATATCCATCCATACAAAGCATTTTTCGTGTCCATGAATTCAAGAGTCTATGTAAAAACTGAGCATGAATATTTAGCAAAAATACAAGTTGTTCAAATTATAAAACACCAAACTGAATTTAAATAATGTTGCTGAATTTTTGTGTGTGTGTTACATTTTTCTCCATAATGCAACATAAATTTAATATATTATGTTTAAGTGGCTTTGAACTTTGAATATTTCAGAAACTCGTGATCTACTGGGATTTTCCCACACAACCAACTCTGGGGTTTACAAAGACTGGTCCCGTAAAGAGAAAATGAGCAGCGGTTCACTAGGAGAAGATACCCTGTTACTCCCAGACTTCAAAGGAGCATAGCCATAATTCTTCCACCCAGAAGGAAGAGAATAGTAATTCAAATAACCACTTATTACAACCAAGATATGCAGAAGAGCATCTCTGAATGCAGGAAGGAGCAGAAGACCACACTGCCTGCCGTTCCTGTTTGCAAAGAAAACTACTTTGAGACTAAAATTTGTTGCCTGGTGTGTCTGTGCAACATTTGGTGCAAACAACATGAAACAGTGGTTCCACAGTGGATGTGTTATATCAATAAAGAAATGATGTGGGAATTATTTTATAGGGATATTTTCTGAGCTTCAGTACTGGCTGAGCAGCATTTTGACACCAGAGCATACCAACTACTGCTGCTGACCATGTTTATTCTTTTATGACCGCTATCTACACATCTTCTGATGGCTACTTTAAGGATAAAATACAGTGTCACGAAGCTGAAATCATGTCTGGTGGTTTCCTTCACCTGAACTGAATCAATCCAATAGTGCATCTTTGGGTTGTGGTGGAACCAGGGGCGTAATTTCCAGGGGGGTTAGAGGGTTATGACCCCCCAATAATCAGACCCAACCAATATAACCCCCCCAATAAAATTGTGAATGATCTTGCATAAATAGGCTCTTGATTTTCTTTACTCTTTTCAGGTATTACCAGCAAAATAGTTGCATGTTTAATCATCTTTATCCAGATGTATTTATTTATTTAGACAGAGATCTTGACCCCTCCTATGTTCAGTACAAAGTTACGTCGATGGGTGGAACAGCAGAGTTCAATCGTGGATGCTCAGATGAAAATATCTGCTGGAAATGTGTGATGCTGACATGTCAACACAGACCAAAATCTCTGACTCTAAGCCAGTTCTGAAGAGAAAAGAGGATCATAGCAAGGTGCAACTAACGAAGTGATCGGTGGGTGTAATTTACTGTGAGTGGAAGTACAAATATATGAGCATATATACTTCAAGACACACTATGTATGTATGCAGCTAAAATATTTACATCAGCATGTCCCTTTACATAACAGATTACTGATGCTAACCAACATGCATTACAGGGTTATCGTGCAAGTCACAGCAGGCATATAAAGCACACACACATACAGACACACGTACACACAGGGGGTGGATCACCGGATCCACAAAGCGTGACTGTCAGCACAAACGTACATATGCATAGGTTGCACCCACACGCGTACAATCTGTACGAGTTTAAGAGAACACAGACTGGCAAAACTCAAGTGCACACATTCACACTGGCACTGTGGAGTGACAGTGAAGTGTAAGCGTGGTGATTATAGTCTCAGAAGATGAGAGGAGTGAGGCGGAGAAAGGAGTGGAGGAGTGTTGAAGGGGGACAGGAGAGGAGGAGGAAAAAGGAAGGAGAGAAAAAATACAAGGACGTTTAATATGCACAAAGCCTGGTTGCTGTCTTTCTGTTGAAACAATAAGACACCGCTAATCACTGCCTGCTACTTTTTTTTTTTCTTTTTAACTCTAGTCATTTATTCTTCACATTTGGTTTTTGTTTGAGGCTATGAACTCACTGAATATTTTTTCCCATTTATTTGTTTGTCCATGTGTAACAAACTGCATTTTAATGGGACTGAATTTCATCTTTTCAAAACATGGATTCACATCTGACCTACTCAGAAACACACCGATTACAATGTTTGTGATTTACTGGGAGAGACCTATTGCAAATTAGCACTTTAAATAAGGCTATCATTCCTGCGCGATCGTGCAAGCTTTCACTGCAGTTGAACTGTATCTGACTGACTCTTAAAAACTACCAACTCTCAGCTTGTGTTTAGCACTCCCAGATGTTATCTGTCATACTAATGTCAAGTGTTGGAAAACTTGTCATGGGCACTCGCATCGCATTTCATTCTATCAGTGGCATCTGCTAATATTACTCTGCAAGTACAGAATTGGCTCACAGTAGCTGCTGTGGTGCATCATCTATCGTCTACCATCTGTGCCTTTGTTATCAATCCATCATCTACGTGGGACAGTTTTATTATTAATATTGTGATATCAAGTATTGAAAGATCTATTGAAATATAACACATGTGTCATTACTGGGCTTTTTTTCTTGCCTTGTTTCTGCTTAAAACTCATTTGGCATTGTGAGGTGAGGTAATTAAAAAAAAAAACTCATCATATGATTTACAGATGGAGGATAACTGAGGATGAGATACACGACCTCCCCTGAAATGAACATGGTCTTTTATCAGGTCTTTTATCAGAGCTTTATCAGACCGGCAGATAACACTACAGCAAAAAATTGTGTATGACAGATGACCTTCCCATGGCAGAACACTCATAACAGATGCTCTTCTCAACTGCCCTGCATAAAAGAGGACACAACTGATAACTGTCTATACAGTCTGCAGTGTGTGTGATAACCTTGTGGTGTGTGTGTGTGTGTGTGTGTGTGTGTGTGTGTGTGTGTGTGTGTGTGTGTGTGTGTGTGTGTGTGTGTGTGTGTGTGTACCAAAGAAGAAGTCAGCTATCAGGTTCAACTGTACGACAGTATTTTTAGTACTGCATATGAGGGGTCAGCGTAGTTTAACAAGAACTATGGAGATTAATGTAATTTTATTTACGTATTGCATGTAGTGTATCAGAATAAAACTGATATGTAACTGACAGTTAAAAACCCGGTTTATAAAAGGTACCTTCTCTCATGTATAAATGGTGGGAGATTTGCCAGAGCTACTGCAACACTAAACATTTACTTAAATAGATTTACTGTAAGGCCGAGAGCTCCATTTGTTTTCATAATTGTGTTTACGTATTTAGCTAGGTAGATACTATTCTAAGTAGGGACAGCTGATGTAGTGGCAGATCATATAAGAAGATTATCATGTGCATTTTTGTTATCTAGTTACAATTTTAATATATTCTCACTCTTAATTTCATCTTTTGCTCAACTGCTCATTAATGCAAATGAGCCAATCACATGGCCGAAACTCAGCGCACTCAGACAAGCTTGGTGAAGAAGACCAAACAGAGCATTAAAATGAGTAAGAAAGGTGATTTAAGTGACTTTGAACATGTCATTGTTCAAATGGTGCCAGACAGACTGGTCTCATTTCAGAATCTGATGATCTTCTGGGATTTTTCCCGCAATACCACCTGTAGGGTTTCTCTGAATGCACAACAAGTTATAACAGAAGCATAAAGCCTACAGCAGCAGAAATCCACATTAGACACCACTCCTGTCTGCTAAGAATAGGACACTGATGCTACAGTTCGATTGGATGGCCAAAACTAAACAATAAAATATTGGAAAAACGTTGCCTGGCCTTCAGACTAGTCCTGCTCTGTCATTTAGATAATAGGATCATAATCTGGCATAAATAAGATAAAAGAACAGAACAATGCTGCCTTTTATTAACAGGCTTTAGGCTGTTGGTGATGTAAATACATGTGGCGAGTTTTCAAAGAAAGTTAACCAAAAGGAACGGACGAAAGATTTGAGACAACTCGTTTCAGATAAAGAAACAACCAATTATAAGATAAATGAAGATTACTGTGAAATCTGAGTTGTGCATAGCTACTCCAGTAGAGTCAGAATAAAAACACGGAGCAGGACGTGAGCATAACGGCACTCATTTAAAACACCAAGAATTTTTATTCCACAGAGAAAAGAAAAAAAGGGCCTTTTTGGCCCTCCACCTAATATAAAATGCACTGATTTCTGTTAAGTAAGGCGCTCCAACCCCCACCCTTTCACTCCCAAAGGCCCATTTCTAGTCAGAAAAACCCTAAACACGTATCTTGAAACGTGTCCAACATTACACTTGTTTCTGGACTTTAATTAATTATTGCAGTTTACAGTTATATGCTGAAAACGTAAAAGCTGGTCCAAAATGCATTCGCTCTGGGGTTTAAAAAAAAAAAAAGTACTCTTTTGTAAAAACATGACACACAAACAAGATCAAATGAGAACTTCCTTGTGTGGTTCTCACTGTAATTACTTGACTGTCAGCAACTGTGGCCGTGCGGCTCTTTTAGTGCAGCCTGCTTAAAATATTCATTTAATGAGTCTTTCAAAGTGCCGGTCAGTCAGAAGCAGCAGGGTAAATAAGAAATGAGACCAGGGAGTGGGGTAAGGAAGAAAGGCAAGGACAAGAACACATGCACAGAGTAGGATAACCCAAGGACAACATTCAGTGAAATCAGTGGGAATCTTCATGCTGAAGGAGAAGAGAGCAGAGGAGAGGAATATATTTGGGTTAATCATCACCAGTGAGGACTTAAGTCTCTAGAGAGGGAGGAGATGTAAAAAGACAGCCACAAAGACAGCCAGATATAACCACTGTTCGGAACACTTGACTCGTAACAGCGTGAGCCCTACCAGCAGGGAAATGTGGAGTGGGGATTGAAAGGTTTCCTATATCCTATAGATCCTACAGAAGCACAGCATCAAAAAGCAGCCTCTGAGTTTAAGGTGAAGCATGACAGTGGTGGTGCAGAGGGGCTGCATGTATATAGAAATCTAAGTGGATTCCTGAGAGTAATATGATTAAGAAAGCATCATTTTTCCAGTGAAACACCTGAACTTGTAATCTCATTACATGACATTACATAATTACATAATGGGTGAAATACTTCCATATAAACAGAGTGTGAATTGACAGAAAAAGTACCAACACATCTTGAATTATTTACATTTGTAATTGCAGCCACAGTGATTTGATTTCACACTCGGGTTTAGGTCTCATCACTTTAGTTGACTATATCTGCCCTGGTTATGTGACATTGACACAAAGCTCACTGGCCAAAACCAGGTCAGATCACTTCTACTGCATTGCAGGTGAACATCAACCCCCCCCCACACACAGACACACAAGCTCTACTCTATCATGATATAATTACATGGCCATACAGGAACCTCTGGCATCCACTGTCCAGAGATCATTGCCAATAAACAAGTCCTATGATTGGCTGGAAGCCTTGCCCAGCAGACCTGCCCTATATTTCCTGTTGACATGTGTTGGATTGGCATTAACCGTTTGTCGGCTGGAAAAGGGAACGGCAGGGTGGGGTGGTGGGAAGATGTAATGAGAAGCCCGACTACTACTCTATTCATAAATTTGAATGTTCAGTGTGTGAACCAAGTGTTATGACTACAACAACCAACGAATTGTGACACTTTTTGGTTGTAACTAATAGTTTCTTGATAGAGTTCACTGTCCAGTTGACTGCCTGCATCTCAGACACTGCTTCTCTGCTGTGGCTGTCTGAATATCTGCCCGTGTGTGTCTGAGAGAAAGAGAGGGAGAGTCAGATGAGTATCCCGTGCTAAAGGCATGTAGGCGTACAGGCGCATGGCCCTCAGCTGCCAAATGCCTGAGGTGCCTTTGCTCTGATGACCCCACCCTCCCCTCAGCTACCATCTCCATCTGCTGATCCTAAACAAACGCTCCTCTTAAGTTGGTGAAACCAGGGCTGTAAACTCACCGAACCTACCTGCTGCCTGAGAAATATTATAACATCATAAAAGGCCTAAACCAAATCCCACTTATAAAGTAGAGCAGCAAGCCATCAGGGCTGCCATAAAGCGTGAATGCAGCAGCAGCCCATGTCACAAAGGTCATGGAGCTATAAAAAGGACTTTGAGTAGAAGTAGTATGCAGCAGCTCTGTTGGCTCTAGCATAGCCCTGCTATTTCACAGAACATGGCTCATCCATTAGTAAGGAGCGCAGCACGGGCCTCGCGCACCGCTCAGTCAGGTCAGATCAGTCACCCTATCAAATGTTGAAGCAGAGAGATTACACTGTGCCTCTGAAAAATGGTGGAAAGCAGCTGCACTGCCCGATAAAGCAGCTGGAGTGAAATTATGCAGAAGTCCAATGATAGCATAATCTATAGGAAGTGTATTTATACTCTGTGTGTCTGTGTAACTTTAAGTCTCATTAAACCAATCTCTAGAATTAACTGCTAGCCTCTTGCAGTTAATAGAGGCCGGATAATCTAGGATGGGTTTAATCTCATTAAATGCTGCACAATGCAATAAAATGCAGGCAAAAAATGAGATACAATTACTGTCAAGAATAATGTGACACCACAATTAGAACAATGTTTGTTGCAGTCGACTTCTATTTTTCATAGAAACTTAAATTTTTATAAAAAGCTTGTCTGCAAAGTTTAATATTAGACTATATTTTCGTTACGGCTTAGTAAGAAAGATAAATACAGATGCTCAGATCATATACCCTCTACCACCCTCGTAATGTTTGAAATCAGAAACACATTTGTAATTTCACTGCACAAAATGTTATGAGTTATGAGTGACAGTAGCAATGCTCATTTGTGTCTGATGCCTGCTGGAGCTGGAAATAGTATGCTGAAATACAATGCTAAAAGTGCATCACAACATCATCTCATTTATTTATTACACTGCACTGTTTCCAAGTGTCTGCCTAGTAAAGGAGATGAACACACATGAGTTTAACCTGACTATATAAACATTCAAGTCTAATATTTTCAAACATTATTATTGAATTTTATACCCAGGAGCCTGACCTTTAAGAAGCTCACATAATCGTGAACACACAAAGTATAATTTTTTTAAATTGTCTGCATACGGCACTGATACTTTAACAATGGTTTGGTAAGAAAATTAACATCTACAAACTGACAAGCCGAACTGAGGGTAACATTTGGGAGAGAAGGCAGATAAGGACAGACATTTCAGGATCAAGCCCTCTGCTTCATGCCTGTTAAAATGCCTTTTCTACCACACTCAACATTTTAACACACAATCCGTTGGTGAGCGTATGTCAAGGCAGGGTAACAGTCAAGTGACAGTGTGGTGCCACCTGGCAGGGCCACGGCAGTGGTTCTCCAGTTACGAGGCTGCAAGGGCAGCAGGAGATTTACACTGGGCAAGTGGTGGTGTAAATTGCCACGGCGACCACAGTGGTGCTCGACTGGCTTTGGTGGCAAAGGCATTTAGCCTTGGCTTTGGCTTAAGTCATTACTGGCTGAGTAGCATGTGACACTAATTACGGTGGTTACAGAGTCTATGTTATTCAGAAGAAACAAAATCCCAATATATAGAAAAACCTTTTCACTTTACATTATTATACAAGCCAGTATTTGAAGACTGACTGATTTATTGATACGCCCATATTATCCTGCAACACATGCAGCAGAATATGAATTGCAGCTAAACAACTAAACAAGATGGTTTCAAGATAAGTAGTGTGTATAGGGTTGGTTATCAGTGATGCCTGCTCTGTTCTCTGCTGTGCTGAGTTTTACTTCTCTTCTGCCCGCCTTTGCTTTTCACATTTGCATGTATGCATGTAGAGGGCAGGAAGATCCCAGAATAGCGCATACAGCTAAATAGAAATTACTGCAGCTGAAAATAGCTTCGACTTTAATGGTCCTGACTGATTTACGTTGAACTCTTTGGACTTGATTTAAAGACAATTACTGCTACGATCTTTCCTGCAGTCGTATTTAGGGCACACGAACAATACTCTACAATTTGTTCTCCAGGGGTTCCTCAACACAACTCAGAAACAGGGTAGTGTAAAAGGTGAACCAGTGTTGAGCAAACCTACTGTATGACTGTCACATCACCATACCAGTGCTGTTTCTACTGCTGCTAGGGCTTTTCCAGCTTCCTCCATTTCTTATAAACAGACATGATTTATAAGAAATTAAACGTTTGTCCTATGAAGTGGCATCTGAGAAGGAAACCAAATTTTGCTGCTACATTTTGCTTATATAACTGTCTACACTACAGGTGGGGGTGGTGACCACTGGGACAGAGAAGCTATGAACAACTTAGTCATTTTTGAATGGTTGCAAATTGTACTTTTAGCTCATGAATTAACAGTTAAATATCGAAACAGTGGTGTTGTTTGAGATCACACTTTGGCTCCCATGGAAGCTGTGATTCAATAGAACTGGATGCATATGTGATATAACACTGAAATAAGTTGTGCTCACCTCTTGCAGATAACTTTTTGGTGTTGATTATTTTAGCAGCATACTCCTGTCCTGTGCACAGCTTAACACATCTGCGCACCACTGAAAATGCTCCCCTGGAAAACACAGAAAAAAAACCCATTGACTAACATTTCATGCATGGTTATCATAGGACAACTCTATCAGAAAAAAAATAACTAACAGCTGAAACAACACTTCATTTCTTTATCATAAATTAACAAGTTGAGACCATTGTTCTCTTGCAAATTCTTGAGTGGTTATGGACCTTGAATAATAATGAGCATGGGGAAGGTTTTGCTGAGTGAACAAATTTGCACACGAATTTGCAGAATGAGCATTTTTCAGACTCAGAACATAACAGAACTGATAACACTTTTCATGTTCACCGTGGACACATTAAACACTTTGCTGCTTAGTTAATAAGATCCCATGAGATCTCCAGTCAGGATACAAGTAATGCGAACACATGTGGGATGTCGAAAGGTAAATTGGTAAAATGTAAGAGCTAAACTGGTCTCTCAAACACATTAGATGTAGAGTCACATAGCCCATATTATCAGCCAACACTAGCCCATCACGGATATATCAATATCAATATTATGTTGTTTGATATGCATGAATATGATTTTCTTTTTGTCAGGACATAAAGCTTAAAATTTGTTTCACTTACAACCGTGTTTCCAACTGTCTTGTACCTGGAACCCATAGAGACCTGCTGGTGTAGTTTGTGTTCTTATTCCTGCGTTATATGTTTTATTTCTTTGTTTTGTAATGTACCAAATGTTTTCAGTGGGTGACAGGTCTGGACTATGGGCAGGTCTCCTATTGTGACATTTAAGCATGATGTCTTTGCACCTTATGTTTTGTACCTTCAAATACTGTCGGTCTTACTTTAATCCAAAATAAATAAATAAATAAATAGCAAAAAGTAAATAAGCAGAATATTCCCCTCAAAACTAATGATAATACATTTTAAAAATGAGAGAGAGCGAAAAAGAGAACGACCATCTGTAGGACAGCACATGTCGCCCCAATACCTGAATGTTTTTCACTGCGCCGTCACAGATGTTTAGAATTTGTTTTTTTCCTTTTAGATCCACCAGTATAAATTAACACACAATATATTTGACATACCAGATTCAAAAGTTCAGTATTGTTTAGGCACGTTTAGTCAAACACAAAATCAAATCATAATACTGTATTGTGTTATTGAAGGGTCTTTACCTTATAATATAAAGTGCCTTTAGACAACTGTTGTTGTGATTTGGAGTTATATAAATCAAATTAAACTGAATGAAAGCTGAATTACTGCCAACTCATCTAAACCTTCGTTTTAGTGTCCAAAGCCAAATTTTGCTATTACATCTATGCATTTCTGCAAAATATAACCATTAATTTCAATAAACGCTCAACCAAAAACAAATGTTTGAATATACTTATACAAACCAAGGCTGGACAAGACTACACAGTCCTGTCCAGCCTTGGTTTTGATTTAGTTGGGTGTGAAACAGTCTGATGTTGAATGGTGCCACTAGTCAGCCTTCACACTGGGATAGTTACAGACAGCCAACAAAGTCAGTGCCAAAGGTGAAGGCCAGCTGACCTGACACTGGGGTAAACTTCTATATAAAAGGCACAAACTCTAGAATACAAAGGGCATTTCATCACTTTTTCAACAACAAGCTGAAGTGCATTTAATGCCCCAACGTCAAGGTCATTACTGTCAATCAGAATTCTGATAAAGAATCAACTCGCCTGAAGCAAAAAACTCACTAGTCACACACACAAACAAACACATATGCTACTGACACCAAACTCCACAGCTGTGCTTGGAAAGTTCATACTCCATGAGGTAAGTATCTAACGTCTGGACTAAATATGCTTTAACACACATAGACGGTTAAATGGGGTAACAGGTCATGAATCACAACTGTGGTCTGACATCCAGAAAGTTGACATGGAGAGATTTAAACATGCCTAAACTATTTTTGAGGGAAAAACACTGGTGCCTGCAGAAGTGAAGGGTTTTGTAACTGGATAAGTTTGAGCTTCTGGTATGCTGTTACAGTCTCCCTCTGATGTGGAAGAATTAAATACTGTGTGGTGTGTAAATCTATACTCTTAGGTTTCAAGCCTAACTGAGACAAACAACAAAAAATTTGTTTAAAAAGTCTTCAAAAGTCTTTCAAAAGCCTTTGTGCTGTTACAGACTTCTTTTTAGCAGCTGTGCAGCAGAAGGACAAACACAAGCTACACTCAAGCCTCTGCGATTGTTCACGTTATTGTTCTTCAAGCTGTTTAGCTTGTTATCTGTGTTCTAATTGAGATCAATTTGACCAATTTAAGCAATGATGTGCATTACTTCTGTGCAAGAACAAACACAGAAGCATTATCTAACCAGGAGCCAGTGTTCAGCACACCTCAATCGGTGCTGTGGTGTTTCTATTAAAACAAGCCTGGCAATATTTGTAACAAACGGGCTAAGCACACTAAAGCAAAAGGACCGAGCTTAAATGTCACAAGTCCTGCTAAGAAAGTGACACCAGCAGAGAGTGAGCACACAATCATTAGCTCTCCTCAGATGTTGGATTAGTATTACAAAGTTCCAGAGAGTGTTACCGTAAGGATGCCAAGCCACTCACACCTGCACTCCTTCCTCCAAGCTTTAGGTGCCTGGGTGAATAATAAGATGGGCCTACAGAAAAAGCTTTTTGCATACCGGGGGGTGCAGCTTAGTCCCTCATGCACCCAGAGCTTCAAAGCCGGTAGTTTCTGGTAGAAGTTGAGATTTATCTCAACACAGCGAAACCAATGCATTTGATAAGTTACAGTCTTTGTAATGTCTTTTTTCTTTTCCAAATCAACAGCCGGCACCATAGAATGAAATCTCATAGGGTTCAGGAGGCATTGGAGCTACGCTGGCATAATGATCCCTGCGAACAGTATTTATTACTTATGGGATGAAAAGAGAATGGGAAGGATGCAGTGTTGTAAATTAGTCTGAGCCCCGTGTCTTCTACAAGCAGTCAGTCACATAGACGATGACTCTGTCTATTTATGCTCGCTCAATAACAATAACCCACCAAGGAAACAGGACTTGAGTATATACACTCCCCTCCTGTAAGTGAAGACTCTGAAGAATTCATAGATTGCACTTCACTATGGATGGCAGCCGTGGCTAGATTAGCTTCACAGCAGTTGCAGTGCATGAAATTGAAATGGCGACCTAGATTCATGACTTAAAAATATTCATATAAACTAATCACTAATTTACCTCTCTGCTACAAGTCCCTGCATTAAGTGTGCTTTGTAAAACCCATCATCACCACGATATGGTAAAATACCAGATATGCTTTTTATCTAACTTTCTGTTTCTCATTATCAATCACAGATAAAACTGGCTCAAAAAGATGGCAGTTAAGTTAGCAAGGACTGAATGTAAATATTCAAAATCAAAGGCTTCTAGTGACGCATCTTTTCAGTTCCTTTTATTAATCCTTCAATGAATCTTGACTTTTTCTTGACATATTTGCATATTAGGTGCGTATTTTACCAGCCTTTGAAGAGAGACATCAAATGAGCTGTCACAAACACCTGTTAACACTCCAAATGTACAAAATAGTACTATGCCGTCATGTTTAAAAAGTCTCTCCGCACCTATGAATAATCATGCTATCTTTCCACAGGCCTGTAAATAATATAAATCTAGGACAACACGTAATAGATTAAAAGAATACTTTAACATGGCTCGTTTTCCATTGTTTTTAAATAGATTAAAGATTCAAGCCAACAAAGTCCAAGAAAAACACGATTTCCATGTTTATACATCATCATGCAACAGCTAATAAAACTTAAAGAAAAATATCTTTCATTATATAATCTTTGGAACACGGAGGTGGATTACATTAGAGCAGGGACGTCAAACTCATTTTACATCGAGGGCCACATACAGCCCACTTTGATCGTAAGTGGGCCAGACCAGTGAAACTCCCCTTTCTGTCTGTGTAAAGAAGATTAACTAAACATTTATTCACTGAGAGATCTTAACATAAGAAAACGAAGTGCAATTTCAACAGCACATCTCAATTTTTCAACATCATAAAGAAATGCTGCTGTAGTAAATTAAATAAATCTGTCAGCACCACTTAAATGAAAGAAATGCAGTTTTGTTTTTACCTGTGGATCTATTGTAAAAAAAAATAATAATAATAATTAAAGTCTTTGTCCGACCAATTCTGGTCCCCAGGCCTTATGTTTGACAGCCCTGCACTAGGGTCTTTTCCAGTGTTCCTCAATGACAGCATAGTTCAGTCTCTATTCTGTCAGAGCCACAAAGCTAACACAACATTAACTGCACTTCACTCCAGATAACTTGGCTGTTTCTGTGTTCTCATTGAAGTTGTCATCACTGTGGTGGCTGAATAAACAGCATTAGGCAAATCAAGCTAGCAGTACATAACGAGTGATATGAATGATAATCAAATAATGCCAGTACAAGATGCATGACGGGCTGCAGCAACAAAGTAAACAATAGACACAGAAGGATGATTTGAAATTGTCCCCTTTACTCCTTTGCCCCGTGCCAAGTGTAGATCACCTACTGTAATGAAATCACCAAAAGTTTTGTTTGCCTCTATATTAATTTTTTTTATCTCTCATAATCATCGTGATTAAATTGTGATTATTTAAAATGAGTACTGATTAACCAAATTGAATCCCTTCAGCCTTCAGAACTGCCTTAATTCTTGGTGGCATAGATTAGACAAGGTGGTGGAAACAGTCCTCAGATATTTTGGTCACGGTGGCATCACAGGTGGACATCAATGATGCAAATCCCCCGCTCCACCACATCCCAATGGAGCTATCTTGGATTCTGATCTGGTGGCTGTGGAGGCCATTTGACCACACTCAGCTCATCGTCACATTCAAGAAAGCAGTTTGAAATTATCTGAGCTGCACTGACATGGTGCACCATCCTGCTGGAAGCAGCTGTCAGAAGATGGGTACACTGTGGTCCCAGAGTGGTGGAAGTGGTCAGCAACAATACTCAGATAGCCTGTGGCATTTAAAGGATGCTCAGATGGTACTAAGGTGCCCAGAGTATGCCAAGAAAATATGCCCCTGCTCCATTACACAATTACTGAACTGTTAATATGAGTCGGGATGGATCCATGCTTCCATGTTGTTTACACCAAATTCTAAACCTAACGTCTGAATGTTACAAGAGAAACTGAGACTCATCAGACCAGCCAGAAGTTTTCCAGTCAGTTGTGAACTGTAGCCTCAGTTTCCTCTTCTTAGCTGGTTAGACTGGAACTCTGTGTCTGCCCATCTACTTCGAGTCCAACATGTTGTGCGTTCCAAGGTTCAGAGGTTGTAACAAGCGGTCATTTGAGTTGCTGTAGCCTTTCTGTCAACTCAAAAGCACTTGTTCATTCTCTTCTGCCCTCAGGCATCAACAAAGCATTTTCATCCAGAGGAATCCCGTTCACTAGATATTTTCTCTTATTCGGACCATCTTCTGTAAACCCTATAGGTGACTATGCCCAGTTTCAACTTCAAGCGTAATTCAAGTAGCTGCCATGTGATTGGCTGATTAAACATTTGGGCAGGTGAACAAGTGTACCTAACAAAGTGGCTGGTGTGTAGAATTCCAATTAAATACGAAAATATAACAAAATTGATACATAACAACTAAACTAAACATGCTTCTGGGAAGAAGCAACAGCCACTGCTGGACAGGAAAGTGTGTGTTGGGTCATTAAATGACTAGAAAATGAGAGCATCGATGCAAAACAATTAATTTGTATTTTTTTTAAAAATCACGAATAATTTGTTTTTTATAATTACGGGACACCACAACCATAACTTAAAATAACATTTAATGAACTGCCCAGCCCTTTTAAGGGCTACACACTACACACCGTGTGTCATGTTCAAAGATTAGGTTCAGACATATTACATACCTATTCCCTTCCCTCCATCTGTTATTATACACAGAAGTATTTAGTTACACAAATAATGAAACAATATGAGTTCAGTTTCCGTATTTAGTACTTTTAATTCCCTATGGTATCAAAACTTTCCACAACAACAATAGTACCTAGAATATATTTTGCATATGCACTGCCATATGATTGTTTTTTCCTACAGTATGATAACGTATGATTCCTATGGTTTTGACAGATCGGCTTTTATCGGATGGATTTTTTTTTTTTTTTTTGCTTGCTGCTGCACTGCAGAATATCTTAGCTGGTGTAATCTGCCACCATAGTGCTGCAAAAAAAATGTCTTCTAGGGAAAAAAGGCTGTTTGTTCATATAAAGGTTAGTAAAGCACACACACTTCAAACCAATGCAATAAAACAGGACAAAATGGTCAATCGAGATGCAGTCTTAAAGGGTTTTCTGATCGGATATTTATTGCATAGCTTTGCAGAAGACAGGAATTTGATATTTGGTCATACCCGCAACTGTCATATGTGAAACCCTTAGTTTTTCTCTGTAAACTTCGACTCTCCGTCTTCAAAAAAGAAAAAAAAAAGCGTGCAACTGCACTTTCCATAAACCGCAGATGTCTTCTTTTCATCTGTGGTTCAAATGGTTACACCACAGGACTCTGCTGACACCCCACGTTTCTCCGTGTTTCACCGTGAAACGAGCGAACTCGTCAAAAACGTTGCAACGTTTTTGCAAATATTGTTGCCTCTGACGTCCGTTTCTCGTGATGATCAGGAAACAAACAAAACACTTGGTGAGCTTAAACAGAGAGAGAGAGGGGGGGGGGGGGGGGTGTACTTTGAGAGCTGTCATCCCCGAAAAGGCGCACACACACGCGCACCATCAGAGCGCGCACACGCTCAACACTGCTGGCCTGCAGACTCGCTCAGCTCTGCACTGCCTGGAAACCTGCCCTCCTCCTACATTTCAACTACACTACACTTTCTAGCAGACAGCTGTACCGCAAACATGCACAACTAAAATAATAAATACGTCAATTTTGACAGAGAAACAGCGACAGATACTCACTTCCCCAGCTCCTCGTACAGCTGATATTCATCTGTGAATCGCGTACAGGTTGTCGTGGCCATGTCTCTCCCCTGTCTCTCGCTTCTTCTTGTTAATGAACTCCGAAGATTCGCGGTTAGTTCGGGCTGAATGTGCGTAAAAAAAGTGCAGGTCCGCCCAACAGCGAGACGGCCGGTGGAGCGGAGAAGTGCCTTTTAGGAGGCGCCGAGTGACGGAGGGTTTGATATAAAGAGCCGAGGAAGCCTGGGTGGGTGTTCACTCTATCTCTCTTTCTCTCTCCCTCCCTCTCTCTGCACTATCTGACAGCTACCGCGCTCTGCGCTCCTATAAACAAGCCAGTTGAGCTACGACATGCCACTTCCTTTTGCGATTTTCACAATAAAAGCTTTGACATTGTCTACGTTCAAAAAAGAAAAAGTTGCAACCTTTGGTTTTCTATTAAACGGCCATTTATTTAGCCTAAGCACTGCCTTAGCATTTTTTCCCTGACCAGCCAACTAAGTGCATAAAGTTGGTTTTATATACATTTTTTAAACAAGATGCCAGTTCATGCAATGGTAAGAACAAACTGACTGGAGTATTTGCATGAGTTAAATGATATTATACTCAGCTATATTTCCATTAAAAATTATTTGAGAAAGAATGTTTCCAGGATTCAATTCAGTTCAATTCAGTTTTATTTATACAGCGCCAAATCACAACAACAATAGCCGCAAGGAGCTTTATATTGTAAGGTAGACCCTACAATAATACATACAGAGAAAAACCCAACAATCATATGACCCCCTGTGAGCAAGCACTTTGGCTACAGTGTCACAATGTTTTGTTTTGGGGTTTTTTTTGTCTCTGCTGCTGTTTGGAAGCAGTCTGGCAGAGATTTTAAATGTCCCATATTTGGGCACCAGTTTAGCTCACTGGTTGAGCAGGTACTCATATGTCCTATAGTTAAAACAAGGTTGAAGTTTGACCCCAGTTCTTTGCTGTGTCTCTTACTCTGTTCCCTGTCTAGTCTTCACTGCTAACCTGTCTATAAAGGGAAAAAATGCTCTACTGCTACTTCCTGTGTCCCTTCACCCTCAGAGGAGAACATTACATTTGGGTTTTCTGCACCTTATACACCTCATCATTCTGCTCTGCATAGACCTGTTGCATCCCATGCATCCAAAACAGGACCATAGGGCTCAGGTGGTTATGTCACCAGTACCACAGAAACAATTAAATTGTTTATGTTAATGCTGTTCATAATATTATTTATGAAGACCCTAAAATACTACAGTTCTTCCTGGTGTGCAGGAAGAACTCCCTTTTAACAGGAAGACTCCTTCGGACGGACCGAAGAGTCAGGAAGGGGTATCGTTTTGTGGTTGTGTCTGTTTGAGTAGGTATTTTTCCAACATACTCCCATGCAGTTCTCTGAAAACACAACAGTGTGTAGTGGTGTTTGTAGTCTGAATACTTATTTGTTGAAAGGTGGAACCAGAGCAGGGAGAGGAATCAGGTTTTCCCCCATTCCAGAGTCCTCCGTGATTGGAAGAAACATGAAAAAACATCAAAGATAGACAAAAAAAAATACAGTAGTCCATTGTTTTAACAATCAGTTTCTGTGGCTGATGGACCAACAACAGAACAAGAGAGACAGCAAGACCAGTTGTACCATATACTTTGGACACAGCCTCCATCTGGCAACAAATGCTCTCTGCAGGCGATCAAACTATCCTTAGCTGTCTGTCAATATAATGCCAACAGAGAACCGTGTTCAGCACCCATATATGTAACCAGCTGAGGGCGAGGGGGGAAAGAATATAAAGTAGAATAGCAAAGAGACAGGAAAGAAAAATTAAAGGATGTTTTACACTAACCTGGTTCACCTCTAATAAGGTTATATAGAAAAAAAAAGGTCTAATCTTAAAAATAGAGACGGTCTGTCTTTTTCCCGAGCCCAAACTGGGAGCTGGATCCAGAGGAGAGGTGAAGGCTCTGTCTTCTGTTCTATTTTTGGAAACTCTAGGAGCCACATGTAAGTCTGCAGTGCAAGAGCAAAGAGCACTGTTAGCATAAATTGGCACGATGTGGAAAAAAAGGATTTAAAAGGGAGAAAATGAAGAGAAGCTAATATTGGGAGAACCATGACTTCTCTTTCCAGTGTTTGTTAGCACTCTTTCAGCAGCATTTTCAATCAGCTAAAAGCTTTTTAGAAGTTAACATATTTTTTGATTCCTACACATTTTCCAAGCTGATGATTCCTATTGGTATATTACCACAAGTGGAAGATTCCAGTCGGTGGAAAAGCACAAATGGAAAATATCACTAGCAAACAGCCATTGTTTCCATGAAATGGGTTGTATGCTGAAATTATTTTTTTTCATGTTATTTTACAGTCTTATGAGAATAAAAGCATTTTAGCTATTTGAAAAAGAAGAGTGCCCAGAGTTATTTGATTTTTAAACATTGCTACTGACTATTGACTGGTTCACCTAAAATATTAAAGCTCACCCGTGGGATAAGCCTGGCTAAGGGCTAGGCTATATAACCACATGGACCCTTTTCCAGCAGGAAGAACTGATCAGAAATTCATTACTTACAAAAAATAATTTTGAGGCTTTTTGAAAAAATGTGCATTATAGTGAGAAAATAAGAGAAAATGCAAATTTGCCTTTAGAAAATAATACCATTATATAATATGATAAAAGTTGTAATACCATAACGTTATCGTCACTGTTTCCTTTTTTTTTTTTTTACTGAAAATCAGAAAAGAGTACTGACTATATATTTTGATACTAAGTCCTGACAGCAAAGATTATCTTGGGGTTGTAATGCTCCTGGTGGTTAAAATCAGCAATACAGCTATATTCTCTCTGCATGCATTTAAGTGTGTATTTGGAGCAATTTGAATATGTGATGTTCAATCTTTGAAATACTTGAAGATGATGCACAGCCTACATTTCCTCATTCTTTATCTAAAAAAAATAAGTTAGAAATTTTGTATTTGGTATTATTTTGTATTGTCATTCATTAATATTTGGAGGCGCTCAGTATAGTCTCTATATCGACGTGTGTGCATAAACCACTCCTCTCACCATCGCTTTGGTCATGCCACCACATCAGGACTATTTTTTAGCTGCATGCAAAGTGACAGAAAACAGAGCTGGGTAGCATATAATTTATCCTTAAATCTAATAATTTTATTCATGCACCTTTGTGAAGATTAGTAATTAAATGTCATAGTTCACCTATCTTATCCAAATGAGTGCATCCGTCTTTATTTTCGTCTAAGAAACGATGTTGGATTCTATTATGAAAACAGCAATAATGAATTTCCGGTCTCGTGCTGATCAGCTCGGCTAAATTGACGCAGTCAACTTGAGTTGGTTCGCGGCTTCCTGAGCGGCAGCGGAGCTTCGACTCTTTGTCGCTCTCTGGTGGACAAACAGTCCAACGGCAAGCGCGACAACGTAATCGAACACACCTCCCGCCAGCTTGGTGCGTATTTCCAAATAGGGGCAAATATGAGAGAGCTTGTTTCTGCTGTCAAAACGTGCCGCTATGTGTGCAGTAAATAAAAGTTTTCTCTTCAAGTTTGAGGAAGAGTTACATCAGCATCTTCGTGACTTCCTCAAAACAACAAATATGTGTCAAGTAATGGACACAGCTGTGCAGGAAATATAATAAGAACTCATTAAGTATGAAAAAGTGCAAAACTGTATTTAGTACTGGCTACTTTAATGTTAAGCGTATGTAAAAGTACTTTTACTAAAGTGTTCTACCTCAGTATATATTTCATAGCTTATTTCTAAAGCGCAGTTTTGGCACTTTAACTTAGGTAAAGGATCTGAATACCTTCTTTACCACATTGTTTTTATTTTAAATTTTGTTTATTTTACTTATTTGTGAGGATTCAGATTATCCACAGCTTTTGTCCCTCATCACCGTCTGGACTCTCCCAAGAAGTCAAGTTTCATTTCAGATAGTGTTGGACAATGACTGGTTGCAGTTTAACCTCTACTCCTGAGGTCCACATCCTCTTTAGTGAAAATGGTTTCACTGATCTGAGCTCTACCCAAAATGCGTGAAAAGCCTACACACTGCCAATAAAAACTACAGACATCAACTCAGCAGTTAGCAGATTTCTTGGAAGGACACGCTGACTAATAATGAATGTTGAATGTTCTATCTGCGTCTTTTCTTAATGAGCTGGACTCAAGACCTGGACAGAGGACGTTGTGAAATTGGCCGGCAAAGCCTGAAATGGGCTAGAACAGAAACAAATACTCTTCAGAGAAATGCACACAAAAAAATAACTGTGATTAATCGTGAGAATCTGGGAGGATAAGAAGGTAACAAGATCTAAAAATAAAAGCTGTGAGATCAGAGACACGAGGACTAAGAATGAGACAGAGTTTGATGCAGGCCCAGATGGCTGCTGGTAATCAGATTACCTCTGAAAGAAACCATTCGCTGCAGGACAAATATTATTACAGCACTGACCTTTTAAACTCTGTCGTTATGAGATCAAATCTTCATAGGTTATTTAAAAATAAGCACCTTTCTACTTAAGCACTTCTGTCAATAAAACCTTTCTTCACAAGAAGAGATCACAAGAGGTGTTGGTCTGAAATAAGTAATCTCAGATATTTCAAAGAATGACTCGTGGACGAGGTAAATTTACAGTTCCCAAAATATACGAAGACAATACCTTCAGTAATTCTATGACACTGTGTAGTTTCACCCAAATCACAAGGTTTATATTTGCTGTTTTCTGAGAAAACTCCGTTGTTCTCGTATTCTTTGCAGTAGCACCACCATGGTTTGTTGGTCCAATGCACTTTATGAAAGAAACCTGAAACATTTTTTTTTTTTTTACATATTTTCTGTTGAGAGCCAATGAGCAATTGTTGGCATTTAGCTCAAAGCACCCAGGGTTCAACTACAACCTCACAGAGTGTGTCAAACTACACGTGCCCCCCGCAGCCCCTCGCCCATGCTTCAGCAACATGCTTGAGTGTTGCTTGTAGCAACATAATTGCTGTGAATTAATGTTATCAGCCACGTGGACTCATTAGACAGTTGCCCCTTTGGCCACAAATGAATCTGCTGCTGCAAGATGACACCTGAAACTTCCCTTCTTGACTGAGTTCATTTATTTATTGGACATATTTCTCACACAGAAACACATTCTGGGCATCGCACACACACTGAGACACACGTACACAAAAATCTCAGGCAAAGATTAGAGACTTTCCACGATAGAGGAATAAATGAACAGTCCACTCAAAACAAAAGAAGTCACACAAACATAAATAATATCACAGCAGTCCTTCAACAGATCAAATATTGCATCATTTGAAATGTCTCCATGCATTCCTTATATATCTGACTATAGACTTTCCTCATTACTCGATTACATTACTGTATGAGAGCTTTGTTCCTCCTGTGGTTGTTGTTTGAGGTGGATACTCTGTGGTTTCATCTTGTGTTAAAGACGTTGTATCCACATCTGTAAATATGTGTGTGTGTGTGTGTGTGTGTGTGTCACTGCAGCAGGCGGACAGAGTTGACGTGGAGATGGTAGAGGAAGTCTGCGTAGGACGCGCCTCCATTGGGGCTCTTGTCTTCCACAAGGTGACGCTGCAGGGCCTCCTCGCAACTGTCGCCCTGCTTTACCACCCACAGCTGAAAAAGAACGATACGCAGGAGGTTACGCTTTCGAAAGCGTCTCCGGTCTTAAGTCGTGCTAATCTGTACACAGCTGCATTACATATACACACCAAGACTCAAAACACGAGTTTCTGCAGCTAACCCTGTCTGTGTCTATGACCTGAAATCACAGGGTGCTGCTGTGAAGAAGGCATCGGGCTCTGCAGGGAAACTTTCTTGCAAGATTTCAGCTTGCAGCTGATACATAACTCACCTTCTCCAGAGGAGTTAATGTTCCAGATAATAAATAAGCCCCTACAAAACCTACTGACTGATTCTGTACAAAACGGCATCACCATTCCTGAAAGAAGCACTGTATCTCAGCGTGCAGGTTTATAGCTCAAATGAGAGCTGGGAACAGATGTGGACTGAACTCGCTGAGATGACAGCAGATGTGTAACATAAGGTCATCATACTGGGGTGATGCTGTCTGAACAAATAAACTCAGCCTTCAGCTGCAGTTGACACAGCCGCTCACCTTGCGGGTGCACGATGCCCCTGAGTTCAGTGTGTTGATCAGGGATCGGATACTGATGGACAGATGGTTTTCCAGAACTGGCAGCTTGGTCTGGAGGAAAAAACGGAACAAAAATGAAAAAGAAACACCTGAAAAATATATTTTTTAAAAGAACTTCTCATTCCACATAAACTGCTTTGTGGATGACATTTTCATAGGTGTGTTTTTATAGCACTTTGTTACAAACAAAAGCAATCATCACTTTATGTACTTAACATCTTTTTTTTTTACCTTCTTTTTTTTTTTACTAAAAGAGCTGAGATTTAACAGTTTTATGGGCTTTTGTGTTTTGTTTTTTTACTCTGGCCACTTTTGACTAACATCTACTGACTCAACAGAGTAGGACAGTTAAACTCCCTCCCCCACACACACATATTAAAATGATTACAGAATGATGGCCTTACTGTTTGTTAATTCAGTCATGCAAACTGGCTGAATGTTGAAATATGACCAAAAGGCTCACTAACACTGATGGTGAGCTAGTGCACCTTTAAATAAACAAGCAGGACTGTCAGAAACAGTGCTCGCAGCATCAGTGGTCTATCTTACTCCTAACATCCAACATGACACTGCTGAATCCTCCCTCAAGGTCCTGGAGTGCATCTGTGGCCACTAAGTTTTATAGAGTGAAGCAGCTGCACCTTGGTGTGGACGACGCTCATGCTTCAGGATTTCCTCCAGAAGAAACGAGCTCGCAGGATCAGGAAACTTAGGTGGTTCTTTGGTGGAGTCCAGACAAGTTCAATTATCAGAAAAGACGCTAAATCATACATTTAACGTTACAGCTGGGCCCTTCTGTGTGGAGTTTTTTCAACTTGTTTTCTCTGTCATGTGATTCGATAACTCTGAATTGACGGGAAAGTATACGTTTAAAGAGACTGAGCTCATGGCTCATTGTTAGTCAGTGGTGATAGTCTCGGTTGTTATGCAGCTGTACTGTTTAAAAGGCTGTGAAACCTGCAGTCAGCTGAGACTGAAGAAGTCACTCGGATGAGTGAAAGCGCTGCAGATAAACAGAATCAACTTTCCTGGGTTTTACTCGGATTATTGAGCGTGCATCCCAACCCAGATGATTATGCTGTGAGCTCTGGTTAGACAAGCATTCATGTTACACTGAATGGCATTTGTCTCTGGAGTAATCTCTGATGATCAGACGCGCTTCCAGTTTAAGTGCATTTAGTTTATTTTTTAACACGGTGGCTGCTTTGCTTTAATGGCCTCCATGGTCACAATGGGCTAAAAAATCTCTGCTTTATGTGCTGCTCCACCAGTAAGTGACCACACGGTGTGCATGTCTATTCATCTTCTCTGCGCTCTTATAACAGATACCCCATTCTTCACTCTCTGTGAGGTGGTTGCAGGATTAGAAAGCTGCACACTCAGAGGTTTTTGACTTGTGATCACCTCCATGGGAGAAATATTGCCCGACTATAAAACTAGCTGAAATGTTGACGGTAATTTTAGTGTCCAGGGGGGCAGCAGAGCGAGGGTTCAGCGGTCAGAATGAAATAAAACAGTGAAGATGTAAAACTGAAAAAGCATTGCCTCTGCAGCAACCTCCCTTGATACATTTAATTTCACTCAAATAAGCAGCCAGCTTCAGTCCCTTTAGTTCACGTTTGCCTGTTTAGGCACGACGACTGCAGCGCTTTAGTCTCTGCTGTAACTGCAGAAAATAAATCATTCATCCGATTCATGTGGTGTTGACGTGGGAAGCGACCGTACGGTGTGCCTCTTATCTTTTATCTCCATGCCCTCATAAATGCATAGTGTTTTCTGTGTATATGTTATTGTAATGAAGTTGTTTTTGAAAATGTAATGTTATTAAATATGACTCATTTTAATGAGTACATCAAAAATGAGAGCAGAAATTACATTATGGTAGACTTCTGTGACCCTTTCCATCAAAATAACAAAGCTCTGCTCTGTAAATCAGTTATTATAGTGATCACAGTTTATTTACAATAAAGTAATAAATATATTTATCATCATAAAGAAAGAAAATTTAAATGCCACTAAAATCTGACATAATCTCTTCTATGCATCCATATCTTTCCTCAATCCTCACCTCTCCAGAGGGCAGGGATGAAAAACAGCTGGTGTTGAAGAGCTCAACCAGTGTGCATGCTGGGACTTGGGTGCCCACCCATAGCAGCAGCGTGAGGGGTGTATGAACCAAATAAAGACCTCTGGGCTCCAGGCTAGCTGCAGAGCAGCGCAGTGCCTCCTCTGGTTTTGGAAGGTTGGAGCTGTCAGTTGATAAAGGCTGCAGGTGACGGAGGAGTGAAAAGCTGAATTTAGTAAAAGTCTTCAAAGCTCAAAATGGCACAAGTGGAACTGTCCAATGGTGCAAAGGCTAAGCTAATGGTGACTATTTAAAGGAGCAATCACTTACTAAATACATAGCGTTGCTATTTTAAGCGCAATCTCTATGCTGACTTGTTCAATGGAAAAAGAGGTCACAGTTCACCACTAATGCAGGGCTGGAGAAATACTAGTTTGTCAATGACTCATCAGCACCGTGGCCTGTGCTGCCTGGCTGTGACTGCACTCTGTTCTTAAAATAGACAATAGTTTGCTACATGTAACAGGAAATCAATCCTTTCTCTTTCTCCTTTCGTTTTATGAATGAAAAACTAAACTGTGCAGACAGTTTTTCTGCTGAAACCTCACTGCATTTAAATATATATGTAAATTTAAAAATCACGGTAATGATACAATTAAAAATAAATAAAGTAATTTTTAATACAGCTAGTGACACTTATTGTACCATAAGAATAAATTCTTCTTGCTTTTAGAATATCTCATCACGACATGTGAGCATAAATTCTAACCATTTCTCTCTGCTTCATCCAAATGAGCATCTGACACTATTTTGAAGTTACTTTATCACAACTTTATCCTGACATATTAGCGTCACTCTGATCAAGAACACCTTTATTTAACAGAATAAAGACATGTAAGACAAACTCCCATGTGTTGATGGCACTGACCAGAGGCAGCAGCAGAGGGTAGAAGTGTGTGGCAGTGCTGCAGGTGTCCATGCGCAGCACCTGGCAGCGCTGCTGCAGGCGCTGATGGATGGAGCTCCTCAAGCCTGGCAGCAGCACTTCACTCTTCCTCAGGCTGTTGATGTAAACAGGAAGAGCTCGCAGATACTGAGGAAGAACCAGCTACAGGACGCACACAGTGCAGTACGTATGGTCAGCAAGATTCAAAACAATTCAACTATGTGCAATATAATAAAACCATAAAAAGCGGGACATGTGTACGCAATGTTCTCACCTGCCCCGCGGACACTGAAGCAGAGCAGCAGTGTTTTCGATAGGACGCCAGCGCTTCCGTAACCTCCGTCTGCAGCTCCTCCCTCAGCTCCTGCAGGGGGCGCTCCTGTACTGCACAGTACACTGACCAGACAGAACGAAGGCATCATTTGAATATCATTTGGTAGCTTCAGATGTCAATATTTATGAGGATGTTGGTGCCTTTATTAAAAGAAGAGAAGACAACATCAATACCTCAGAATCTTTACATCAAGCTTCATTCAGACCTCAGTGTAAATGCCGTCACTTTACAGGGGCGAGTGAATAATTTTACCAAGATGCCACATGAGAGACTGTAAAGCTGCATCTATAAGCTTTTAAAGATATAAACTTACTATTGCACAGACTTACAAAAACCCCAAATAAAACTGGTAAACAGATGATTAATAGCACGAGATAGGTGGTTTTAATGACGTCATATTTTTATTAATAATAATATTAAAAAATATTACAGATTATTGAGCGCAGATAATTGTATATTGATTAATTTCAGGTTTTCATGCAATTTTCATTATGTTTAGGATTGACTCACCTAAATATTTTAGTATTTGAATATTTGTTCATTTTAAGGATTTAGTTATTTATTCGTCTTAAAAAGCAGAAAGCTGTTTAATCTGACTTTCGTTTCCTTGGTGTTGCTCTCTGCTCCTGTTCTGTTTATCGAGTGACAGAAGGCTGCAGCTCTCTGAGTCTTCATATTACATGAAAGTAGAGCTGAAATCCCAGCAGGACTCCTTCCTTTAACTTGTGTGTAGGCAGATTTTGTCACACAATATAATTTATATTGTTATAAAGTTAGAAAAGATCAAAGACAGCTCTAATAGTCTACCCGTGAACAGTGCAAACTCCTTACTCTTCTTGCAATAGAAGGTGAGTAGTGTTTGGGCCTGGTAGTGACGAAAGGTGTCCTGTAGCTGACGTGAGCACCGCAGGGTCAGAGTGTGAACCCTGGTCCTCCGGTCTCCTGTCTGGAGGGTGTAAGATAAAACAACCTGACACACAGGACAAAAGGGAAAAAAAACAGGTTTAGTGTACAGCTAACATGTAAACTGGTTCCCAGTATGTGCAGTTACCGTTTCATCGATACATCGATATCACCTTATTTGTAAACTACATCAGCAAAAAAGCTTTAAAATTGTCACTATAATGGATTTAAATGACAGACCCACCTGTATGGCTACGCCCCTCGTCTCATCCAGAGCTCTGGTGTGTGCGAGCTCCACAGCCAGTGTGGTCCACGTGTCGAGGGTGGCCAAGGTGACACGTCCAGGGTTAGAACCAGGAACAAACAGCCCGTAACAGCCGGACACGCGTAAATCTAGTGAGACGCGTACATGTAATGGAAGCATTTCTGCAGAGCACTCCCTGCAAAATCTTAACTAAGAAATAAATCTCACCTTTGCTGACAAATATCCTGAGCTCAGCCTTGTAGCCTGTGTGTGTCTCTACAGTCCTCTTTAGATCAGTGCTGAAACGCTCTCTGTCCAATTCTCCCTGTGGAGCATATAAAAAAGATACCAGTTTACAACCAGACCTCACAAAACATTTTCCAAATCGTCATTATACAGATACAGATAAAAGACCTCCTGCAGTACTGATAAATCTGATGGCCTCTTTAATTTTCTCCAGATGGCTTTTTTCTAGTTCCATCTGCTTGTCTGCTGATGTAAGAATCTAGACCTCCTGTTTTTATTCTTGGTTTAAAAAGCACCATTTGTCACATGTATTTGCACACATTTTAAACAGGATTTGTAAGAGTGAAGCAGAATGTAATTTGTCACCCCATTAGGATAACTAACTGCAGGCTGTAGGCTTTAAATTGAGCTGGACTTTAGTGTAGTGTCATTTTTAGTTACTGTGTCTCCCATGTGGCAACCTTCATGGTTATAAATATGCCATGTTTGATGTTGCAGTGTTTACAACCATCACTTAATTCAGTATTATTCAACGTCCAGGATTTTAACCATTTCATTTGTGGAATTCTCAGTGAAACAGTAGGAAAAGCCGCTGATTTACCTGGAGGTGGCTGTAAGTGTGCAGAGCTCCACCTGTCAAATATGGAATGTCGCCTGGCCAAGCCCCACCCACATCTTGGTGAGAGAGGACAAACAGATGAACACCACATCCCTGATGGACGCACTCCTTGACCACTGACACGGCCTGTTCTGATGGCTGAAAGATGGACTGTGGGAGGGGGAGGAGAAAGAAATTTACATATGGAGAGGGGTCATTCACCAAGGATGAGTTCAACGGTTACATTGCGACCCTAGTACCCACAGATGTTTACACCTTATGGCATTGAGATAGTCTACCTTTGGTTTGTTGGTGCCAAAGAAGCCTGAGCTTGTATGTCCAGTCTCTATCAGAGAGGTAGTATGGAAGATCAGCAGCTTGCCAGGACAACCCAGACCCTAGTTTGTAATACAGTCAGTTATGATTTTATCAATATTTAATGCAGCCACATCGCACAAAGAAAAACCTTTAATTGTGACATTTAGCCTGATGAAGTTTAGTGCAGTTATGCCAAACCTGTAGTACAGCAAGTCCTGCTTTGACAGGCAGCTCCATGGGAACTCCACCGGAGTCAGTTCCTTCTGTGTTGAACTGAGGAACGAGTTGTAACACGCTGCATGAAGAACAGAGACAAACAGATTGTGAAACTCATAAAAGACATCAAGACAAGACTATACTTACATCAGAGTTTAAAAACAGTGGCACCTGCAAGTGCTCTGCAAGTGCTACCAATCAGCCTCCTAGCACTTATGGTATCAATTTGAAATTCCTGGGTGACTTTCTAAGTAAGTGCATTAACAAACTTGAATGTAAATGACACCTAACCGCCTGCCTGCCAGGGTTTTGTGGTAATTAGCATACTAGCATTGTTTTCCTAAAAACATGTCTACCATGGGTTAGGGTTATTAGGGTAATAGGGCTATTATCTACCTTATTAAGCCATAAAAACAGCTCGTGAGTTTAATTTTTGTAAACGAGGAAAAGTGAGAAATAAAATGGCAATAAGACAGAGTTCGCCTGTTTGTGATGGGTCAAGTTAATTGCTGCATTATCAGAAACAGCCTGCATGTAAATGCCAGCTTGACCCCACATGGTCGCACACCTGGTACCTGTGTTTGAAGCAATCATTTCAAAGGCAACACGATTGCAGGTTTATTGCATACATTTGCAATTATTTTGCCTGTTCTATAGTCTCCAGCCAGCGTTTTCACTATAGTGACTGCAGCATTTGTGGCACCACAGTGGTCAAGGCCACTGAATGAGATCAGGGGAGTAACCATGACAAATGTGCCAAATTCCACAGCTTTTTATCAACATGGACCTCAAACGTTGTGGTTGCCTGTGCTGATTGCCTGCTTTGCTACCAATAAAAGATAAAATATTACTTGAAAGAGTGAAACATGAAACACTGACATGAACAAAGTAGCACCACTGCATCAGTTAGTCATACAGACTCGGCAAAATACATCTGAAAAAACTGTTAGCATCTCTGTTACCTGTCGATGCTGCTGATACAGTCTTTGAGGGGCACCAGAAGTCCTTCCCTCACAGGAAGCTGCAGGTCTTCTGTCTCTGTGATGACCAGCATGTGTGGGCGGGACAGTTCAGGAGTGAGGTCGTAGAGGTGGATCCTGCTGTCATACGTCATCAAACCAACACGGACATCTAAAGCATCACCATCCTCCCTAAACACACAGGATGAAACCTTAAAGACAAACCAGGATTTATCAAAATTGCACAGGAATATTACTGAACACTGTTTTACCTGTTCATAGAGTTAAGCAGCATTTGTATTTGTTGTGTTACAAATTCCAAGTGTCCTCCTCTCAGTGCTGAGACAGACACATCTATGGCTAGAAGGAGTGCAGCAGCTTCCCCCTGAAACAATATGACAAGCGTGTCACAGTTGTACTTAAATTTCACAAAGCCCGTTTTCAAGAGCAGCTAATGATCATCAACGTGCAAACAAAACTGTAAATGGGTAACCTTCTGAGAATTGAGGATTTCATATGACCCCGTGCTGAGTTCAGGCCTCTTCTCCTTATCGACCCGAACCCCGTTCACACCATTGGTAGGCTGGTAGTGCTGCCATGGTACTGAAACACAAGAGAAGACAGACAAACTGCAGCTACACAAAAAGCAACAAAATACAACAAACTACACTCAGTTTGTCCACAGCAGTTCAATACACTGAAATGGCTTTTAAACTTCTTACTCGTCTTCATTCCACCAATATTTTAAGTATTTTTACTCAAACAAGTACATTCCATAAATCCATAAAGTCTTCAGGTCAAAAAGACACAAAATATTTTTCTGTTAATAAACAGTACAGTGTAGAAAAAGTTGGTAAAAAAACAAACTATTGAAGGAAACAAAAGACAGTACAAATTTAATTTAATTTAAAGTGAAAGCAAGGAGTTTATTATCAAGCTCGACCCCTGGAATACACGACTGCCCTTAGTGTTTGTACAGACCACATAACTACTGCATAGATGAAGTTTAGTGTATTTGAATTTAATCAAATATAGTTTTTTTTTTGTATTTCTGGTATTTGTGAGTTTACCTTCTCTCTGTTAAATCTTACCTTCACTGAGTTTGCCACAGAAGGGGCAGTAAAACCTTTGACCACAATCCTGCCAGCCCATCGCTGGACACATGGAAGCTCCACACCCCCCACAGCCCACAACACACTCTGTCTCTTTGCACAGTGGGAGAGGCTTCTAGAGGCAACAAACAAACACATTTAATGCATCTAATATCTAAATGCCATATTAGTTGATTGTAGCAACAGTATTGTAGCTTCATCTCCATTTTTAACAGAATATGAAGCAAACTGAGCAGCGAGAAACTAACCTCTTCAGCACTTTGTTTTACCAGAGGGGTGATCAGAGCGCCCAGCGGCAGACAGCTAAGCAGAGCGGCCTGACCCTCACAGGGCACACAGTACGAAGTGGAGCGGATGGCAAAAGGACTTGCATTACCTACAACAGAGATAAGCACACAGAGGATCAAAGATGGGATGCAGGTTTTAAGTAATGGTGATGCACTGGTGAATATGCCATCTGCAACCAGAGTGCTGGATAAAATAAATTTAGGAATACAGACAGTTTTGTGTGTGTTCACCTCTGTCCTCTACGATACAGGAAGTAGTTGCCAATGGAGGAAGACTGGAAAAAGGCTCAGAGGTAAAAACCTTCCCCTCCCACTCAGCCTTGTCTTCCGTCATCACCTTCAACTAAGGCCAAGAGAGAAACAAGAGGCGGAATCAAGAATATGTTAACATTTCAGAGGAAAGACATATACGTGTAAATGCATGGAATTAAGGATAAATACTAAGCTGCAAAAGAAACAAGCAGAAATAGTTAACGATACTTTACATTAATGGAAATTAGACATATTAGGGAGAGAACATGCATCGTCCTTCAGACTAAAAGCCTGAGAGAAGTTGAAGAGAAAATTGTTCTTCACTTTAAAGGAGCAGACAGGAGTTAGTTAGGAAAAGACAGAAAGGTAAGAGGATAAAAGAACTTACAGCGCTAGGCAGTAGCTCTGGGTCCAGACCATAACGAGATTCAGAGTTAAGAGACTGCAGAGAGGAAAGGTAAAAGCTCATTCTCAGAGCTAAGATGACACACAGGTGATAACAGAGTCAACACGAGCTGATGTTCAACCTAGTTTCTGATTCTAAAGAATAAAGGTTCCTCAGTTTTACAGCAGAGTAAACACACGTGAAGAAGTTAGCTTATAATGTTAGAAACTTATAAACAACTTCCTTAAATTTATGGGGTTCTAAAGACTAAGAAATTATTTTGCTATAAATTATTAGAATTATATATATGCATATTTAATATTAGATGTTTCCTCACCTGAGGTGTGAAGCTTTTGACCTGTGCAGCTGCAGTGGGAACAAACTGGTTTATGTTTTCTGGGGAGAAAGGGGAGATCCAGAATAGTAATAAGTGGTCTATTTTTATTCACACTACAGCACATGACATCTGATTAATATTAATGAACTCACCTCCAGAGTGTGCTGGAAGTGTCCACTGAGGCTGCTGTTCGATGGGAGATGTGGGCGAGGCATGATTGTGAGTAAATACTGCAGATGATCTGGCATTTGCTCCCTCAAATCCAGGCTGAGGTATACACTGTAGACTCTCGTTTTCATATAAAGGAGGCCTAATGGGCAAATGATTTTGATGTGGTGACTGAGGTCCATTTACTGAATCCTGCTGTGTGTAGGGATGCTGGAAATGTTGAGCTACAGCTTGGTAAGGGTTGTGAGGGGAATGAAGTGATGTCCATTGGGTGTCACAAGGATGAATGTCTTCATTCATGTTACCTCCTTGGCTTGCAGCTGGAATCGTGGCTGAAACATCAGGAATGACTGGCTGCACACTGTGGTCGGTGTTATTAACATGTAACAAGCTGTTATGAGGATTGTTGTTATTGGGTGAAAATACAGTGAAGTCTCTCTGGAAGCTGGAGCTGGACATCTGGAGGTGGTTGTAGCAAGGAGTGTAATCAGAAGGAGACCTCAGGTTGAGATGCTGAAAGCTGGGCAGAGGGTCAAAGAGGTGTCTTGGAGGTGAAGCTGTGGACCAGTCCTTCTGACCCGCCCACGGCTGGCAGGGTGTCTGGCTCTGATTGGCTGAGGGGACGTCCATCATGCTCCATAACCATCACTGATAGGTGTATTTCGTTTTGGAGGCGTCACCTAAAGAGAAAACAGAAAAATATATCAGGAGGGTTGTAATGTGATCCTGCGCTCTCCACTGACACAGGTTAGATTTTGGAATACGTTGCATTTTCAAAAACACAGATTTTTCGCTATGAGTTCAGTTTCTATGATTTTTAAGCAAATTTTAGCAGAAACTGTCGAGTCTACATAACCGCTAGCTGTCCTTCGGATAGCACCGGATCTAAATGATCATGAAACAGATCAGTAACAGTACACATAAGCAAACACGATGAGATAAAACACCAATGACTCAAGAAACAAATTCATATTCGGTTATAAAAGACTTAATACCCTCGGACATCAAAGGAAACGGCGGGCTCCGCATGCAGCACTTGAACATTTGCGTCCTCATTTTCGCCTCCCCTACACCGGAAGCGAAATGCTTTACGTTATATTAAAATGTAGAAGAATGCACGAATGCAATAATAGTAGTTTTGTAAGCGTTTGATAGTAGCTCCAGCATCCCCGGTTCCCGTTGTACACCTGAGACTCACTGCAATGGAAGCGTCATCACGCTGGAAAGTCTCACGTTTCCGTTTGTCCTTTCACAGTAAAAGCCTCCAAAACGTACATATTTAATTCGGTTACTAATTTGGAGTTATATAATGGGACTAGATGAAAATGTTTTCTATACTATATCATCTGTGCTGAATTTCAGATTATTGCACATTTATTTAAATAATTTAAAAGTAGCTGCTAATTCTTTCCAGCTGAAGATGCCCAGAAAACCTGAAAAGTAACTAAATACATATATGGTAAATGAAATAAGGTCAGCCAACAAGAAGCTACAATACTAAACACGTGCTTAAATGAGTGTCAGATTGGCGACCTACTAAGGGTGTACCATGCCTCTCTGTTACTGTTAAGAATGAACAGTGCAGTTCTGTCACCAAGTACTTTCTTTTTGAGAAATTAAGATACTGTTTTGATGAACCTTTTATAGTTATATTTGATCAAATTCAAACATTCTGAATGACTAATTTTCCTACCACTCCTGTACACTCTTGGTGTACAATAATGTGCCATCAAGATACAAGGTTTTGCCCCCCTGGCCAAAAAAAAAGCTACAATATTATTTTTGAGACTTTACTGTTGAACATTTATTTTAACAAAGCATCATGTGCCAGTATACCAACCAATGTAACCAGATACTGTATTCAAAATTGGTCACAGTACCCAGGAACACCATAAAAAAACCCTTTTATCTAAATGTGAATAAAACAGTAATTTTTCAGTATTCATGAACAGTCTCTGTTAAACAAACTTGATAAAATAAAACATAAAAAAAAAGAAAACAAAAACTGAGAACCATAATGGAAAGATATTCTCACATCTGATATACAAATGGACAGAAAGACTAAAGAACAATAAGTCGGCTGAAGGATGTGAAATGTTGCAGGTTTGAGTATTAACATCATATCAAATCTACAGCTGTTGGTAATGTGGAGTACTCTGCTGTCCCGCTGATTTTCTGGGCCTTTTCCTGCTTTTTGGTGAATCTTGGAAACAGTCACTTTGTCTTTGCAGGGTTGTGATCCTGTTTCTGACGTAGTCCTTCACCCCTTTCCACGTGCGGTTTCTCAGCGCTCTTGGCTCAGCATCAAGACACCTGATGCAGTCATCTTTCTGAGGCACCTTGTGGCCTTGAATGAAACTCATCATGTGTCTTTCTACAGCGTGGACCTCTGCCTCCTCCCACGTGTGTTTAGTTTTAAGGTGGAAACCTATGAGGATGAAAAAAAAACCCATAACAATATATTATTTTTTCATGGTTATTTCTTTTTATGATTTTGTCAGGGGCCATCTGTAGATGCTTCTATCATGCAACTGAATGTATTATTTGCTGTATTTGTGCCCACCTTGTTTTTATAGATAATACCAGATTACTGTTTCATTCGGATGCTAATGACTGCTTGTTGAGAAAGTGCATCCATCATGCAAAGAAGTGGGTACACCTATTCCGTTTATTTTTAGATGTTAAATATAAATGACTACTTTACTTTTTATGAAATATATAATATTGAACTGGAAGGGCTATAAGTAAAATGCTCCACACACAGACTTTGTTCCATTTTGGATACTATTTGTTTATTTTCCATGAGCTCTTTTCACCTAAAATGCTGCACGTAGGACCGCCATATCTAGATTGTGTTAATATACTGTGCTGCTAGAGGCTGGTGGGTTTACTTGTGAAATAGTTTGAATCTTATTTGACAAAATATGTGATTATTTCATTCATCGTGGTAAAAAGCTAACATTCCAAAAAATTGCAAAGATGAACGAGGCAGATGAAGAAAGATGTAAGGTGTCCTGAACCTTCAGCAACACATAAAAGGTGGTTGGCCTACTAATTTGACTCTTGTATTTTTATTAATTTATTATAAGTTTGTGTGACGGTCCCATTATTGTGATGAAGGCAATCTAAACCAAAGGCAAACAGAAATGAATAGACAGGAAGTATATTAAAGGTGACCATTATTACCTTTCTCACTGGATTTGACAGATCTGCTCGTTTTGCTGGAGCTTGTTGTTTCTTCATCTTCTTGTTGATCATAAAACATTTCTGTTCCACCACCTGCATAGGAGTCATTGTGATCCCATGAACTGGCTTGTTCTCCACCTGCAGACTGTCTCACTGTATTGAAGACAAAAAATATATACGTATAAGGAAAATTATTACTTTATTACTTTTTACTGGGAATCTTAATGGGGAGAGTAGGGGGAGAGATAAGTCAATTAAGAGGGAATGTTGAAGAAAACAACATCATATCAAATCTACAGCGGTTAGTAATATGTAGTACTCTGCTGTGGCTCTGCTGATTTTCTGGGCCTTTTCCTGCTTTTCGGTGAATCCAGGGAGAAGCCGCTTTGTCTTTGTAGGGTTGTGATCCTGTTTCTGACGTAGTCCTTTACACCTTTCCACGTGCGGTTTCTCAGCACTCTTGGCTCAGCATCAAGACACTTTATGCAGTCGTCTTTCTGAGGCACCTTGTGGCCTTGAATGAAACTCATCATGTGTCTTTCTACAGCGTGGACCTCTGCCTCCTCCCACGTGTGTTTAGTTTTATGAAGGGAACCTGTCATGCAGAAAAGAAAAAAAATCAATGATCCTGACATTAAAATTCATCTTGGGCAGAGAGTATAGGAATATTTTTCTGAGAACTTCCTTGTGATCTGTGTGCAAGACCAGAACCAAAAATAAAATCTAATTATTTAATTTGCACTGATAAAAAGCAGGTATCCCTAAAACCTGGGATAAAATGCTAGCCACGCAATGACAGAGTAAGAACCATGGAGGTCTAAAAGATCAACTGAATTCTACTAATGTACGTAAAATACGTAAAATACTGTAAGTAAAATTAAGTCTGACAGTCTGGTAATGAAAACATCTCAGGAAGTAGCTAGCATGACATGATATTACCTAAAAATACCGTGTCAGTCTTAAATACTACCATTATTACCATGTCCACCTGATTTGACAGATTTGGGACGTGTAGTCTTGCTGGAGCTTCTTGTTTCTCCATGTGCTTTTTGATGATTAAAAGGTGCCTCTCCACTGTCTGCAGTAGAGCCTTCATCGTGATCCTGTGAGTCAGCTTGTCGTCCACTCGAAGGCTGTCTTGCTATAAATAAATAAGTAATTAAGTAATTAAGTCTATGTTCTCCTTAGAAATCCCAGCACATATACACAGACATGCAAATACAATATTTACAACAACTATGATTCTAATCTCTACCCTAAAACAGCATTTAAGGGTACAGCATAAAACTGTGAGTATTCAAAAAATCAGCTGGATTATTTGAAACAACACCACGATGAAAACTGCTGTGCTCATAAAAAGAACAGACTGGTATTGTTAAAGTGGTGGGCAATTATTAGCTTTTGTTGGCCATTCTAATAGAGGAAGACACTCATGACTTTGTGAAAGAGACAGATACAAAAAAAAAGCTGAACAGAGAGATCGAAGAGTGAGAGAAGGAGGTAAAGAATAAGCAAAGGAAGAATAGCAAAGAATAAGGAAAGAGGGTTGCTGAAGACATTTACAAAAAACCAAAAAAACAGGTTTGGCCTTCAGCAACATATCACATCTATAGCTGTAGGTAATGTGCAGTACTTTGCTGTGGTTCTGCTTCTCTGGGCCTTTTGCAGCTGGTCGGAGAATCCTGCGAAGAGTCATTTTGTCTTTTCAGAGTTGTGATCCTGTTTCGGACGTAGTTCTTTAGACCTTTCCATGTGCGGTTCCTCAGTGCTTTTGCCTCAGCTTCAAGACACTTGACGCAGTCGTCCTTCTGGGGCACTTTGTGCTCCTGAATGAAGCGCATCATGTGTGTTTCTACAGCACGAACCTCAGCATCCCCCCATACGTGTTTGGGTGTACATTTAGAGCCTAACAGAATAAAAAAAAAAAAAAAGAGAACTCACATTAATCCTGAGAAGAGGAAATGTCTGGAGTTTCTGTTCTAGAAACAGAACCAAGTTAAACTCTCTGACAATTACTGGGGTAACAGACTGAAATCAACCTGCTTGGTGGCAGGTTTTCTTCCACAGATTCTCTCTGAATCTCACCCTCTCCTGCTACGCCTCCACCATCACTCAGTTCTCACTTATTTATTGATACAGTCGATGTCAAATCTCATATTGGAGCAATTTGCCCACATTTTCATATTTACAAACGTGCTTAGATATTAAGCAGTAAATGCATAGAAAGAATCAACAGTACTGAGCTGGCCAATCAGAAGAGTTGTGGGCTGCACTGACCCAGACTACAGTTACATTTCAAGGGAGGTGGACATCAGGTTACGGTGTAGGGTTTCAGAAAGGTTTGCAATTCCCTGTAAGACAATCTTTTTCTGAATGCATTTCACGTTAAAATCTTTCTAGTGACCTCCAACATATTTCAGCCATGTGTTGAAACATGTTTGCACATTTAAATATAGTCGTAAAATGATTTGAATTAACATTTTGAACCTGAGAACTTGTTTTCCACTGAAAATGTAAAACCTCCAAACATAAACTGTGTTTTGTGCATTTTCACTTTCTTTCTTTTTTTTTTTTTTTGCCAAATGCATTTTCACTTTCGCTTGTTGTAATCTGGATTTTTTCTGTGTCAAGTTACTGTTGCACTGTAACGGAAATTCCCTGTGGACGAGTCTACACAGTCACAAAACACAAAGCACACGGACGTCTGCACAGACCCTTTTAACTTATCATGAATATTAAGTCACTTGGACACGAGCGGACTCACGGATGCAGAGAGCATAATCGAGGACAGAATCATCTGACAGATGATGACAGTGAGAATGTTTTTTAGGTTCAGGTTTATCAACAGCAAAAAAGCCAACGAGCGCACCTCTTTTGGAACATTTTGAACACAACAGCTTAACAAATCTTTTGCTTCTTTTACTGTTTCATGACCTGCTATTTTTTTAATGACTTAGCTGCCATTTATTATTTTTTTCTGTCCTGTTTTTTTTTTGGCCAAAAATGAAAAAGAAACAAGAGAAAGTCTGTTAAAGTTCACCATGATTACCTCTGATAGATTTGTTGGCACTTTTTCCTCCATGTTTTTGTTGATTAAGAGATGCTGGTCTGCCTTCACTTTGATCCCACGAGTCAGCTGGATTAAAGACAAAAAGATGTTTTCTCTCAGCAATCCTCGCACGTATACACACATTTCTTCAAATAAATTGCAGGATTTACACACACTTGTTTTTTTTAACTTAACTGAGTGACTCCAGCTTTATAACTTCACTCAGCATGTTGCCTTCTGCAAACAATCACAACTGAGTAGCTCATGGCGTACGTTTTTTTTAACCAGTTAAAAATATCCAACTTTCTTACTTTTTTCTTATATTTCTAGCTAGTGATGGGAGTCAGGAATCAGTGCCAATTAGTCTAAAGTAGTGTAGGCCTACTTTTTATAAGCCTTATTACCTTCAGAATCCATTTCAATATCATCCAGTGTGGAGTCATTGCACTGCCGCAGGATCTGGATTTTGTTATTAGGCCCAAAAATTTGGTTGGCTTCATTTTCATCCAGGTTCATCAGTTGTAGCATTTTTGCAAAATGCTTGCGGACATTTTTTGATGTCAGACCTTCAGAGTTTTGAGCTCCACATTCTTTGATAAATCCTTGAAGACAATCTGTCCCCCTGTAGTTAGACAGAGCATTTGGTCGGGCAAAGACGAAGGGATTCTTACTGGTGATCCCACATGCCTCACGAGAATCCACTAGAAGCTCCAGAGCCGACTCAAATGAGGGCTTCAGTAAAACAGGGACTTTTCTCCCACAGTCCCCACGTACGTCAACTCTGGTGAAGAACCTACACATGGTTTTTTCCAACTCTGTGACAGACAGGTCCAAGTCATCAGGCGGATCTGACTTTGTTCGTGACATGAATTCCGTCAGCTGAATCGTTGCAACCTCTCGAGGCTTTCTCTTGTTGAAGAGGATTATCCGGGAAAGCATGACTCTGGCCAGAGCGACAAAATTTTCTGTAGAAAGACTGTCTCGTAGATTCTTCTCAGCTGTAGTATGAACCTTCTCCAAGTGGAAATGCAAGCGCTTCATATCTTGAACAAGTGGTATCTGCTTTGCTCGTTTTGATTTAATTTCTCTGAGACTTCTTAATGCGGCCGAAGAAACAAGCTTAGTCCACTTCTTTTGGTACACAGAGAGGAAGTTTTTAGCAGCCTCTGCCTGTTTTGTATCACCAGACTTTACCGCGTTATCCTTAACAATAGTGCAGGTCTTCTGCAGGCTGTGACCAAGCTTGATTGCAACGGAAGGAGCGGCGTAAATTTTGGTTTCTGAATCATAGCCTGCCAGGACATTCACTGCAGACACCACACGCTGGAAGTTTGAAGGGTGAAAAAAGTCCTCCAGCTTCTTCATTGGGGTCGTTTTTTGAGCCTCAAGCACAAGTCTTGCTATCTGACGAAGGTTTTGTCTTATATATGGGTGCTTTTTCGCATCACGGCCATAATGATTGTACATGTATTCCCCGAACTGCAAGAGAATCCTGTCATCCATGACAGCTCGCGTCACATCATCGTATATCATTTCATTCAGAATGCTCCTAGCGACATCACTTATGCCACGGTCTTCACAGTCCACAGTTGCCAGCACACACATTGATGCAATGCGCTTTTTTCCAATACCTGAATCCTTTTCAATCTTGCTTTTCGCTGGGCACGTCCTCATGTGTTTGAACAGGTTTCTCTTCACAAAAAGACCATGACAGTGAAGACAAGGAAGAAAGTCACGGGCCTGTCCAAGCACTTTCGGTCTTTGTCGTACGACAAGAGTTCCCTCTCCTGTTTTCAAAACATTTTTATTATGTGCAAAGTTTCCTTCATTTGTTAATTTTTTCCATATATTTTGTCTTTCTTTGGAGTGTTTGGGATACTGAAATGCAGCTGCAACCTCTGGTTTGTCACTGTGAATTGACTCAAAATGCCGTGACAGTTTTAACACCGGCTTGGAGCAAAACAAGCAGTAATTCTTCTTGTCATAAAATCGAGCTTTTGAATTTGGTCGTTTTACAGCTGGCAACACTGGCGTTTGTGACGCTTCTGCCTGACTAATCATAGGTTTCCTTTTTACAGGAGTGACTCCTTTATCCTTTCCAGAAGAATTTTCTGATTTTGAGTTCTGCTCTTCTTGGTGCGGTTCTTCACTCATGGGGGACTCTGGATCGCTATGACTGGATTCATCTGAAGAACCTTCTTTGAACTCTTCATCACTCCCTGGTGAGTAATCCTCATCATTGTCCTCCCCTGACATGTCTGAAACAACTTCCTTTTTCTGAAAGAAATAAAAGAAATCTTTTTTTCCTTGACTTAAGATTAAACAAAAACAACAACGAAAAACAAAGATAAACAAATTAAAAACCTCTAACATTTTTCCCTTCATAAAAGTCCTTTTCGGTTTCCCAAAACATGGGTTTATGTTCACTTTTTATTATTAATGATAATTTACAATTTATAATGTAATACAATAATAAAATCCAACATGCTGTAATCAGCATGCAAAATTTAATATCATAAACAAAGTAAAAAATGCAGGTAAATACCAGCGATTCTGCAGGTGACTCTGGCGTATCACAAGCATCATTTTCCTCGTCATAGTATGAAGGTGAAGAACCATTTGCTGAATTACGCGACTGTAATAGAAATAATTAAAAGGTGATATGATGTGATAACAACCTTGACAATCACACAGCATATGAAAAGCCCAAAGAATGTGCAGGCATAATTTATTGTGCAGTTACCTTTGAATTTGCAGCAGTCTGTTCACACTGAGGTGGCTCATCATCTGACGACTGCCCATCGCTGCTGTTATCTGATGGCAATGCTTTCAGCTTAACAGGAGGAAAGTGAAGTAAGCAGGGAGCAACTGTGTAGAATTTTCTTTAATAATTTTAAAGTATTAATACTAGATAACAACCCAGCAAACATTTTGACTTTGAGAAAATGTCAACTTCATCATTACACTTTCTACCAAGAAAGAAAATTAAACACCACGTCTTTCAGTCTGGGAGACACCGACATTATGGGCAGGGGGAACTAACTTAAGTTCATATTGCAACATGAGACAAAACTGATGTATGTTAACACAAATAGCAATAACAGACTCTCGTAATTCTACTTATTGTACATGGAGAAAACGTGTCCCCATCTGTTTGTGACTACTTAGTTAACAAATGAATCGGTATGTCCACCACTTCACAGTTCTGTTTTTGTTGTTGTACTGCGCACAATTTTGACCAGAGATGTGCTATCAGGGTTTCAACTATGTTTGTTGGGAACTATTTAAAAGCATCAATTACCTTCTTTATTTAAAAAAATGCCATAACACACTTACAAGTTTATCCATCTCTGCCAGTTGTTTAAGCAGCTCAGCGCGCTGCTGTAAAACATCTGAACGCCGCTTTTCACTGCTGGCCTGAAAGCAGACATAATAAAACCTTTACAGGACAAAATATAATAGTTATAGTAGTAATCATCTAAAATCTCCAAGGCTCTTTAACGTGATGTTGGTTAAAAGGCAAGATTCATACTGCAGTGCTACAGTTAAAAGTGACTTAAAATATAAACCTCTGTAAAAGCAAAAAGGTGTGGAAAAATGCAAAAATCTTCAAATCATCCATCAAACAGCAGAAGTTTCATCTGCATTTGCTGTTATTTTTCTCACCGTAGTAGATCTATTTGTGTTTTGAACAGCTGCTTTTGGGACAGGGTCATTCACAGCTCCTGAAGAGAAGACAGTAAAGTTAAAAACAAACACACAAAGTGTTAAACAGTTCTGCAAACACTTGTTTAGACAGGCGAAACAAAGTCAACTTTTTAGTTGAAATTTTTATAACAATCCACAACAGACAAATTAGATCAGTCTAACGTAACATAATCTACATTTTGGCTACATTTTTAAAGACTGTGTGAGGAAGAGCTAAAAGACTTTAAAAAACATCTACACTTCCAAAAAAACAAAAACAAAAAACAAAACAGGTGGATCTATTAGACCCCCAACTGCTATATATGTCTGAAACCTAAAAATTAATTGAAGATTTAGTCAAAACTGAACTCTTTAATTTTTAATCCTAATCTCTGAATTTCATGCTTTCCTTAAATATCAGATAATCAAGAATTTAATTTGTTAGTTTTGTCATACAGTGTTGTTCTTTTGTCCTGTGATAGCTAGAATATGATTCAACACCCCTCAAAAGCCTAACACTTAATCAACTATTTGCATTTATGTAAGCCGCTTAACTAATGCACCAACTAAAATATTAAACACTGCTTTGGACCGAGTTTAAATCCAACCTTGCATGTGCACCTACATTAATATGATGTGAAAAAATACATTGTAACATGCATGTAATGCAGCTACAGCTTACCTCTGCAATGTGATGAAGGTAACCACTCACGCTGCTCCTGAGAGGTGGATGAGGTATAGCTTTGAGTGTTTCCTGCACCATGAGCGGACTCCACATTTTCTCCGTCAAAAGCAGCTTGATGTTGTCTGCATGACGGCAGGCGGGGGGGTAGACCTTGAATCCCACTTGACAAACCCTGACTGGATATTGGATTTTGAAATGTTTTGAAGGCATTGTGGGATGAGAGAACAGATAAATCCTGGGGCCCACAAAGCTGAAGTCCTTGGTTTGACTGTTGAAGAGCTGGTGGGGTAACATTTTTTCCTTGGTTCGCTGATACCATGATCGGTGAAAGGTTAGAGCTTTGCTGATTAAAAGAAATACCTTGAGAGAGATTTGGGATATCTGTGGCAAACAGCGAGCTGGATGATGGAATGCTGCCAATATGAGAGGTTTTATACATGTCAGCATGAGGGTTGTTTCTGGAAGATACAGTGTTCAAATTGTTAGTACAACTCTGATGAGATGCCTGCATGTGCTCATAGGAGGTGGGGAGAAGGCTGACGAGCGGGTTCTGAGATGAAGCTGCTGACCAGCCATTCTGGGCCATCCAAGACGGACAGGGAATGTGGCTCTTATTTGCTGTCGGGTTATCCATCACTCTCCATCACCATCAAAGTTCACTGCTTGAAAGTCTCCTTTACTTCCTTGAGTAGAGGTCCTAACGGAAATAGAACATTATAATACCAGAATTTCATTACTTTTCTGTGGTGTGTTTTTAATTTTTAATTCAGGTTTTCAAAGCTGAAAACGGGCAGAAGACAATAGAAAAATCATAAAATAATGAATCAATACCAAAACATTTTGGAAAACGCACACGTAAGAACATGCAAGAAGGGAAAATGTAGTAACTGAAATCAGCCTTACGAAAAACAGGTCAGCTTAGCACCAAAATGTGTTTTAGCTGAGTGGGTCACCGACCCTTGAAGCTGCACCGCACCAAATAACATATCAGTCTCTAAATGATATTTTTAAAAAAGGAATACTTACTGGGCATTGATGTTTACAGCGAGAAATGGACAGTTGCGTTTAAACTGCTGCAAATACGGTCGAAACGAGAAAAACGTAACTAGCTTAACAATGTGCTATCAAGTCAGTTTTTTTTAACTAGCTGTTAGCGCGCTCAGGACCAAAAACCATAAAAAATATCCGTGAAACTGATACTAGTTCTAAAATTAGTGATATGAAATAAACAGAGTGTGCAAAAAATCAATTTAATTTCCCGCAAACCGCTTTAGAAATCAGGAAAAACCATACCTGCGGCCATAACCGGAAGTAATGGTCGTTGTTTACATCACAGCATCACTGAGAAAGTAAAACTTCCGTCTATTTTTTCCAAAATAAGATACAGTTCTACAATTATGAAATAAATTGGACCTTCACTTAAAAAAAATTTAATGAGCCAAAGGTGGAAGAAATTGTATTTATTTAAAAATAATTCCTGCCACGCTGTAAAAGCTCAATAACGAGCAAACAAAGGTCATTTTTTAAATTAATGTTACTGCATCCTTCCTTGCGATGTCACATTCATCAGCCGTAAGTGGCGTTAAATCTGTTGGAAGAGAAGCAAGAGATACCCAGACTGGTTCTTTCTCATTATGTAGCCATGACAGCATCTGATATGTGCTGTTCCAACTTATCAACCTAAGATCAGTTTGTTGGCTGACCATTTCCCCATAGACAGCCCCCTACTGGTGATAAATCTCATCAAAATACATTCAGTACATTTCAAGAACAGAAAGATTCCTTTTGCTTACAGTTATTGTCATTGTCATTAACATATTTTTTTTAAAAAACAAAAACAAAAATATATCTAATTTCTCAAGTATTTCGGGTAAAACCAATCAAAGCAACGAATCATTTCTTTTGTGGGATGAAAGAAAATATAATCAGTCACGGACTATTTTCAATATAAAAAAAGTCACAAATGTAACCCATCTCCATACAGTCATCTTAAAATGTATTTAATGCAGTCCATGTAGTGTATAAACATACAGTTAAGTACACTTGTCATGAGTGCATACAGTACACAGAAGCATGATACACTGACTATACTACAAAATCTTTCTCACTATGGGGGAAATATCAGTCTGACAGACTTTTATGCTTCCAGGCTCTCCAATATGCAAATATGGAAAGAGTTTCTCAGTGAAAGTGTCTTTGTAGGTGTATATGTGAGCCATGCCATCAACATCATAGAAGGACACCTCTCCTCTGTCATAGTCCAGCTGGATTCTTATCCTTTGGAGACTCTTCTTCACTGTCATAGCTTGACCAAAACCATTACAGCATTTTCCACTGCCATATAGCAAACACCAGACTCCAAATTCAGGTGAAGCAGAAATGCTCTCCCTTCCCGTTAGATGAATCTTTAGTCAAACCAATATTCCAGCGAGTATGGTCTCCCACCTCCACATCCCAGCCATGTTTCCCTGAGCTAAAAACCTCAGAGCCAAAAACATTAAAATACTGAGTGTTTCTCTCTGGATTGTTGAGAAGTTGCTGCTTTGTGTCTCCAAATCTCACACTGGTCAGATCATCAGACAGATAGAGCCAGCCACTTGCAGTGTTTGGGTCCAGAATGACAGGACTGAAGTGGACCTTCTCCTTCATCTTCTCCCACACTCTGAAGGACAGGTTGCCCAGGTGTTTGGCCACATCTATCAGTGCTCCTGAGACCAGCTGTGGATCTGACACTGAGCTCTGGGCTCTGGCTCTGGCTCTGAGTGTCTTTATAACTGCTGAGGAATGGCACGCTGTGTTTCTGCAGCTCTTCTTCAACAGCAGAGATGCTGTCTGACAGAGAGGAGATCTGCTCCTCAATCATCTTCATCTCTCTGCTGATAGTCCTCCCCTTCTGCTGCTCTTCCTCCCTCAGAGCCTCCAGTCTGGACTCCTCTTCCTCTTTCAGGAACTGCTGGAGCTTCTTGAACTCTGCTCTGATCTGCCTCTCTGTGGACAACAGCTGCTTCTTGGAGTGTTGAATCACTTTATTATATGTTTTCTCCACTTGTTTGTATTTGTTCTTCTTGTCCTGCAGAGACTTCAGAGAGAGAGAGTCAGATTTCAGCTGCTCCTTCAGGTCACTGACTGCTTCTTCTATAGGAACCACTTTGTGACTCTGGTGGAGCAAAAACTCACAGCCAGGACACAGAGTACTCTTCTCATCCACACAGAACAGTTTTGGTCCTTTTGATGTATGTTGCAAACCACCGCCACTTCTTTTTCTTTTTCTGTCAGATATGATTCAGATTTCTGTCTCAGTGCAAAGGAGTCAGCAAGTTGTTTCAGTGCAAAGTTGACAAATAGAACATCTTTTGAAGATTTTCTTTTACAAACTGGACAGTTTTTGTTTTTAGGTTGTTCTCAGGATTTGCTTTTACTTAAATAAAGTATAAAAATGACAGAAAGATGGAGAAATCTGAGTTGTTTTAGTCTGCTGAGGAGGATTTCAACTGACAGATACTAAACCAGTTTTACAACATTTTTGTTTTTCAGCAACTGCCACAGGAAACACTTTCCCAGCATGACCTTAACAACAACATCAACATGCATAGAAAATAAAGAAATCTTTTTACATTTTTGATCAAATCCAAATCAAGACTGAACCAAAAGAGAAAGTGTAAAATGCTAAAAAAAAAGAAAAAAAAAAGAGCAGTCATGTTTTAATCAAGGTGATATAAAAGTCAGAAACAGACACATTGTTACAAAATACCTATCCCAGCTGTCATATCAAGACAGTCTAGTCTGCCCCAGGGCCAACACAAGGAGACAGACGACCGTTTTCACCCTCATTCACACCGACGGGCAATTTGAAATCATCAGTTAACTGTTGGAGTAGTTGGTGGAAACCCAGGCAAACAGAAAGTCAGTTGGTGGATTCGAACTCAGGACTTTCTTGCTTCTTGCCACCACGCTACCATATTCAGACACAGTACAAGGTTTTAATGAATGTATCTGCAATATTTTCTGAGATTAGTCTTGATTTTTTTGTTTTACTTGTGAACTAAGGTTACTGAAGCAAATCATATTACATATGAAAAAGTGTCATAGAGTGAAACTAAATTGTGTTATAAGACTGTTTTTCAAGTTCCTGGGTACCACCATCTCCCAGGAGGTGAAGTGGGAGACCAAGATCTTAAAAAGACCCAGCAAAGGATGTACTTCCTCAGACAAGTGGGGAAGTACAGTCTTCCACATGAGCTGCTGATCCAGTTCTACACTGCAGTCACTGAGTCTGTCCTGTGCTCTTCCATCACAGTCTGGTATGGTGCAGCCACTAAACAGGAGAGGTGCAGACTGCAGCAGACTGTACAGGCAGCTGAAAAGATCATCGGCGCCCCCTGCCCTCCACCCAGGACCTGCACCTCTCAAGAACCAGGAAACACGCAGGGAAAATCATCACAGACCCCTCACACCCTGGACACAGACTTTTTGACCTGCTGCCCTCTGACAGACGGTATAGAAGCCTGCAGACCAGGACCACCCGACACAGGAACATATTCTTTCCCCTCACCATCTCCCTCCTAAGTCTCACACTGCTTCACACTGCTAGACTGCAATAGATGTGTGTGTGTATTGAGTCATTTACATATTCTTGCGATCCGGTAGAGACACCATCTACTGGAAACAAATTCCTTGTATGTGTTTGAGCATATACTTGTTCAATAAACGCAATTCTGATTCTGATTGTGTTGAGAAAATATCAACTTTGTCTCCATCTTGTGGTTTTTGCAGGAACAAAACTGTTCACAGTTGCGTCCACATGATCAGGTTTTATTGCAGTACATCAGGAGTCAGTCTTTGGTGAAATTATAAGTAGTGTGCATGAAGGTTGTGCTGTCCATTGGCAGGATGAGATAATTATTAAGCAACAACATTTTTTTTCTGAACATTAAAGAGAAATCTCAGTTTCAGATTTTTATTTTTATTTTTAATTTTTGGAATTTTGGAATCACCTCACAACATGCTGGGGAAGGCCTAGCAGGGTAGACAATGTTATTAAAGGAAAACAGAAAATCACCACTTCAGATCCACTGTCCCCTGCATAAATCAAGTCACGCTCCCTCCCAGTGTTTCATAGTGCCTGGGACGTCATGGGCCAGATTGTAGCAAAGCCACTCCAGACAGAAGAATAACCAAGTAGAGCACAAGTGGATAAATAGGTGAAAACTACCTGTAGCCATTTCCTTTGACTGTGCTGGGTTCCTCATGTAGTTTGAAGTGACCAACAAAATGTTGGACTTATTATTAGTTGTTTTAGATATTGTAATGTTTTATTGTTTCTGTACTGATATTGTTTTACTTAGTGATTCATAGTTTTATTCTCTGAAATGTTTTGATTCTATTGGCATGCTGGGAATTCACTCACTTTGTCTGGTGATAGAATTTGTTTACATGTTTGTTTAGTGGGGTTGGTTGGCTTCCTGCAGTTGTCAGATATGTCTTCTCGTGTTTTTCCCATTTTTCATACAGTTTTAGTAATGTTTTTAATAAATAGCCAGTTACGGCACTTAATCTGCACTTACTGTTTTGGCTTCTTATTGAAGCCTCTGTGTCATTTACCCTGGTCTTACTGTTTTTATTTATTTATCCTATTTTTCTATTCCTTTCAAATGTGTCTGCTAGTGGATCTCTGTGACACCGGATGAGGCAAACAGAAACCTCTAAGTTGCTCTAATAAGTTTTCTTTGTCATGTACTGTGTACAGTAGGCAGGAATGGTGGAACAAAAGGTGAACTTCTCCTGTCAAATACTAAAGTTGTTCCATAAACTACTCGTGTTTTATGCTTGTTTCTGTGCAGTGTGGACCACAACAACACAAAATCACCTAAATTGATTTTTGTTTCACGTTACAGAGGCAACTTGCTGAACAGTTCTGTGATCAATATTCTAACATGTCAGCTAAAAATAAAATAGGAATGAGAGTTATAATAACTTTTGATTCACTGAAACACTGAAACTCAGAGTGAAGTGTAAAAAATAAAATTAAAGCCTTATTATAAAACATCAGAAGATCAAACTATCAGAGATGGCTGCCTGCTGCTAGTGGGGCAGAATTTCTTTTTAGCTTGTTCCCTGAATCTTCGCAGGCAGCTTAAACAGAAGCTATGATGGCATCTCAGAGACACAGGATCTCCGAAAGTCTCACAACAACATACATGGCAGCATGTCAGGAAAATTTGTTTTGCAGTCCTGTTTAGGCTTTAAAAGTTTTTAAAGAAATATTATAAAATCTGACCTTCAGCTGACATCTCTGCAGCTTTGTTCATACAAACTATTTTCTGCTCTGTCGGTGTGTAAATATTTCTGTAGGATACGTCTGAATTTTATTTTTACTCTTAAACAACATTTGTTAGAGTTTATAAACATACAGGTGTGAGAATGTGAACTTTATCAACATTTGCATTTGATTTCTGTGAGGATCAGACCAAAGTGAGAATCAGTGACTCCATCAAAACAAGTCTTCTCTGATATGCAGTTTAAGAGAGCTGAGGTTACATGTGAATGTTTGTATTTACAAACCAACAGAAGTAAATGATCATTTATTCTAAGGAGTCAGTAAATGTTTACACAACAATCAAAGTGAAGTTTCATGTTAAATAAATCTGAACCAATGACTGAATGTGTCTGAAAGCTGATTTACAGTCAAACACAACAACAGAATCATTGAATTTGATTTATTTCACTTCACAGAGACATTTAGTGATTTTCAATAATCAACTGAAATGGCTGAAATGAAGATGCTGCTGAAGTAAACATATTGTAATTTTATCTGTTTAAACATTTTTAACCTGCTGATGAGACAGTTTCAGAACTTAGAAGTCATTTCTCTGAATTTGGAAAACTGTAAAGTAGACGTGTTACTCTAAAATGTTATTTAACTGAAAACAAGATGCTGATATTCAGGAAAATTAAGATCTTGTAGTTGTAAAGTTGACTCTTGCTGATGTGACACAAGTTTAATCATTAATCCGTCTTTAAAGAAGTGTCACAGTTTACTGTTCATACTCAACAACTTTGAAAAGCAAAGAAATCATCATCATTCAGATTTTAAAATTAATAAAATATTTACATAAACAACACGAGAAATATTGTGAAAATATTAATTTAAAAGAAACAAAAATATTAAAAGCAAAAATTTCTTACAGAAACTCGAGTGGGTCAGATTTTCACAAGAAAAAGTTCCTTTGGTTTCATTGAATCAATAAAATACAAAAAAACCTCATAATGAAGTTAGACAGTTTGATTAATAATTTCCCTAAAATTAAGCTGATGGACTGAAAGACCCCCCCCCTCCCCCCCCCCCCCCCCCAAAAAAAAAAACAAAAAAAAAAAACAAGACAAAAAAAATCCCCCATTTAAGATAAAGAATCACTTTACAATCAAATCTCAGTCTGACAGATTTTGATATCAGAGGTTTTGCAATCTTCTGACTTTCCAATATTAAAATACGGGAAGAGTTTCTCAGTGAAAGTGTCTCTGTGAGTGCAGATGTGAGTCATGTCTTCAGGGTCATAGAAGGACACCTCCCCCCTGTCATAGTCCAGCTGGACTCTGATCCTCTGGAGACTCTTCTTCACTGTCAAAGTCCGACCAACACCATTAGAGTATTTTCCACTGGCATACCATAAACACCAGATTCCATATTTTGGTGAAACAGAACACTCTCCCCTCCTGTCAACTGACTCTTTAGCTAAACCTATAATCCAGACAGGATGGTCTCCCACTTCCACCTCCCAGCTGTGTTTCCCTGAGCTGAAGCCCTCAGAACCAAAAACATTGAAATAGTTTGTGTTTCTCTCTGGATTATCGGGAAGCTGCTGCTTTGTGTCTCCATTCCTCACACTGGTCAGATCATCAGACAGATAGAGACAGCAGTTTGCAGTGTTTGGGTCCAGAATGACAGGACTGAAGTGGACCTTCTCCTTCATCTTCTCCCACACTCTGAAGGACAGGTTGCCCAGGTGTTTGGCCACATCTATCAGTGCTCCTGAGACCAGCTGTGGATCTGACACTGAGCTCTGGGCTCTGGCTCTGCTCTGAGTGTCTTTATAACTGCTGAGGAATGGCACGCTGTGTTTCTGCAGCTCTTCTTCAACAGCAGAGATGCTGTCTGACAGAGAGGAGATCTGCTCCTCAATCATCTTCATCTCTCTGCTGATAGTCCTCCCCTTCTGCTCCTCTTCCTCCCTCAGAGCTGCCAGTCTGGACTCCTCTTCCTCTTTCAGGAACTGCTGGAGCTTCTTGAACTCTGCTCTGATCTGCCTCTCTGTGGACAACAGCTGCTTCTTGGAGTGTTGAATCACTTCATTGTATTTTTCCTCCACTTGTTTGTATTTGTTCCTCTTGTCCTGCAGAGACTTTAAGTCAGATTTCAGCTGCTCCTTCAGGTCACTGACTGCTTCTTCTACAGGAACCACTTTGTGACTCTGGTGGAGAGAAAAGTCACACACAGGACACACAGCTCTCTGCTCGTCCACACAGAACAGTTTAGGCACTTCCTCATGTTTACTGCACACCACTGTTAATTTCTTCTCTCCCTTTTCTGTCTCAGATGATCCAGATTTCTGTCTCCCAGCAACTGACTCAGCAAGTTCTTTCAGTGAAAAGTTCACAATTAGAAATTCCTTTGAAGATTTTCTTTTACAAATGGGACAGTTTTTGTTTTTAGTTTGTTCCCAGAATTTCTGCAGGCAGCTTGAACAGAAGCTGTGGTTGCAGCTCAGAGACACAGGATCTCTGAAAGTCTCTGAACACACATGGCAGCTCAGGAAATTTTCAAGAAGAGCTCTCTCAGCCATTTGATCTTTAAGTATTTTTAACTCACCAAATTAGTGTCTCTTGAACTTTCTGATTAAAATCCTCCAAACGTGTGTTTTTCAGCAGAGATCTGACTCCCTGTAATGGCGTCTCAGCTCAGTTCAAAAGTGTCGGAATTTACTTTCATTTTCATGAATCACGATCACGTGTTAAACTGAAACACGCACAAAACACTTGTGTCCGTCAGAGGGCGCTGTCTGTGTCATTCAGATAGTTTTCAGTTTGTGCTCCTTAAAACGACACCAAAGTGAAAAATGTAGAAAATTTTGACTTCTCATTTTAAAAAAAACGAAACCTAAATAGAACATAAAAATGACACAAAGAAGGTGAAGCTGTGGTGTTTCAGAAGTTCATCACAGGGTTTAGATTGTTAACCTGCCAGACCTCTGCTCTCACACTCAAAACAAAGAAAAATTCTTGACCGTCATGAACATGAAGCAATAATTCTGAGTAAAATGCAGCTGAAATACATGAAGTCAAAAGTTTAATTTTTTCAAATAATACATCATTAAAATATGGTTGTTATGAACTAAATGTATACCAGTGAAGTTAATTTCCTTTGACCAGATTCAATCAAAGATGACTGTATTACTGTAAACTGACTACATCCTGTAAGTAGTTCGAGTTCAGGGACACAGGATCTCTGAATGTCTCTGAACACGTTACAGTTCAGCAAAGTTTCTACACTCATCAAATGTCACATCTTTACAGCTTGTACCTTACAGTCCTTCAAGAAAGCAAAGTTCTTTTTTAGAGCTCACATGTTGTCATGGTGTTCTAGTTAATTAATAACCACCAAACACGATATCTGCTTTTACTACCTGGGCTGTGGCCTCAAACCTGCATAAGAGTTTAGACCTTTAGACTCCAACTTTCAAGTTTGTCATGAACTGAAATGTGATGAGCTGACCAGTGTTAGAGATGTCACCGAAATTATAATGAAAAATAAAGAGAAAAATCACAGCGAACAGACCAGAAATGCTAATAATCAAAAAATTAAACTGATATAAACTGTTGATATGACATAATATGACACTGAACTGTGACAACACAGAAGAATTTACAGTCACATGTCACAAATCAGATTCTGGTCAAAGTCATGTTTAAGGTCCTACTGCCTCGAAGTTGTCAATCACGTCCACTTTCTTGAAAAATAATTAAAAAGACAAAAAACAACAACAACATTGTAGAGCTCTTATAAATGCATTAAATGAAGCCATTGAAAGAAAAAATACAAAGAGTGAAGTGTTCAATAAATCAATACGTAATATGACACAATAAGGATCTTATGTCCAAACTGAGTACAGGGATTGTGGTGTGAGGTGTAGATTTTCTGTATCCTTGTGTCAGTGAAGCTGAAACAGTTGTTGAAGGAAGTGTTTATCTGCAGGTCCAGTAGGAGATGCAGAGGATGATTTGGGTCCATTATCCACAGCAGCAGTCATCAGGATGGAGGGATCCAATCAGGTTGTATAAACTGTAAGTGCATATGAGAGCATGAGGGTGGGAATGGATGTTTGTGTCTGTCTCAGTTTATTTAAATCCAGGTTGAAGACTCACCTATTCTCAGCTGCATTTGAATAAAGCACCAAATCCACACTTTTAAGCTTAAATTTCAAAACTTACACTAACTACTGATCTTATCTATTTCTGATTTTATCTGTTTTGATCTTATATACTGTTTTGTTTGTTTGTTTGTTTGTTTGTTTGTTTGTTAAGTGGGTTTAGAGCTCTGAGTAGCTCCCCAGCTGGGTCTAGACTGGGTCTAGAGAGTATTTTAAATTCAGGGAATTTAAAATAGAAAGTAGCTCGTCCACAGAAGGACTGGTAGCTCCCCTTACGATAAGGGTTCAGATCGCGCGAACAGGTGTGGGATTAGAGCTCTGGGTAGCTCCCCAACTGGGTCTAGACTGGGTCTAGAGAGTGTTTTAAATTCAGGGAATTTAAAATAGAAAGTAGCTCGTCCACAGAAGGACTGGTAGCTCCCCTTACAATAAGGGTTCAGATCGCGCGAACAGGTGTGAAATGTGTGTGTTTAGTTAGTTTGTTTGTTTGCTTGTTTTAATCAATTTTAAATCATGCTTTTTATTTGTTTTTGTTTCTAATGTCTCTGTAAAGCACTTTGAATCACCTTGTTGTTGAATTGTGCTATACAAATAAATTTGCCTTGCCTTGCCTTGCCTTGCCTGTGTGTGCCTGTACGTCTGTGTCTATATGTCAGGTTGGGTATCAGACGCCACCTCTCTGGGGACATCTCTGGGGACATCTCTGGGGACATCTCAGGCCCTCCAAGGTTTGGAGGCCTATCTCCCCCCACCACCACTTCCCCTGCCAGTGGCGGACTCCCTCAGGTGTCGGTGCGTTGGTGGTTCTTTGTGTCTGGGGGTGGGCGTCCGGGTACACACCGGCTCACTCCTTGGCGGCCGCTTATCAGGGCCTGGAGCCTGGGGCTCGCTCGGGCCACTTCGGAGGTGGGGTGCCCCCTGCCTCTCAGCTTGGGGCTCGGTCACTCAGGCACAGCTGGCTGCCGGCGGAGCTCACGGGCGCGTCACTGCAACTCCCCCTGGCTTCTGCTCCGCGGCTGCTGAGTGAACCCTCATCTGGGACTCTCCTCAGCTCTTTCTGGGACAGTGGCGCGGCTGCCCCTCTGTTGGTCTTCCTTGGTCTCTTGTGCTCTGGGGGCCTCTGGATGTCTGGAGTTTTGATCTCCTCCATACCTGCTTCATACCCTGGAGAACGGGGCTGTGGCTCCCCACACTCCCTAGCAGATCGTTACATGGAGAAACCTTTGGAATGCAAGCATGCTGATCCACACAGGTATGCACACAGGTGTACACACGGGTATTCACAGACGCGGACTACAGCTTTCTTGGCTGCTGCCTCAAAGCACATTGTGCGCTGTTTATCTTGCGTGCTGCACAATATCGTTTATTATTTAGTATCTACTGATACCTACTGCTAGCTAGTTTATTGTGATGGTGCTGTTTTTTATTTATTATGTTGCTCTTTGTTGTTTGCTTTCTCTTCTGTTTTTTTTTTCTCCATACAGGTGACCCAGGTTTTTTTGGTTTTTTTTCTCTTTCTTCCCCCCCTTCTCACCGTCTCTTCTCCCCTTTGGTTTTCTTTCTCTCCCTCTCTTTCTTTCATTCTTTCTCCCTGTCCTATCCCCCAGTCATGTCTGTCCCGTTTGTAGCAACTGAAAATAAAATCAATTCATATTTATAATAAAGGTCAATCAAATGGACCAATATGGCAAGGCCATGATGATCCACTTGGTAAAATAAATCCGCTTGGCATCTTTCTTGGCCTTAAGACAACAATTCTGATGGCTAAAGATCCAAACGGGACAAAAAAAAAAAAAAAAAAAAAAAAGGTTGTATAAACTGAATTTAAGAAATATTCATTTTTTATTTTGTTTTTTTTGTTGTTACAATCCTAACCTCGTTACTTTCACCAAATAAAATATTTTACATAACGTGGAGCAACGTGTGTATGGTATACTGATTATTGGCCATGATTGTAGCATAACTATCCACACAAAACACGGGCTTTATTCAGACCATGACATGTGAATTAAGACAGTAACTATGGTGTTATACTTGGTTAGAGTTGTAGGGACTCCCAAAAACTTACTTGAGGTGACTGTTTTTGTGATTTGACACTATATAAAAAATGAATTGAACCGAATTCTCTCAGTAACTCAGAGACCAGTTTCCCATGAAAAATCTGTTTTCTGCATTATTCGCTTGTTTATTACGCACCAGTCTTCAGTTGTGTTCAGTGCTTTTGTTTTTTCAAAATTGACCTGTGACAAGAAAGTTTCATTTCTGCTGTTCAATACTGAAGAAATATAAACTCTTACAGATTATGCCAAATTACAAAAATGTGTCTCTAATAAAACCTCTGTAACTTTGCTCTGCTTCACTTCAGCAACATCAGGTAATGTTCATATTTTGATTCATGGTGTTCTTGTGTTTTTGTACTGCAGAATATTTTAAGAGTGTTGTGTGCTGTAGAAAGCCAGGCCAGGAAAATCTCCTTCATATTTTCCTGTGTTTTATCCTCAGTTACACCTTTGATAAAGTCTCGCAAGTGTCAGCTTTGTTTTAATACACAGATATAAAAATATGGATAAATGTACTGATAAATGATCATAATTATAATATTTCTGACGGTTGGAGTCAAAATTGAATTGAGCTTGAGTTGAGCTTGAATCGACTCGAATCGGGACCTCGTGAATCAGAATCGAATCAGCTATAGAAATGGAAATCGATACCCTGCCCTAGTGTGAACAGAGTGTTTGTGGTGGCAGGCTGGACAACAGAGCTACGATTGTTAAAAACACTGGGTTATGTGTTGATGCCACTTTTGTGTGGTTTTGACCTTTTTGTAGAGCAGTGTCTGCTTTACACGCGCTGTGACAGTTTCACGCTCTCGCAGGTAGCTCTCTGTGCTCGGAGAGAAATCCTGCTCACACGAGTAAATTTATTTTTATTTCTCTACAGGAACTTTGTGTTAAAGGGTCAACGCACCAAAAAGGGTTTTGATAAGATTTGATTGCTCGTGCAAGACAGAAATTAGTCAGGATGATTAATAATGAGCACAAGTTAGATGAGCTTATAACACTAAATTAGCTTTATTAGTCCTGCACAGAACAGACTGGTCTTGAATTCTCTTAAAATCTCTTAAACAAGTAAATTATGAAGATTTCTGATTCTTAAATAAAAAACTAAATCTTAAAGAAACAACCTAGCTGTGGGGTTTAGAACAAGGATAAGTGTGAGCTACTTAACCTCAACTGATCGTGTTGATGTTTTTCTGTTTTATTAAAGATGGCTGCTTTTCATTTGAAACGTTTCTGGCTCTGGTCTCTTCACTGTGCTTTGCTCCATCACTCCTCTGAACCTAGAACTAGTCCAGCAGCTTATATATCTATTTTACAGCAACATCAGTGCTACAACTGGTTCAAGAAAACAGTGTCAGCCCAACAGGAGTATTTAAAAACCATCAGAATCAAATGTTCTTTTCTTCTAAGGAATCAATTAAATGTATCAACAACAATAAAAGTAGAAACTTCTGTGATGAATGCATTTGAACTAGGGCTGTCTAAATTAACTCATTAATGCAGATTAATCCATCATCATGATTAATCTGATTAACATTTTTAACGCAGTTAACCCATCTGAAGAGCAGAATGACTCAAAATCCCTGGAATGTCTCTGTCAACACATTTCGGGCAGTTTGTCCAAGTAGAATCAAATGAGCAGTTGATCTGGTAGTGATGGGCAGCTGAACCAACCAACTCAATATGCAAGATGACAAACAGCACGTTGGCCCTCTCAACAGGCAGGTGAACACACAGGGCTTAAATACACACACCAGTAATCAGGGGATGAGAGACAGGAGGGCAACACAGTTGGGAGGAATCTGAGCTGACGGGACAGGGGAAACGTAAATTGAGCACACTCACATACGACACAGACCTTCACAATAAAACTGGAAACTCAGACACATGGAACCAGACAAGACATTGAACTAAACAGACAGATTCACAAACAGATGGGGTGACACCATAGACAGACAGATACAGACGCAGACTCAGAGGCAGACCGAATATAACACATAGAACTTAAACAATCATCATCATCATCATCATCTAGAAAATGATAACAAACTAAAAGCGCTGGGTCACCGACCCAGGACCATGACAGTTGCATTTAGGGGTGGGTTTTTATAATCGATTCATCGATTAAAATCGATTCTGGCTTGGATAACGTAAAATCGATTCATTAAAATCCTGAATCGATTTTTTAATATAAATTTATTTTGCCCGAAATGCCAGAATCTCTGGTGACATCTCACAAAATTTCAAGAACCACCAAACAGTTAAGACAGTAAATGAAAGCAGGTAGACGGATTCTGCACATAGACTTTAACACACAGCGCGACCCGCGGATCAGAATCAGTGAGATGTCGCCTTTCTCACGGTCGGGGCTGAAAGCCGACAGCTCGCTGATTCTGATCTGTCGGCGGGTCCGCGCTTTGTGTTCACGCCCTTTATGAGCCGATTCTAAAGCTGTTAGTTTGATGTCTCTCCAAACAATATTGACCTTACCAGCAGCAAAAGAAGATCCAAACGCTTCACATAAACATCGTCATGAATTCACTCTGACTTTTACTGTTTTGCTTCCACGGCGATGCACAGTTCTCTCTCTCTCTCTCTCTCCCTCTCTCTCTGTACTTCAAGAACAGTTTTGCTTTCTTCATTATTCGCTTGCTTGTTACGCACAAGTCTACTGTTGCTTACAGCGCTGTCGGCCGCTGTTTTTTTCCCTTTTACATTCTTCCGAAAAGAAAACCTCATTTCTGCTGTTCAATACTGAACAAATTTAAACTTTTTAAAATTATTCAAAATGCAAAACGCTCAGCCGTGTCTCTAATAAAACCGCTGTAACGTCAGAGGTAATGTTCATATGTTGATTAATGGTTTTCTTTCGTTTTTGATGTACTGCAGAATATTTTTATAAAATCCCAGGCCAGGAAAACCACCTTCATGTTTTTCTGTGTTTTATCTTCAGCTACTTTGACACAAAGGCATCTGCTGTGATGCTCACACCTTTGATAAAGTCTTGCGTGTGTCAGCTTCCGTTTTATTGATACGAAAATATGTAAATGTACTGATCTGAATCATAATATTTCTGACTGTCAAAATTTCCCAGATTTAAATCGAATCGAATCGAATTAAATCGAATCGTGGATCGAATCGATTCGGGACCTTGTGAATCGGAATTGAATCGATTCTAGAAATCAGTGACGATACCCAGCCCTACATGTAGTCTGCACTCTAAAGGTGGGCGTGTTGCCTGCTGGTCTATTTAACAGTGATGCAAATGATATTAAATAAATCTCTCAGTGTGTTAATACAGGTGGCTACGGGCCTGGACCAACTGCCCCCCGCAAGCACAGCGACCGAAGCAAAATTATAGTAATGGAAACCAAACTCAGCAAGAATCAGCAGCTGTGGAAAAGACAGCAGCTAGGAGAGAATTAGAGGACAAATTAAGGGAAGTTTTTAACACATAAAATTGGGGCCAACAGACTTGTGGAGGTTGGGAAGGCGTCCGGAGCATCACAACAAAAGGTGAAACAAAAACACACACAAGTAGAGAAATGTATGAGAAAGGCACGTGTTAGAGGAATGCTGATAGGTTTGTAGCTTGAACCTATTCGCTGGAACGTTGAGGACAATATAATTACACGCAAGCAAGAATCAACAATACAAAACCTAACAAATGCCTTGTTTGAGAAAAAGTTAAATTAACCCACCTACAAACGCATACACACGCAATGAAGAAACAGCTTACATTCATAAACACGTGAAGATTTTCCAGCAAGGTTAAAGCAGCGAAACTTAACATACACCTGTTGTTAAATGATAAAGTTTATCCACTACTAACAAATAAACTCTCTGGGTTGCAGGACAACAACTTCAAAAAAAAAAAAAGACACTGGTCTGACCAACCAGTGAGGACACGACAAATTTAGTGGTTGAAAAAGTCAAATTGTGACATGTTTTCTGCTGATTGATTAATACAAGTGATTACTGAATGAAAGAAAATTCCATTTTTGGGTTTTTAATCATGATCTTAAGAATTTTAACATGTACCTGTGTTGTCCTGTCAGCTTGGTGGGTTATGAGTTGATTATATGGTGAGAAAAAACAAAAAAGGGGGAGAGAAGGCTGACACAGGGCTTGGCCCCGTTGTTTCTCCCCTCTCTGAATAACACAGCCAACACAACATCATTTTCCTGTTCGTCCGTTTTTGTTTTGTTTTTTCTCTTTATGCTTGATTACAGGCTGCTTTGTCGGCCGAGGCTGACCTGGACTCCTGCTCTCCCCTCTACCATCTTTGCTCTCTCCTCTACCATCTTTGATGTGACCCTGACCAAGTGCTACAGCAGCTGGACCCACAACAACAACCTGCAAATGCCAACAGTGCTGCGGGAAAAAACGATCTCATGCAGCGGAGACGGAGAGCGTTAAACCCAAGGCCCGTTTCACTACACGGGGGAGATTTCCAGACAGCTTCAGCTGACAGAGCTGTGACGAGATGCCCATTAAGCCCGGATGAAAAGTGAGGCCGAGCAAAAGAATGCTGACCTTAACAACTCTGCATTAAAACTGTGCAGGACAGTGACGGACCAACACGGATGATCGGGCAGCAAAAAGGGCGTGCCAGAGACAGGAGGAGTAACTGAGGTCAGGAGGCACCTCAGAATGGACAAAAGCACAAGAAGAAAATAAGCTGAAGGCACAGGTGTTGGGGCTCGGCCAGGAGCTGACCTCTGAGAAGAGCCAAACAGCAGAGCTGCAGAAGGCCGTGGAGCAAAGCAAGGGAAACATCAATAAACTTCAATCTGACGTGTACGGAAAAGACTCTGAGGTTTCTGCCCTCAGTAAGAGCTCAAGGCATCAGAGCAGAAACTGAGCATGGCTCAGGAGGAGCTGGCTGATAATCGAACCCATCAGTCAGGCTTGGAGTCCCAGACACAGGACTTGAAATCAGGCCGGAGCTTGCTGGAGCAAGAGGTTGCCAAACCTGACGAAAAAGCTCCAACAGCAGGAGCAAGCCCTGAAGGAGCTACAGAAGCAAAAGGGTCAAGTTAAGGAGGAGCTGGACAAGGAGAAGAGGTAGGACACTGGAGAAAAGGACTGCCTCAATTGGGGCCAGAACCAGTATGGACAGAACTTTGAGCAGCAGCACCAATGGATGCAAACAGACTGAAATGGAGGAGGGCAGGACCCCAGGGCACACTTCAGGCCGTGGTTTACCCAGAACACCAGAACAGGAAAGTGATGAACACAAACACACACATCTACATGCACTGACTCAGAATGAAGAGAAACACATATATGAACACATATGCACTCGTTGATTGAGTCAGAATTGACACACACACACGCGCTGAGTCAATTCACTGAGAAGTGATCCACACCCACACACATGCACACGCTTGTGCAATGAAGAATGCTTTACTAACAAATGCTGCACACAAACATCCAAATACAGAATCTGTTACAACAACAAGAAGCCATTGATTGTTTATTGGTTAAATGCATTTCATGTCACCCAGAGGGCATTTGTGTAGATTTGGGGGACAAGGTCTAAAGCAGTTTGGTTATGAAAACAATGTCTGTGCGTGATGTCTGTTTATGGCTCAAGGCCTCCACTGAATTGTTTACTGTGCTTCACACAGCCTGATAAGGAGCAGTGGTACATAGTGAAAAGGATGAATTAACGGTGTGAGTTTTATTTCGGAGCGCCACATTGTTGTGAGTGAGATTTAATTGAAGGAGGATGGTAGTTGTTGTAGACCCTTTCAATTTTTATGGTAACCAGGATCTAGACTTTGTTGAACCGCATGCAATATGAAGACAACATGTGGTATTTAAGTGACCAAGTAGTATTTGGATAAAAGTTTCTGAATAGTGTTGAAATAAAATGACAGAATTGAAGGATTAAAATATTCCGGGAACTCAACTTACTCCATCTGGAAATGTTTCAATCGTGTTTTATGAACACAAAATGCCCAGGTTTACTGAATATGAAAAGGTTGTGTTGATTTAACTCAGTTGTTTAAGTTTCTGCCAAAGCAAAACATTTGTGTGCAACCAGTGTCCACTATTGAATCAAGTAAGTCCAACATGTTTTTGTCAGTGCAAAAAGGAGTTACGATACCTGTATGCCTACACAATATTGTCCCGGGAGCGAGAAAAACTTTCTGGTGAAGTTTTGGTTGATTTTTGGGTTTTGCTTGACACTAGGTTGATTTTATCAGTGAGGTTTGGATTGTTTTCTTTCTCTAAGAGAGAGAAAGATGGTTTTATGCTTGGACATGTTTGCAATGGGCCCCAGTATTTGTTATTATATGAGTATTTTATTGGTTACATTTGTTTTTGCTTTTGTTACAGTGCACTGAAATAAGAACATCTGAGAGGTGTGATCCACCGGTGGTGATATTTTGGTATTTTGTGAGTTCCTGATTTAACAAATCAGCTCTTTAATCCAGGCCTGAGAGATTGAACTTTAAAGCGCTATAAAATATTCTTACTGAAAACAGTCGCAAATTTTTTCTCCATGATTATAATGGGCTTGGGAGAAATTCACTTATATGGGACATTGATCACATGAGAAGTCCTGAGCCTAAAAGGATTGCAGCGAGTCAATCCAGTCAAAAAAACAAGGAACTGTTTTCCTTTGAAATGATGACGTCATCTTGCTGGTGAGGGAGGCTCGAATAGGTTGCGCGTGAGACTCCATTATCAGCAATATCTGGTATGAATGTGTGTGGATGTATGCATGTGACTGGACTGTGATGGACTGACGACTAAAAGTTTTAACTGACTTGATACTGAGACAAAACGGTACTGACTTTAGGATTAGTAAATGTCCACAAACAATTCACCCAGCCTGTAAAAGAAGGGTGGATGTTTTGTCTTGCTTTGTTTTGTTTTTGCAGGAACAGAAGGATGACAGAGACTAAAGGGGGAGGCTGTAGCGTCACATGAGTGTGAACTGCAGACTTAACCCTTTGGTTGCTAATTTTGAGTTACTGATGTTTGCATTAAGAAAATTGTGTTTTAGTAGCTGTGTTTTAATTAAGGTATCACATTATATTGTTGGGAATGTTAAATGCTAAAGTGAAGAAAAGGTTTGATTTCACTCATGACTGAACATGTTATTATTAACCATAGCGGGCCACTGTAAAGAGTCAATTAACTTTTATAGAGGTGTAAAAAAAAAAAAAAAAAAGCCAAAACCCCCCCCTCTATTGAGGTCTATGAATAACAGGGGAATGCTAGGCTTGTCACACTCAAAATGGAGATATGTAATGATAAACACTGGTCCCCGTCTTTTGGGTGCTTTCTTGAAATAGTCAGCAATTTAAAAGTAGGATAGAACCGACAGGGGCATGTGCTGAGAGGTGGTGCTGCACAAGAACAAGAGCAAAATAAAGAAAAATATTGTGTTTAGCTTTGAGAAATTCAAATTAAAATGTACCATTACACTCAGAGGATCAATATGAAATCAAATATATGCTAATTTTGTATGAAGTACATGACTGATAACTGTTCTGTCCTGAGCTTTTGTTTTTACAGCACCCACTTGACCACACCAACAGTTTCTCGCCACCAACAGGGGGCACTTGCAAAGAATAGGGAGGAATATCATCAAAAATGGGAAAGGTAAGCCCCGAAGGGGGTGATGACACCATAACTTTCACTTATGGTCAAATTCTCAAAATTTGACCCCAAACTTGAAAATTGTTCAAACATTTAGAGACAGAGTGGATAAACATAATGTCGCAAACCACATAAGGATGGAGCATTTGAATCGATAAGATGGTGAATTAACACGCAGTAAAATGTTGATCATGTTGATTATGTTTATTCCAGTGTGCAGAGCAAGGTTACTATTATTAAGGAAAACAAATCAAATAATGAAAATTAGAAGTGAAAAAAACATTTTCGTTAACGGAAATAAAATCAAAACAAAAAAGGAAAACTAACTAAAACTGTAATGAGTGTTCACAAAACTAACTAAAATTAACTGAATTTATAGCAAAATGTGTTTAGTTTTCATTGATGTGTGCGTGTCCTACAATAGTCAAGGGTGAAAATGAAGTTTAGTTTCCAGGTTTTTCTTGCCGTCTCATTATGCCAGCAGGTGGCAGTACGTTAGTCGAGTCGTCTGTGTTGCTGCTCCGTCCACGCGCAGAATCATGTCAGGAAAAGTCGGGAGAGAGCGCCAGAGTCCAATTTGGGATTACTTTGAATAGGACTGTGTTTTGGATAAGAGGACATTTCTAAAGGGAAAAAACCCACAAACCTTAAAGTGCACTTGAAAAGTTTACACCAGAAGGCTAACCAAGCTTACCTTGAAGAGGTAAGGGGGAGCATACTCCCCCTCCTCAAAGAGCTCCCCCACTCAACCCGCATCCCCAGAAAACAGCTAACCCCAGACAAGGCAGCGTGATGCATCCCGAGACAACAGGACTGGGACATCTACATAACTGTGTGAGTCAATTGCCTTCAAAAGGTTTATCAGTTCACTTGAACCAAAATTACGAACACACAGTGCTGCAAGAGTTAATAGTTAATAGTCTCAACACCCAAGGATAAGCACAAGAGCATGACTGATATGATGAAACTGGGATTTTATTACACTTAATTTTTGTAAAACACAACTAAAACTATAACTGACGCTAATCAAAACTAAACTGAAACTGAGGATTTTCAGAAAATAAAAACTAGACTAAACTAGCAAACAATTGGTAAAAACTAATTACAACTGATATAAAATTGAAAATCTGATGTCGAAACTAAATAAAAATAAAAACTAATGAAAATTGCAAAATGGTTAAAACCCTGGTGCAGAGATTGGCTAATCTGACCAGGAAATGTTATAAAATGGATTGTCGGAACAGTCAGCGTTAAAATCACCTTTGACAGTCCAGACTAAGATGGCGTTGGACATCTTCAGGGCGGAGAAGGGTTGGTGTGACCAAGGTGTGGTTTGGCTTGTCGTATGTATATTTCAAGATGATACAGCTCTGGATGGACCAGTTACCAGGGCATGGAAGGAGGACAGACTCATTAAATGAGGAGAAGGAATTTCCTGAGATTGGAGATCCTCTGGGTGAGTGGTTGACTAAAAGCATGCATAAAATAAAAGCTATTTTTCGTTATTGATTGGTAATAGATTGATAATTGGCCACATTTACAGCTATATTGACTTGTTGTGGACGCAGTCTACTTCATGTTCAAGCACTCTAATTAACAGATTGAAAATAGTGACATTAAAGGAAAAGTATGCAGCGCCACCCTGTCAGATGCCAGTCAAGGTGGGGCTCAGTGATGAATCAGGTGAGCTGCATTCATGGCTGAATCAAAACAGAGTTTCCCCTGCTGTGGTCAGTGAGGGAAAAACAGGGGGAAGTAAAATTTAAAAGAGGCATTTATAAACATTTATGTGTGAAGTTTATAAACGGGATAAAAGGGGATGTTTTACTGTTATTTTAGCATCAGCATTATTATTGCATCAGAATCATATAACAAGCATTGAATTAATCATTTATTGAAGCTTTTGACATTATACTAACATTTGTGTTCCAGTGATTGTTATAACCCCAGATTAATCTTCTATTTACAGGTGTCAGGATAATCATATGATCTTTCATTGCAGGTGTAACCATGATCATTTTTATACATATTGCAGTTTGTTGCTCATTATAGAGTTGTGCTCAAGTTAATAAGGGTTAAAAGCTACAGTCAGCGCGATGTTTGGCTGATCTATGGACTGGAGTGACTTCGAGCATAGAAGGCCGCACGCGCTTACATAACACTGATATGCTATTGTTTGTGATCTTTTATTCAGTTATGTCTTTTGCTAAGTTTAAGTAGTGGCAGTTGATTACACAACATTCATTTAATATTACATACCTGAGTCAGAGCTTTACACACCGATCAACTTAACAATCTGCAAAACCTTGTAGCTGCAATATTGTGTCTCCATAAGGGACAGTTGGCTCCAGGGGATAAGTGGGAGTCAGTGCCTGTCCTCGAGAAGGAGCGAATCTTCCTTTGCTGTCTCAGAAGTAGTCAACAGGTTCATATTGAAGTGAAGTTCATATTATTACAGGTTTTGTTTCTTGGCAATTCTGCGGACGCAGGCTCTGGGCGGAGCCAGGAGTTGAACAGATCTAACATGACAATTAAATTGATTTCATTCCCTGGCACAGGATGACAGGACTGGAGCACCGACACTGGATAGGAGAAGGTCTCATACTTTCTAAGATATGAGGTCACTAACTTTTTGTTTTTTCTAGCTCCGTTGATTTGACACATGGGAATGTGTCAAAAAAGGGGGGAAGTTGAGTTTTAACATCAAACAAGGATTATATGAACATTTTTATGACTTCATTTGTGTTTTAATAACTTAGGTATGGTAAAACTTAAGCTAATAGTGACCCAAGAGGTTTCCGGACTTTTTTAGAGAATCAGTGAGAAGCATAAATCATTATTTCCATGTTTAAGCATTAATCATTGAAATGAACTGAATAGCGTTTAGAAGATAAAATGCCTGTGTTCACGAGAAGCTGAGTACCACACTGGAGAGGAAACCGGGGGACAGTAGGCGGAAGCAAACACATGATTTTTGGGGGGCAAATGTTAGGATTAAAAATGGCTAATTTGTTTTTGATGTCTTTTCTTAATATGAGTGGTTTTAATAATTTTCAGACACGAATGTGCTTATAATGAGTTGGCACTTGGTCTTTTGAAGGTCATAAGCTTCGTTCGGCGTGATGGTCCGGACTGATATATTGCAGGTATTGACTTTGAGTGCAGAGGGCTAAATGCATACACGCTTACACACACATAGGGTATGATTAGAATAAGTCCCTGGGACATTCTGAATATTCTAAACCAATTCTGAATCACTAGAAGGTCAGTAGATAACAACATTAGATTATTAGAGCTAGGCAGAGAGGTGTTTTGGTTTTCTGTCTCTTACAGAGAAAGGAACAGACACCAGACGAGGTCACAGATATACAGCGATCCTTTGCAGCGGAGACAGACACGGTGACTGCCGAGACACCAACTGGGTCCAGGTGTCATGGCGTTTGGGCTCCAATTAGTCACCTTAAAGGATGGATCCCATAAACACAGCAATAACCATGAAGGGATTGGCGGAAATCCAGGAACACCAGACCAACGAGGTTCGAGAGGCTCTTGGGCAAGAGGGGGACACGTTCCTGTTCCTTTTTCTGGAGGATACACAGGACACACAGGACCCGAGGATACACAGATCGTTGTTTGAAATCGGGGCAGAATAATCCCCTGATCTGTGCCACGACTGAAGGGTTGTGTAACCCCTGAGGTTGAAGAAAGGAGAGCAGAGGATCACCCAACTGAACGACACTGGTGGCTGCTGCAATAAAATAAAGGCTAATAGCTCCTTGGACAGAGGTTCTAGTCTGAGTACGTCTGAAAGGTATAAGGTAGCACCAAAATAAAGCTGTGGGAGAACTGGAGAGTGTCATCTGTACCTGCTAGTGTTGTAATAATAGTTTTTCTTGCACCTGAACTGCGCGAACACAGAGGTCATCTCACATATGGTTCGCCCAACAGGGGGACAAAGGGCCTCAGGAGTGAGAAGAAATGAACCCGAACACACTGGATTACAGGGTGTAGGTGAGCTCATTATTCTAAAGAGCTCAACAGGGGGAGTGTGGGATTATAATATTATTTTACGCCATGTTATACCCCTAATTAAAGATTGTGAATTATTATGTAGTTTTAGTTTGCATTATTCTCCTGAATTAGAAGAAGGTGATAACTATTGCATTTGTTAAACTGATTTGCATTACATTAGACTGCTGATTTATTGTGAATGAATGATATTGTTTTATGATGCATTATACTGCTGAGTTATAAGAAATACTGTTCGCAGAAAGTCATCGCCTTATTTGTCTGATTAGAAGAGAACAGAACATACTGGAGTTTTCTGCCCCATCTCAGCAGGAGCAGATAAACAGGGAGCCAAGGTCGTAGCTTAGGCGCCGTGTGAGAGAAAGCATGTGAATGTTTAGGCTTTTATGATAAGGTGGGGGCCACTAGAGGCTATAAGAGGTTGATCAATGCTGCACCATTTTGAGATCTGATGCTGTCTGCGTACGGTGTCCATCTCCCACGCGTGTGATCATTAAAATCATCGTTTGACTCAACCCGGCCGGACCAGTGTGGTTATTGTGGTTTTTCCTCTTGTATCCATCCCCAATATTTGAATCCGTAACAGCAGCAAATATATTTAATTATTACTGTTTAAAACACTAATATGTGACATGTATTAGTAGTGATGTTGTGGAACTATTGGACCACGTCAGACACGTCAGACTGAAATTACTCATTTACTCTTCAAATGGATTAATGAACTATAATAAAAAGGTCACATGCTGCTACCACCCAACAAAACAACAAACACCAACTTGTAATTACAAACAGCGAACGCCTCACTTTTTAGAGGAGTGTGCAGAACAAACTAAAGGGTCTTGGTTTGTATTCAGTGTCATCAGCAGGACACCTGCCAGGGTCCATGTGGGCGTCTTAAATTAAGTATGACTGCTCAGGTAGACAGGTTACTCCTAAAATAGCACGCAGTAACTGTGAACAGTAATTAATATATAGCAGTAATGAAAGCTTTCAGGAGGTTTATCTGAGTAGACTGTCCCTGTGCACTGTGTGGCATTCATTCACTGGTTAAACTCATGTCTAACAATGTATGACAATAACAGCTGAGTCTATGTTCAGTTGCATAAATGATTTCAGTTGCTGCCATGTGATTGGCTGATCAGAGACTTGCATTAATGAGCAGTTGAACAGGTGTACGTAAAGAAGTGGCCAGTGACTCTTTGAACGTGACCCCTTTACTGTGCTGTTAACCTGAGGAGTCACTAGATGGCACTGTTGCATTGTGTTTTCCTGCAACACCACAGTTGGAATACAACAGTCGCTTTAACAGAAACGTGTAGTTGGGCTGTTTTAGTGTGAAATGTGTGTAATTTTATTAATTTATGCATTTTTTTGTAGTTCATTTTAATCCTCAGATTCACATGCATGCACATTCTGAAATGACAAGGCCTTGAAGGCTTTTAATGTGTAGTTTATTACTGCGCTCTGTAACACCTGAACAAATAAAATAAGTTACCACACTGCATCTGATTAACAGCTGTGTGTTCTGACACCAATCACAAAGTGATATTTTTTTGTACAGTCCTGCCAGTTTCTGCTCTTTAGCAGTTTTATATTTCTGATGGTTTTATGTCTAATGAAACATAACATTACAAAGATGCCAGTGCAAATCCAGTTTGCTCACTTTGTTAATTATTTTTTAAAATCACACAGTCTTCTTATCATTAGCTAAAATATTAAAAAGAAATATTCAATTTATGATGTTTAAGAAGCTTGGAAAGAAAAGCGTCTGGACTTCTTTAATTGATGCTGCCAATTAAAATGAGCTACAAAAAATGCAAAAAAAAAAAAATATACTCAATTGATGATGGCATTAAATGTAAAAAGTAGAGTCATCATAGGAGAACATTAATGTCTGGACCACATTCATCAGAGGTCATCCAATAAGTAACATGTCTTCATCACCCAGTGGTTTTCCATCAGGACAAGCAAGGCAGGCAGTGCTTGCCGAGTCAAATCTAAAAACAGACCTTGATTAATTAAGAAGTATTAAAGTAAATCAATCTCTTTACTTTTATCTCAGGCATTGCTCTGTCATGAAGCTCCTCAGCTGTTTGGACCCATGCTTTACATTACTGCCATCTTGTGGCTGCAGTTGACTATTTTTGCTAGATGGTCCTTGTACCTTTGAACTCATTAGAAACTGTAGCATGCCTCCATTTTACAGGTGTATTTGCCAAATGCATAGTAAAAAAGATGGACATCAGAGGTAATAATAAAATCCAAAGATCGGTGACAGCGCTTGGAACCATAAGGCAACAGATTAAAAAAACTGCGGGAAATAAACTGAAACTGAAATATAAGTAGGGCAAAAGAAAGGGGTGGTCATGGTAGGGTAAGACTGTAACACAAAAAATCTATACACACACACATACAATGACATTTTATACCTTCTCCAGAATACTATGGCCACAAGTTTGCATCATGGTGCTGATCCTGAATCTTTCCCTTATGATTTATTCCTAATGCTATAATAATAAAGCAATGAGAATAAAAAAAATTATGTAATAAATATAAAATAATGTATTTGTGATGATTCAGTTTGTTTGACTATCCACTGTGTGCAGGCAGAAAGCTTATTAAATGTTTAAACTATAGAGATACAATCATTTTGCTGCTGTAAAAATCAGCCTTTTGTCATTGTTACGACTGTTGTCGTAATTATCATATGTAAATTTGAGTGTGCAGGTGCTCCTCCGTGATTGGTGTATCCAGGGTGGATGGATCGCACCGATTGGCTAAGGACCGGGAGGCAGCGGATAAGAAGACACCGCCAGGGACTGCCAGGTCATTAATCCTTGGCCCAACCCAACCGGCAGACTGTTCACTGTGTCACTATGTTGGTTAATGTAAGAGCATGTAGGGGTGGACCGCCTTTTCGTTTGATCAGTTTTCTCCTGTTTTTGTTAGGCAGGGAGGAAAGTGATTGTCGTTTGATTTAGTTCTTTTGAGTAGGTAAGTTGTATTTATTTCTGAGCTAGGCTACCTTTTGTTTGTTGTTTTGGCCTTGGGTTCACCCTGAAGTTATGATATGCTCCCTTCCTTTGTTTAACTGCACTCATTGTAAATAAATCACTGTCAAAGTATTAAGTGTGTGACGTGCTGCTTGGGGTTGGACGGGGATGGATCACCCTTTATGTCGTGGTCTGGCCTCGCCTTGACGGGCCATAACAGTCATATTTTAAATAGAAATCTAATATAATCTGTTTCTTAATGTATTTTCTTTAAAACAGTGTGTTTTTTGAATATCCAAATTATAATAATCCATAATTATGTGGACATGCGTATTAGTTTTTAATTAAATTTAAGGCCTCCAGAAAGGCAGGAAAAGCCCTGTAACTTACTTTAAAACTAAATTTGTTCCCTAAAACGGTGGACAGAGCTACAGACTTATGACAGCCTTACCCAGTTAGCTAGCAGCTAATGACCAGCCCTACTTGTGCAGTTAATAAAAGGACAGGTAATTTTTGTGGCCCTGTTGCGCACACACAGCACGCTCATTTGTTTCAATTCGTCTGTTGCCACTGTTGTGGATTTTTATGACATATCTGTGTACACTGGACATATACTCACATATACACATATACTCTCTATATATATCTGAACTGGAGTGTTTATATAATGGAATCACGGTGATAAGCATTTAACCTGCATGTTAAAATAAACACAAGACCCACATTTGTAGATCAAATATTATGCACAAGTATATTAATGAAGTCTGTGCCACTTGTTGAATGAGCATATGTGATCAATACTGTCTGAAATGTAGTGATTAGGATCAATAAGTAACCTTTGACTGTAATATGACCAATGGTAACCAGTCCAAACAAAGGGTTAAATAAACTTGGCCCCGCTGAGCTGCACCTGGGAGCTTCTCCGCTGCCAGAAGGTGGTGAAGCACCCATCTCTAACCCATAAAAGTAAACAAATTTGCCCGCCTGAGAGTGCACCTGGACACTTTTACCCGTCTCCGGTTGCCAAAATTGTGAAAAACCCTTCCTTAACAGGTATCGTAGCCCACCCCTGGCAGCAAACCCGACAAAGCCGTCAGGAAGATTAATTGTTAATAGTGCTCTCAGAGTTATGGAGCAATGCCAAAAGGTTATGTAACACAGGTGTCGGAGATTTAAGAAGAACAAAGTGCAAAATTGAAAATTGATTGGGGAAAATTTGACAAACATATTATATCGATAATTGGGGTTAATGTTGACATTTGTAGAGTTGAGAAAATACTTTTTAGTTAAATTTTTGATATGGAAAAGGGAAAAAGCAAGGAATGGAAAATACCCAACATCAGCAGGAGGGGTCACTGACCCTACATAAAGAGGAGGGTCGAGATGCCCCGGGCTGCTGCTGCTGCTTTTCTCCCTTTCTGTCATTGTGTATTAGTCTGAGCTGTTTGTGCTTAAAGGCTCTTCACCCCGGGGTTCGCGTCGCTTTGCTTTCTGCTATGTAATTGTCATGCTATACTATACTGTATGTATTTTCATTCTATTCATGTGATTCTGTATATTAAACTCTGTTCCAAGAATTCTACTCTTTTCCAGAGCATATTTTTGAGTGATTTGATTTTAATTTAGTAAGTAAGTCAGTAAAATTTATTTATATAGCGCTTTTCACAGATAAAAAAAAAAATCACAAAGTGCTTTACAACACAGGAATTGGAAATATAAAACAATATAACAGTAAATAAAACAGCAAATAAAACAATGAAACAATAAAAACAGCATAAGAGGAAATTAATCAAATGTTTTCCTAAATAAAAATGTCTTCAGCTGTTTTTTATTAAAAGAATCAATGGAGTCCGTGCAGCGAAGAGACAGTGGAAGAGAATTCCACAACCGTGGTGCCACTGTCTGAAAGGCCCGATCACCACGAGTTTTAAAATGAGTGCGCGGTACCACCAGCAGTCTCTGATCTAATGACCTTAAAGCCCAAGAAGATGAATGTGGTTTCAGCAGGTCAGATAAATATTGAGGAGCTTGACCATGTAGGGCCCTAAAGGTTAGAACTAAAATTTTAAAATGAAACCTAAAATTTACAGGCAACCAGTGAAGGGAGGCCAAAACTGGAGTGATATGAGATCTTCTCTTGGTGCCTGTTAAGAGACGTGCTGCAGCATTCTGCACAGTCTGAAGACGATTTAAGGCTGATTTGTTAAAACAAGTAAAAAGGCCGTTACAGTAGTCTAAACGAGAGGAAATAAAAGCATGAATAATCATCTCAAGTTCAAGCTTTGATACCATTAGATCTGAAAGGCTGGACCTCTACATCATTGGTGTAATAAGGTTATCATATTGGCTTCAAAAGTTGCGAACACACCACGAGACAGTCTACCAACATGTACGTAATAAGCTAATACTCCTGTGTGCTATAGACTACAGTGTACACTGTACACCCTACTGACTGATTTCTGTTGCATCAGTCTGCGTCTCCCAATTAATTTGTGAGTTTCCACTACAGCTCAGCACCCTCTAGGTAGCAAAAAATGCATTTGCGAGCTCGTTCCTGGCTCATAACCAGCGCGCTCTGCAGCCAAAGGGTGATCAGATCATTGGTTAATGGTCATCATGTGACTGATGCAATCCTTTTATTTAGCAACACTGTGATTAATAGTTAAACATTATTGTTGAGGGGCACAGGCAGGACTCTACACGCAAACACACATTAAAAACAAAAACAAAAAAAGCCTCAAGAAAAGGCCACTTGGGGCACCCATCAGGAAAGGGGCAGGAGCTCAAAGAGCAGTACCCTTCATGGAGAAGGAGACTAGAGGCCAAGATCAAGGTAGCACGGAGGGAAGTTTGCCAACTATCAGAGTTGCAGAAAAGTGCGATGAAGTAGTGTCCTAAGAAGTACAGCAAGCTGTAGACCCCAACATGATTCACGCCTACTGGCTGGGGAAGCTGACTGCACTTGATGAGCGTCTGGCAGCACTGTGATGGCATCAGCCACACATGGGTAAATCAGTCCATTTGTTCACTTTATTAGTTTGTTTTGCAGTTTTCTTCATTAATATAATTCATTAATCATTTGGTTAAACCTAACACTGATATTATGAGGCGCACATAGTAGCATTGTATGGTTTTTCTAAAAATGTTTTGTTATATTAATTATGTTTCTCTTTCTTTGAGTTACCTGGGTTTGGGCGGTGGCTGTTTCCTGGGCAAAAGGCTTGGCTGAGGACTATGGGAACAAAATGCCTGCTCAGCAGGACCAACCATGCGCTTACCAGGAGCAGGGTTGTTTTAGGTTTACTTAGGTTATTCTGTGCTTAGTTAATATTAGTGTGTGTTTTTGTTTCCCCCTATTGTGTGTAAATGGTTTGGCCAAACCACTATGGTTGGGGCAGGGATAGCTCAGTAGGTAGAGTGGTGGCCCCATGATCGGAAGGTCGGGGGTTCAACTCCACTAAACGGCTACCCTGAGGTACCCCTGAGCAAGGTACCGTCCCTACACACTGCTCCCCGGGCACTGCATTGGTGGGTGCCCACTGCTTGACTAGGTGAATGGGTTAAATGGAGAGGAACTATTTCCCTATGGGGACTAACACACACATTTAAAAGCTACCCTCATGTCTTTGTAATTAGGTCAGTTTGTGAGTTAAGTTTTATCCCACTTTGTTTGTTTAAGTTTCTGGAAATTACCTTTCGTATAGTTATATTTAGTTGACCTCTTTTATGGGCCTGCTAATTATGTTTTTGAATTTTGTCATTTTTGAACTTTTTGAGGGTTAAAATAAAGAAAACCCTTTTTGAAAATATTTTTTTTGCCTGTGTCCTCTATGCCTTGGCCGCTTGGTCCCTAACAAGCACAAATGAATTGGCTGCTAGTCAATGAGAAAAAACAAAAAGCAAAGAATAAAAAAACAGTAGTGTTCAATATGAAATTGAAATCAAATAAAAGATTGTTAGCATCAACTTAATAATGCTTGGCGACCACTGACTTTGAATTTTGATAATGTTTTAAAGTAACTGCCCAAATAAATGCCCAGAGGCCTTTTATCATGTAAGATTACTTTTGGAAAATGTTGGTAAAGTGTGGTTTCTATGAGCTCAGTGAGTAAAACTGGGTTTAAACTCATCAGACATTTTTCAGTCTGATGAGTTTGTCACATTTAGAGTTTAAAGTGGCAGAAAGGATCATCAACAGAAGGTTTCTATGTCTCTGTGACGAATCCTTCACTTCTTCATATTTTCTCTTCAAGTTGCTCAGCCCTTGTTGTTTTTCTAGTCGGCTCTTTTCATGCTGTTCCTTTGGAGTCTTGAGTTCTTTTTCATGTTTTTTTCTTCAAGGTCATTGGTTCATTTTATTTATTTATTAATTTTTCAGCTTATTTTCAGACCTTGATCCATTGTGTCAATTTCTCTACTGTTGCTTAGGCACCAAGAACAAAAAGAAAAGAAAAGAAAAGAAAAGAAAAGAAAAACAGCTGTAATGTGTACACTATGTAAATGGTAAATTCTTATATAGTACTTTTCTACTCTACCTGAGCACTCAAAGCACTTTATACCACTTACCTCATGCAGCCATTCAAACCTGTTTATACAAGCATTTTTTTCTATGCTTTTCCTGTGTAAATGTTTTCACACACATTTGTATGAGCAACTTGAGGTTAATAACTCTCAAATCATAAGCTCATGTTTATTTTGAGCAGAATGCAGTTTTCTGATGAATGTAGAAAATTGCTGAGCCAGAGTTCAGTGCTCAGGTATGAGCAGATTTACTTCAGCCGTTAGAGCAGAAACAGATGGCAGTGACTCTCCTCTAAAAGGTTTTCATTTTCAGACTGTTTGAATTCACAGCGATCTGAATCTGATCCAGACTGATTCTGCAGAATTCTGATAGTTATTTATTATTTTAATCATCAGTAATAATGAAGATCAGCTCTTCTTCTACCATGTTGAATCTATGTGGCTCAAGGGTAGCAAAATGTCTCACATTTCAGTCAGTGCTTGATATGCATAATAAATACACATATAAATAAATGTTTAATTCATAAATAAACATATATTCACTGATATAAGAAATGCTGGAGAGACAATATGTTTAACATTTAGATATGAGTTTGATTAGTTTAAATTAAAAAAATTACAATTAGTACTTCACTATGAGAATGCTTAAATCAGACAAAAGAATAATGTGTCCACTAGCCTAAATCTCTCTTTTCTGTGACAAACGATACAAATTTAACAGAAATGTAACACAAGCTATTAAATCTTCAACTCTGCAGGATTTTACAAAATATACGATAAGCAACAGAACTATTATTGTTATTATTTATACATAAAAAATGTCCTCTCTTTTTAGACATGGCCAAGTGGCGCTATTTCTGCGCAAGCTCGTACTTGTCCGTCTGCTTCCTTGTTTTCCATTCTAAACGCTTTCGCTTTCATTAAGGAGGAGATTAGGAGAGGTGAGTAACTCGACCTACGATTAAAATACATTTATTGTAAAAACCGTAGCTTACTGTGGATGATGGATGGGTGGATAGAATCGATTACTACCTACACTAAACTTCAGAATTGACGTTTATGACTGAAAATCGATCGCTGACCCGCCGGCAGGTTCGAGTGTACTCAAATTACATCGACACTTCGTTATTCTCACAGAAATATCCGTGACTAAGATGAAAATAACTCTCTGATCACTCTAGCTCTACGCAGAGCTTCAGATTGGGGTAAAAATGGATAAATCAGTAAAATTAGTTTCACTGTTTAATAAAGCGGAAATACGAAGCGCTTCGAAATCAGTTATTTTGAAATTGTGTAATTTAATGTGTGATCAGTTTGTATCTAAAATGAAACATTACGTTTTTCATCTTGTGACACGGAGAATTTTTGAATTATTGAGTGTGAAACTGTGGAAGTTTAAATTAAAACGTATTTCCACCATTTTGGCTTTGGCACAACCAGGAAGTAGAACTTACATAACACAAAGGTGCCTGTAAAATTCAGTCCCTGTAGCCTGTTAAGAATAAAGACTCAATAAAGGCTTACAAACTCTAGCTGTTTATAGCTAGGTATTTTATTTTACATTTGTCATATCAGAAATATATGACACAGCACTCATCACAAAATTCTTGTCTTAACAACAAAAATGTAAATTGTATTTGGAACATTTGCAACCTTTTTGTTCTATCCTGAAATAAAATAAGATCACGTTTTGGCAAAAAATGATTACAGCAAAGCAAAACCCTTATCCATAGCCTTAAAGACAACAATTAAATTTAGTTATGTCAGTTAAATAAGTTACATATTCAGCATTATTGTAATGGACCTGGGTCACTTTTGTATGTGGTACTGAATCCGATACATATCTGATGTTTTAGAAAGCGACTGCTGTTTGAATGGTCATGTTGAATTAAATCCGGCTTTTACGTCACTGACGTCACTGACACAAGACAGACGCCAATTATCAGTGCCGGAGAAGCGCCCGAGAAGACATCGTGAACGCTTCCTGGCCATCCAGTGTAGATGTTAGTGAAACTGTTGGGAAGACAACGTTGGAGAAACGTGAACATTTTATTTGTACTGTATAATCTGCAGATTCTGACAGAAATCCTCAACTATCCTTTGAAGCACCGCTCTTCTCTAAAACAGCAATAAGGATAATTATTAGGCCATATGCAAATAACAAAATAAATTTATAACTTAAAACAAAACTGGGAAACGTAAAGCCCGAAACAAGTCTTTATATTAAGGGCCATCAGTCAAACAATACTGTTATGGTAAGGATTTATCCAATAGTTAAGGCAGCACCCTCTGGCGGTTGTGCCAGGTATTGTATGTTGCAGCTTGGCAATAAACGGAGTTGCCACGTTAAGACAGAGCTGACCCAGTGTCGTTTATGGCGTTGCTATTAAAGTCACGAGAGCTACCAAAACAAATACTGTTTGGTCTGGATCTAAACAGAGCGCGTTGTGTGTGACGTCTTCTTTTGCGTATGCGGGCCGCTTTGAGGGTTCACACTAGAGCACGCTTGCTGTCACATTTTATATGTAGTGTGAACAAGCAGACAAAAAAATCGGATTTGATAAAAAAAATCAGAATTGAGCATTAAGACAAACGTAGCCTTTGACTCACTTTTGGAGTCAGCATTTGGTGGATATTAGAGGCTTTAATTTTTGAACATTTGGAGCTTAATTATTTGGTTATAGTGATGGGAATTCCGGCTCTTTTTAGAGAACCAGCTCTTTCAGCTCAGCTCACTAAAACGAGCCGTCTCTTTTGGCTCCCAACCGGCTCTTCAGGTTGTTTTGTTGCTTTAATTAATTCATTATCAACAACAATATAAAATCATGCACAAAAAGAATTACTAATGTTAAAAAAACGTGCTTTTTATTTATATATCTTTATATATAAACATGCTTTTATTTATCACTTTGAGACCTATCATAGAGCCAAGTCCGTCAGAGCTTATCTTTATATTTTTACATGCTGTAGTGCTCATATTAATCCTAATATAAACTGTGTGCAAGTATAAGAGATACATTTTCTATCTTATCTATTCTTTTTTTCTTCTTGGAGGTTGTTGAAGAGGTTGGTGTCCAGTTTCTGTGGTCTGTGACAGAGTGAATTATGGCGACTTCAATAGCCGGTGAGTTCAGTTTGAGTACTGCTCATTATAATGTTCAAATAACTTTGTATCCCAGAGTAAAATTGCACCACAAAAAGGACTGATGATGTGTTATATATTATTTTCAAACTGTGAGTTCAATCAAAAGAGAAAAACGTAAGCAGTGGTACCTGCAAAATGAAGGAAATGTGTTTTTTCTTTTAGTGTTGTATTGTGTTATGCTCCAGCCTAGGGGAAACCAAGGCACAACACAAAAATTACTCACCTACTCCCAAGGAACGACCAACCCAACAGCGGGATTTGCAGTTTCAAAAACAGAATAGTTTATTTTCTTTTGAAGGTAAAAACCATAGGGTGGACACAGCCAAAACTACATTCTAGAAAGGAGCCACAACTAGCTTACTGACCGTCATGAAATCCAAGAGGAAACCCAAGTCGTTTCAGTACCGTGTCCAACCTCAGAATAATAAGGACAATAATCCACATTGTCATGTTAGTGTCTTGTTATGGAAGAAGGACTCTACCTTTAGTTCTACTGTACCTGCTGACATTTTTGTTGGCAATACTCATGAGCTTTCTAGCTTTCTGTATTTTCAGACATCTTAGCTTGTAACAGCATTTAAACAGCAATTTTATGATTGACTAGGAACTGGCTAGGGACATTTTACAGACATGCTACACACAAACAAAAAAAACACTTGCAATGAAGACGAAGTTACACAAGTATACCGGAACTGTAAACATAACTGGATCGGACCTTCATGTCATATGGAGGCAGGTATAATTGATAAAGGACAATAGCGTCCACCATTACCCAGGCATAGCTATTTAGTGTGTCAGAGCTGGAGTAGCTCAAATAAATACAGTGTGATACTTTTCACATCATAAACAGTCTTAAATTAGTGCTTAGCTGTGCATTTCTATACATTTGGACACATTATTGACCTGTAAAACAGAGAGATAATGAAAACAGGAAAACTGCTGCCATTGGCCTGGTCAGAATTGCCAGAATGGCAGCACTCTGCTGCCCTCTACTGTCCAAAGTGATATGCTCTCCCTTGTGACACAAAACATGCATGACTTTGTGAACCTCATTATATCAGTAAACCAGCAATGTAAAACATGCACAATTGCCTCCATATGTAACAACACTTAATTCACAGTTGTGACCACATATTTGTGTGAGTCACATACACATTCGTTTTTGACTGCTCGTGAAAGTTGTTTTCTTTACAAATAACACTCATTGAAATAGCACAGCCAATCCCTCAACATCTTTCTACTCTCTGCTCATATTGCCTTCATATGAAATAAAACAAATGAATAAATAAAACTCAAACAGAAGTATGCATTTGTATACAGGTTTTTAACAGTTACTGCAAATTATTTTGGTTTGCTTTTTAAAGAACTTAACCATAAACAACCCCCCCCCCCCCTCCCCGAATGAATGAATGAATGAATGAATGAATGAATGAATGAATAAATAAATAAATAAATACATACATACAAGGGCCAAATTGCATGAGATTTATTACCCGGGCCGTGAGTTTGAGACCCCTGCATTAAATAATAAGTGACAAACATTGTGACATTTTTCTGGGTGCACACATTGGGACACAAACACCAAATCGACTGTGAATCTGATGAAATCTCAAACAGAAAGATTGATTATTTCAGTAATAGAATAAGCTATCCACTATTCCTTAGATTATTTGAGTCATCGGATAAGAAATACTTTTGTCTAAATAAAGAGAAATAATACTTATTCAAAAGGAAAAAACTCAAGTTTTTCAGGAGGTACTGTTCTCTTGCTTATTTTGAAAAAAATTAATCAATATAATAAAACTAAACTAGCTCAATCCTATACATGTCTTCAATATTAATGCACAGCAAGGTTGTTAAAGACCAGGGGCGATTCTAGGATCAGAGCTTTGGGGGTGCTGAGCAGCCAAGCAAGATAAACTACTCGTCACGATGAGACTTCTTCCATGTCTCTGTTAGTCCCTGCATCCTTAAATGTCTCCAGTTGTACCGAGTTCCCTCTGACTGTCTCCTTGGTGCATTTAAACCCCTGTTCCTCCCTGTCCTCATCGTCTCTTGTCTTCGTCTCCGTTATCAGTCATCATAATTTTACCCTCTCTGTGCAAGTCTGCAAATTTCTTTATTAAATCATAAGATTCTTAAATTCATCAAGTCTCTCTCTGCGTGGGTCCTCGTCACAAAACATGACATCATTATTTTTTTTCACATTTTAACACAATCCCTACATTTGTGAAAGAAAAGCAAAACACTTTTTTTAAAGTCTGTAACAAAACCATCAAATCTGATAAAGGTTATTTAAATGCTGCAAATGAAGAATGGATTGGAATAAAAAAAATACATATCCTAACCTTAATTACTGGGGGAAAATGATGAATGATGATCATAGTGAGTAAAAAGTTTCCTTTCCGATCCGATACCAAGTAATATTCAGGGTGGTACCGACGATACTGATCCGATACGATACTTTGTACAAAAACTTATTTTATTTATTGTATCTCAATCTATTGTAGCATCATAATGATTACAGGACATCAGATTACTTGTTCCTGTTAATGATAAACTACAAATTTACCCTAAATTACTAAAATATCAATATTTTAATGTGAGAATCGATTCTAGAACATAAATGATTGGAAAGTGCAAAGTTGTTGTGCTGCTGAAAAGCAGACGTTATGATGACGCAGACATTAATTAATATTAATAATAATTCAGTGTCCTACCTAACAACCCTCAGGGTTTCATGGCCCATGTACATTTAAGCTTTTATTTTTATATTTTTAAATATTAATGCAATTTAATTAACATAATAATTCATTTGATTTTACTCTCATTCTGAAAAATGTTACAAAAAGTATGATATTTTGTGTGTGTGTGAAAGTGTGTGTGCGTGTGTGTGTGTGTAAGAGAGAGAGAGAGAGAGAGACCTACACATACCAAGAATAGATTTATAAACTGAAAACATTTCCAATTAAGTTTTTGTTTTCTGGGTGTGTAGGAGTGCGCACACGGGTTCCGTCTGTTTTTCACCGATAACCATCTCCTCACAGTAAATCATTCCTTTTAGGTTCCCTTTGGTTTTGTGTTAGTAATTAGCTGAACTTCAAACATCAAACAAAGTTTAAATTGTGTGTGATTATTACTATAATACAATTAGCACGCTCAGTGAATCAGTCGAAATGTAAGAGTCAGGCTTATGTTTTGTTTTTGTGGGTTATATTGTTTTTATTTTTGTAAAGTTTTACAGTTTAATTTAAATTTAAATATTAGCTTTAATTTTAAAGTTGCACGTTTAACCGTACCATGAGGGGATAGTGCCTGCGACTAAACCTGTGGATAAATTAATGCAACAAACCATGATTTAACTCTGTTATCAGCCTCTTTTAAGTTTGAGATAAAACCAGAATTAGCCATACGTTTCCACACAGCTATCATACATCAGTTACTTTTGATCTGGATTTTGCAGCAGAGTAACACATGTTAACTTTTCTATCTATACAGGGAGTGCAGAATTATTAGGCAAGTTGTATTTTTGAGGTACTTGGACGCGTGTGATGGAGCATTGTCCTGCATGAAAATCATGTTTTTCTTGAAGGATGCAGACTTCTTCCTGTACCACTGCTTGAAGAAGGTGTCTTCCAGAAACTGGCAGTAGGACTGGGAGTTGAGCTTGACTCCATCCTCAACCCGAAAAGGCCCCACAAGCTCATCTTTGATGATACCAGCCCAAACCAGTACTCCACCTCCACCTTGCTGGCGTCTGAGTCGGACTGGAGCTCACTGCCCTTTACCAATCCAGCCACGGGCCCATCCATCTGGCCCATCAAGACTCGCTCTCATTTCATCAGTCCATAAAACCTTAGAAAAATCAGTCTTGAGATATTTCTTGGCCCAGTCTTGATGTTTCAGCTTGTGTGTCTTGTTCAGTGGTGGTCGTCTTTCAGCCTTTCTTACCTTGGCCATGTCTCTGAGTATTGCACACCTTGTGCTTTTGGGCACTCCAGTGATGTTGCAGCTCTGAAATATGGCCAAACTGGTGGCAAGTGGCATCTTGGCAGCTGCACGCTTGACTTTTCTTGCATTATGCATTGAGTATTTCCTTTTCAGTCACCTTTCTCACTCACTATGTGTTAATAGACCTCTCTCCATTAAATCACACTTGTTATTAGTCTCTGTCTCTCTTCCACAACATGTCTTTATCCTGTCTTCCTTCTCTCACCCCAACTGGTCGCAACAGATGGCCACGCCCCTCCCTGAGCCTGGTTCTGGAGGTTTCTTCCTGTTAAAAGGGAGTTTTTCCTTTCCACTGTCGCCAAAGTGCTTTCTCATAGGGGGTCATACGATTGTTGTTTTTTTTCTCTGTATGTATTATTGTAGGGTCTACCTTAGAATATAAAGCACCTTGAGGCGACTGTTGTTGTGATTTGGCGCTATATGAATAAAATTGAATTGAACTGAATACTTGTGTAATTACCTCAAATACCTGTGCAATTTGCATACTGTAATTACTGTAGTTATTTTTGATTAGATCAGTTATAAAGAGGAGTTTATGATGTTTGAAGAGATATGTGGCTGTTTAAAAAAACAATAAAAACAAAAGCCATACCAATACTCACCGTAACTGAAAAACATTCTGAACTTTTGAGGCCACATCAGCCTGGCTGTTCAAACAGATGTTGTCTGTGTTCCATCGCTGATCCTTTGAGGGGGTCACAAAGTCTTGCTCTGCACGTCACTGAGTTGGAACTTGGCTCGCTCTTGTTGGAGGAGGGCGCTCTTTCACCCCACCACCCCACCATTTTTTTTTTTTATTCCAATACATCTGTACGTTGAAAGGCCAGAACATGTCATACATTGTCTTCCTCAGCGTCAACCTGGAAGTCTTTTAACCCTTTGGGTGATTGCTGGGGTTCTGGAATCCCCTTGCAATGGCTGACATGAACCCAAGTGGCATGACCTTCAACCTTAACTGCTGTCTGGGTTGTCAACTTTACCTGAAATTGTCACTGCTTTAAGCTGGTTCTCTGTTGAGCTTTAGTCAGAGGCTTTATTTTTTAGTCTTGGCTACTGCATCAGTATCTTTTCCACTAGAAGGGAAAACTTCTACACAATTTAAGAACATGTCAACAAACACCAAGCAATATTTTACTTTCAGTTTTTTCCTTGAGTTCAGCCAGCCACAAGTTTTCAAGCCAGCAACAGATTTCATTGAATCAGTTAAAAAATATTGTTTCCATAATGTTTCAAAATCCTGTATCATCTGATGTGTTTATCCAGAAATGTTCTGTAAATGGTGACTGATAGGGACTGGTATCGAGGCCGATACCCGATACCGGTATCGGCCTCGATACCACATTTTCTAAAGTACTCGTACTCGTTAAAAGTCCCCCGATAGCGAGGACCGATACCACGGTCTGAGACCTGTCTATGTTTGAGCGGCATGTAAGGGGTTAATCACAGGCGCCGAGTGCCCGCCCCCAGGCCCCGGCTGCAGCTCGGAGCTGGGAGAAGGTGAGGCGAGACAAGTCAGCCGTGTGGAACTATTTCAAAGTGAACGAAGACACGAAAACAAAGGCGGACTGCAAATTGTGCTCAGCGAAATTGTCCAGAGGAGGCTCAGAAGGTAGCGCATTTAACACAAGTAATTTAATCAAGCACCTAAAATCCCAACACGACAACGAGTACAAAGAGTTTACCCACGCTTATTTACCCATGCTTATTAGCACAGAGGAGCATAGCTGATGCTATAGCAGTGGGACGGAAAATAGTTGGGCATTTTAAACATTCCACCTTAGCCTACTCCCGCCTCGAGCACATTCAGGGACAGCTCAACCAGCCAATAAAGAGACTGCAGCAGGACGTACAGACGCGCTGGAACAGCACGTATTACATGCTCCAGTCCCTCATTGAGCAAAAGCGAGTGCTGGGCGTGTATGTGTCCGAGCACGAACTCCCTGACTATCTCACCGCTCACCAATGGGCTCTTATGGAGACGACTGTTGCCATCCTCGCCCCCTTTGAGGAACTAACTAAAAAAGTGAGCAGCTACGACGCACTAGCCTCTGATGTCATCCCAGCTGTGACTGTGCTAGTGAGACTTCTAAACAGAGAAACAGACGCGGACCACGACAATGAAAGCAACCTTACTGGCAGCTGTCAAGAAGCGCTTCAGTGACGTCGAGACCAACCCACTGTACTTCATCTCCACCATACTCGACCCAAGGTAAAGTCTGTGTGCTATAGGTATTCAATGATAAACTACAGTACTAAATGTAAAATTATTTTACATCTGAAATATTATATATTTGTAACTAAAATACACAAATACAAATGTATGCAATATATATAATATGAAATACATTTCCCTTATTATTACCAGAAAGTCAAATGGCTGGCATTTGTCACAGTGGTTTAGGGGAAACTAAAATCAGTCCTATTTTTCCACATATTAATACATTTATGAATTTTGTGCAGGTATAAAGATCGCTTCTTCTCCAACAACACTGCTCCAGAGGCCAAGCTACACCTGAAGCAGGAGCTGCAGATGATGTCCAGAGCTGAGGCAGAGGGGAGTCGGGCAGAAGCTGCAGAACCTCCTGCTAAACTGTTCCTCAAGGCCCAGGCCAGCATTAGCAGCAGTCTGGACACTGTATTTGACGAAATCGCTAAGGAGCAGCCCCAGGCAGCACAGCCGCTGGCAGCAGGTGCTGCCATTGAGCTCGACACATACCTCGGAGAGGCCCCAAGCCCTCGTGAAGACAGTCCTCTGAAGTACTGGGCTGTCAACAAAATCAGGTTCCCCACTTTGGCTAAAATAGCCCGTAAATACCTCTCAGCCCCATGTAGCAGTATGGAAAGTGAAAGGCTTTTTAGCTCAGTGTCACACATTATAGATGAAAACAGAAACAGGCTGACTGCTGATAATGCAGAAAAGCTACTTTTCTTAAAAAAAACAAACCTGCCACTCACTTTTTCTCTCCATTAAGTGAGTCATCTTAGACTTGATGTTAATACCTACCTCAGTTGCACTGACTGCTACAGTTCTATGTTGGTGGATGTTGTTAGTTTATTCAAATATTGTGCACTAAATAGCAAAGATGTTTATTAATGCCCCTTGTGTTGTCCAAAGCGGCAGAGTTTACAATAAACTGAAAACAATACTTGAGTTGCACTGTCACTGTTTAAATTTTTTTTTTCATAATTATTTATTCTGTAATATGTTGCATACAACATGCTCTTCATTTTAAATAAATGTTCTTAATTCCAAACCAGTCCCTTGTTTTTTTTGTTGTTTTTTTTTGTTAAATTATAGGACTAAAGCTGTTACCTGTAAATTTAAATCATGTTTTTATTAAGTACTCGGTATCGGCGAGTACTGAAATGCAAATACTCGTACTCGTTTCCAAAAATGTGGTATCGGTGCATCCCTAGTGACTGATCTTCACTTGCTTGTTTTAATGCTACAAGCTCAGCAACTCAAGAACATTGCCTTCATATTGTAAATCTCTTGTGATGTTCAATCAGCAGCATCTCTATTCTGCCCTCCCTGTACGTTGATGCCCAGTTTGACAGATAGATAAACAGTTCTTCAAAAGGAGAAGCAAAATCTTCTAGTTGTCATTGGAGGGTTTATTTTTCTCCCTAATGAAGGCACTGTAAAACTACAAACATAAGAAAAAACACATTAAAACATACATTTGGAATATAGAACCATTTCACATCACTTGCTTAACATGAACACAGAATATAATCATACTTACAAGCATATATTTCTCATGCTCCAGTACAGTCAACTTCGGAGCTAATAACCTTTGTCCTGGTATCAATTTAGCCAGACTCCATTAACTTTTTCTATATTTACTAGAGAAGCTTCCTCCTCCTAGTGGGGTGGTGGAGCTACTGCATCCCAGCAGTGGCAGCACAATCTCAGTCATCTCACAAATTTGATTGACACTAAGTTTATTGCCTGAACACTGGCTAGTAGCACCAGAGTCTACTATTAATTTAACTCTGAAACCTGCAGAGTTAACTCCCTCTATCAACAGTGTCTGTTAAGTTTTTCCTTTTTAACAGTGACGAGAGATATGGCCATGTTTATGAGTGTAAGCTGGTCTTCATAGTTTGTGTGTATGTTAGTAGGTGTGAAGTGAAGTGAGTGAAATTTTCACCACTGTTGTTTTCCCATCTTCATACTCTACCAAAAGTTACAATTACATACACACAGAGGTAAGACAGAGGTTAGATGAGGTGAAACAAATTTTTCCATCACACAATAAAAATGTTATTCATTTAAAAATGTGGTTAATATTAGATAACTGATCATTTGTACAAACATGGTACAGATGGTTCAAAATTTTTAAAAAGGTATTGAGCAGTACAAATGTGACATGACTGGAAGATGTGACAGTTAAAGGTTTCCTAAAAAATGTTACAAGTGTTACAGTGTTTATTTTCTTTCTTTACCCTAACTCTGACTCCAGGACAGTTAGAGAGGCACAGTTTCACTCATTGTGTTTTTTGTGTTTTAGTCAAGTTTCAACTAAGAAAAAACAGAAGATTACAACATGATCAAAATTCAACTGTAATACGAATTTTGTTATTGATCATTGATAGTAATACTGTGATATTTCTTCAGCACATTTCTGCTCTACTTGAACACTCAAAGCACTTCATACAACAAGTAAAACACAGTGGAGCTTTATACCTGACAGTAACTGTTCTAAATGCATATATAATGGAAAGTACTAATACTTGAAGTTTATTTCATTCTTAAAACATTTTGAATCTTGTATATTTTCTCATTTGTTACAGAACACCAACTCAGGATTGTTGTGTTTGGAAAGAGTGATGACAAAAAGGTAGCTCTGGGAAACCTCGTCATTGGAAAAAAGATGTTTCAAGTACCAAGATTAATGGCAACCAAACACTGTGAGATTGCGAGTGGTGAGTGGAACAAAAATCCAGTAACAGTAGTGAAAACTCCAGACATCTTCAGCCTGCCTGTGGAAAAAGTGAGACAAGAGATGGAGAAGTGTGTTGATGCATGTTCTCCTGGACCAAATGTTTTGCTACTGTTAATGAAACCTTCTGAGTTCACTGATGAGGACAGAAAAACTCTGGAGTTCATTCTGAGCTTATTTGGTCAACATGCCTTTAACCACTCAATGGTCATCGTGAACCATGATGAAGAGACAAAATATAAATCTGTGGAAAAACTCATAATGAACTGCAAACAAAGGCAACACACATTCAATCTTGACAACAAAGAGCCTTCAGGACATGACCTACAAAAACTGATGCGTGAAATAGAAAAAATTGTGAGTGAAAACAGAGGAGGATATCTAACTCTAAATGAAGATGCTGATCATGTGACAGTGTTTAACAAATCCAAACCCCCTTTAAACCTGGTTCTGTGTGGGAGGAGAGGAGCAGAGAAGACTTCAGCAGCCAAGGCCATTTTAGGTCAGACAGAGCTTCATTCAGTCTCCAACTCATCAGAGTGTGTTAAACATCAGGGAGAGGTGTGTGGACGTTGGATTTCCCTGGTGGAGCTGCCTGCCTTGTATAGAAAACCTCAGGAGGCAGTGATGGAGGAATCACTCAGGTGTATCTCCCTCTGTGATCCTGAGGGTGTCCATGCCTTCATCCTGGTCCTACCTGTGGCTCCCCTCACTGATGAAGACAAGGGAGAGTTAGAGACCATCCAGAACACATTCAGCTCTCGAGTCAATGATTTTACCACGATTCTGTTCACTGTGGACTCAGATCCTACAGCTCCAGCTTTTGTTAACTTCATAAAGGAAAACCAGTGCATCCAGAAGCTCTGTGAGAGCTGTGGAGGAAGATCTGTTGTTCTCAACATGAAAGACAGACAGCAGATCCCAGAACTGTTGAATCAAGTGGAAAAGATGAGACCAGACAAAAATAAACAATTCTGTTATACAACATTAACATTTGTATTTGGAAAAATGGATCAAATTTCACAAGAGCAGACAAAAATATTTTCTCTACAGGAAGAGCTTAATAAGATGAGGTCAAACGTCACAGTCACTGGTAAGTAAGCTGTACCTGATATTTACTGTCCTCTCACTGTGATACTCTGATATGTATTTCATTATCAACAAATAGCTCTTAACACTAATTTAATCCCATACATGTTTCTTTTATAGGTGATGATGAGATCATGAACACAGAGCCTCTCAGGATTGTCTTGATAGGAAAGACTGGCTGTGGAAAGAGTTCTTCAGGAAACACCATTCTAGGAGAGAAAAAGTTTAAAGCTGCATCAGCCCAACAGTCAGTAACTACAGACTGTCAGAAAGTACACGGTGAGGTGGACGGTCGTCCTGTTGTTGTTGTCGATACTCCTGGTCTGTTTGACACAACTCTGTCAAATGAAGAGGTCAGTGAGGAGTTGATAAAATGTGTCAGTCTTCTGGCTCCAGGACCACATGTCTTCCTGTTGGTGATACAGATCGGCAGATTCACAAAAGAGGAGAAAGAAACAGTAGAACTGATCAAGAAATTCTTTGGGAAGAATTCGGAGAAGTTCACCATTGTTCTTTTCACCGGAGGAGACAATCTGCAAAATGATGATCAGACCATTGATGAGTACATTAAAATAAGTGATAATTCCTTCAAGAAGCTGCTCTCTGACTGTGGAGGAAGATACCATGTGTTCAATAACCGTGAGAAACAAAACCGCACACAAGTCAGTGAGCTGATAACAAAGATTGACACCATGGTGAAGTACAGTGGAGGAAGCTGCTTCACCAATGAGATGCTTCAAGAAGCTGAAGCTGCGATACAGAAAGAAATGCAGAGGATCCTGAAAGAGAAAGAAGAAGAAATGCAGACAGAAAGAGAACAACTTGAACGGAAACATGAGGAAGAAAAGAAGAACTTGCAAAGAAGAATGGAAAAACAGAGAGCTGAAATTGAAGAAGAGAGAAAACTGAAAGAGAAGCAGCTTCAAGAAATGGAGGAAAACATCAAAAAGGAGAGAGAGCAGAGGAAGAGAGAGCAAGAACTTAGAGAAGAAGAAGAAGAGAAAAGAAAAATGCAGGAAAAACGTCAACAACAGGAGTGGGAAAAAGAAAGAGAAGCTATGGAAAAAAAAATCATGTCAGAATCAGAGGAAAAGGAAACCATTGACAGAAAACTGGAGGAGAGTCAAAAAGAGATGGAAGAAAAACGAGAGCTTTGGGAGAAGGAAAGAAAAGAGTGGTGGGAAAAACGGCATCGAGAAGATGAACAGAGACGCGAGGAAGAGAGAGAGAAACTGAAGAAGCTTCAAGAAGAGTACGAACAGGAAAGAGAAAAATCTGAAAAGAAAAGAAAAAAAGAAGCTCAACTAAAAAGAGAACAAGAAGAGAAGGAGCGAAAAGAATTAGAGGAAAACTACAAGAAGGAAATGGAGGATATGAAAAAGATTTATGAAGAGGACGCCAGAAAACAAGCTGAAGAGTTCAATCAGTTCAAAGAAAAATACACCAAAGACCTTGAAGCCCTGATGTTAAAACATGATAAGGAGCTGGAAGCTCTGGAGCAACAGTATGAGACAGAAATGCAACAGAAACAGGAAGAACACACCAAAGAGTACAAGAATTTAGAGGCACTTTCAAGTCACAAAGAAGAAACACTGAAAAATGAGAACAAGGCAATCGAAGACCAAAAAAAGAAAAAAGAAGAGGAAATCAAAGCCCTGAAAGAAAAACATCAAAAGGAAAGGGGTGGATATCTTGACTGGGACGTCATAAAAGTCAAAACGTGTACCATCAGCTAATGTTCTTCTGTTGCTGTAACAATAAATGTTATTCACTGATACTAGTAACTGATCAGCATGTAACCCAGCAGTATCTACAGGCCTCGGTCATACACAAGTGCATCATGTAGCCATGTTCACATTCTTGGCTTTTTTTTATTTTGCATGTTCTCCAGTTTGTTTGACTGTATGTTAGAGGTTTCTTAGCTTTTTAGAATAACAACAAATAACATGATTCCAGAATTATCAGCAGGTAAACTGAGATAAAAAACAAAACTTTAAAAACAGTATAAAATGAGGTTTTGGAAACTACCAAAATTATGTCTTCTTTACAATCATTCAGAGGCCTTTATATTATTTACAGGCTACTAAATGTGTTTTTTTTTCTATATTTTGACCTTTATATTCATTTTGTATTTTCAAAGGTAGACTCTTTCATGACTAAGTTGTATTTTTTTAGTGCAGTTTGAGTTGATTTTAATTCAGAGTTGCTGTTATGATATAATGATAGAAGCTGCAAACATTTCCATTAACAGTCACAATATCATGTCAAATTCTCATTTTCCAGTTGTTAATGGTGAATTCTATCATTTTGAATTTTTGTGATTTGTTTTTTTATGTATTTGAGGTAAATTCTTTCCTTTGTAACAAATTCATTTATTGCTGAAACTATGTTAAGATAAATGCGCTAATCATTATAATAAAATCTTATGGTCAACAGTTAGTGATGTGCGATACCACTGATTTCCTTTAAGATCCGATACCAACTAAAATTCTGGGTGGTATTGATGATACTGATCCAATACTGATACGTTGCACAAAAACTTATTGTTTTATTGTATTTCAAATTATAGTTTCATAATCATTACAGGACATCAGACTACTTGTTCTTATTGCTTAATAATGCAGAATTATCATATAGAAATAAAAACCCTTAAGTTGTGCGCTATTAAATTAAATTAAATTTTATTTTTATAGCGCCCAATCACATGATTTTGTATAACCTTTGCATGCTTAGATTAAGTATGTGTATGTGTCAGTATGACCTAGTAACAAAAAACTGCTTAGCTAGCTGTAACAATGTTTTACTATGTTATCTACTAACTGGTTTGCCCGATGAAACTCTGGGCCAGCGCCAGGAGCTTCCTGGGAAAAGACAGCTCTTTCTGTGTTGCAGACCTTATTTACAAAAATTCATGACACATTGCCACAACACCTCACTGTCTTGCCACATGTATCGCAAACCATGTCTTGGCTCTTTGTAGAGGTAAAATACCTCCACACATGACTTTGTTTATACTCAGCCGTTGTTATGAGTGCACACGTCAAGGGGCTGCGACACCTTTATGCAGCCATATTTCGCATATGACTAAGAAAGGCGGAAGAGGAAGTAGTTCCTTCCAAGTTTTCCTGTTAATGAAAAACTACAAATTTACCCCAAATTACTAAAATATCGATATTTTAATATGACAATTGATTCTAGAACATAAAAAACTGGTATCGGAGGAATCGATATTCCAATATCGATCTGCACACCACTATCAACAATATCAAATGTTTCCCTGAAATTTAAAACACATTTTACTTAAAATCTGAAAAAAGGGAAATAAATATTGGAATTGATGCATCATTTTTCTACTACAGGAATTTAATTTTTCCATGTTTTTCACAAGTTTTTGCTTTTATAGAAATATACAGGGCGGGCCATTTATATGGATACACCGTAATAAAATGGGAATGGTTGGTGATATTAAAGTCCTGTTTGTGGCACATTAGTGTATCTGAGGGGGCAAACTCCTCAAGATGGGTGGTGACCATGGTGGCTAGGGATGGGTATCGTTTAGGTTTTATCCGATACCGGTGCCAAACCGGTACTTTTGAAACGGTGTTCAAACCGGTGCTTAAAGAATGGAGAACACAAAATTGGTCCAAAAACCTGTCATGTTCAGCTGTTTTTTTGTAAAAAGATAACAATGTTAGCCTTTTCTGCAGCTATGGGGCACATATGGTATCACTCTTGGCTGGAAGCAGTGCTTAAACAATGGAAAAAACACAAACTTTGTCCAAAAACCTCTCATGTTTAACTGTTTTCCATCTTTTCTTTGGGCATTTTAGCCTTTTTGGCCAGGGTGAAGGGAGTATCTGCCATCAAACAAGAAGACAGCCGCATGTAGCTATGTTGATGTTTGCTAGTTCACCTTACATGCATTAATTTAATAACGTGGTTAGCCTACTCAACGTAAATTACACACGAACAACATTAAGCTACTCACGCAGAGAAGAACGGCTGTTGCTGCCATCATCATCCGTCATCATTTCTGCTACACTGGCAGGGCTAGGGGCCAGGACTCTACTCTTTGGGGGATGTTGTTTAACTCCGGGTCCGATAACAGGCACCACACCCGCAGTAGATGTGCACGGTGTGAGGTCTCGCAGCAAGCTATCAAATACGGCGCATTTCTCGGCTTTTAAAAAAAACACTATGCGTCGCCAGGTGTTTCATCGGATTTGAGGTGTTACCTCCTTTGACAGTATCACCTTAAAGCACTTGTTGCAGGCTGCTGAGTTTGCATCTTTTGCTGTGAAGTACAACCAGACTTTTGACCGCTTCGCCTTGGGCATTTTAGCTCTGCTCTAAAAGAACGTATGTACCTGGACCCGCCTACTATCCTCGGAAACGTAAAGTGATTGGCTAGAATCTAAAGTGTGTCACAGCTCAGGAAAAAAAAGCACCAAAATAAAGCACCGAAATGTGCGCTGCTTTTCGGTCTGGTTACTACTGTTTATGGCACCGGATACCGGTACCCATCCCTAATGGTGGCCATTTAGAAGTCGGCCATCTTGGATACAACTTTTGTTTTTTCAATAGGAAGAGGGCCATGTGACACATCAAACTTATTGGTAATGTCACAAGAAAACCAATGGTGTGCTTGGTTTCAACGTAACACGTTTCTGACCACCTTTAAAATGTGTTCAATGTGCTGCCCACTGTGTTGGATTGTCAATTAGGGGTGGGTTTTTATAATCGATTTATCGATTAAAATCGATTCTGGCTTGGATAACGTGAAATCGATTCATTAACATCCTGAATCGATTTTTTAATATAAATTCATTATGCCTGAAATGCCAGAATCTCTGGTGAAATCTCACAAAATTTCAACAACCAGCAAACAGCTAAGACAGTAAATGAGAGCAGGTACACGGATTCTGCACAAAGACAAAAACACACAGCGCTGACCCGTGGATCAGAATCGCCTTTCTCACCTGACGGCACGGACACGGTCGGGGCTGAAAGCTGACAGCTCGCTGATTCTGATCTGTCGGCGGGTCCGCGCTGTGTTTATGTCCTTTTTGCGCTGATTCTAAAGCTGTTAGTTTTATCTCTCTCCAAACAATATTGACCGAACCAGCAGCAAAAGAAGATCCAAACTACGCTTCACATAAACATCGTCATGAATTCCCTCTGACTTTTATTGTTTTGCTTCCACCAGGATAAAATCACACGTCATGCACAGCTCTCTCTCGCTCTCTCTCTGTACTTCAAGAACAGTTTCCCGTCTAAAAATCTGTTTTCTGCATTATTATTATTACTGCAGAATATTTTTATAAAATCCCAGGCCAGGAAAACCACCTTCATGTCTTTCTGTGTTTTATCTTCAGCTACTTTGACACAAAGACATCTGCTGTGACGCTCACACCTTTGATAAAGTCTTGCGAGTGTCAGCTTCCTTTTTATAGATACAAAAACATGTAAATATACTGATCTGAATTATAATATTTCTGACTGTCAAAATTTCCCAGATTCAAATCGAATTGAATTGAATCGTGGATCGAATCGATTCGGGACCTTGTGAATCGGAATCGAATCGATTCTAGAAATCATTGACGATACCCAGCCCTATTGTCAATGCAACCCTCTTCTCCCACTCTTCACACACTGATAGCAACACCGCAGGAGAAATGCCAGCACAGGCATCCAGTATCCGTAGTTTCAGGTGCTGCACATCTTGTATCTTCACACCATAGACCTGCCTTCAACCGTAATGTGATGGTGCACCATCTTGCTGGAAAAACTCAGGGAACGTACCAGCTTCAGTGCACAAAGAGGGAAACACATCATCATGTAGCAATTTCAAATATCCAGTGGCCTTGAGGCTTCCATTGATGAAGAATGGACCCAATATCGTTGTACCCCATATACCACACCAAACCATCACTTTTGTTGTTCCAACAGTCTTGGAGGGACCCATCCAATGTGGGTGTAGCCTGGTCTCAAATATCTATTTTAGACCCTACAGGTTAAAGGGATATAAATATTGTCATGTAAAGACTTTATTGTAAATATTTCATATATGTGTTTAAAAGACAAAAAAAGAGTTTAAATGCATTAAAAACGTGTCTAAAATCACAATAAATAGAAGTCAATCATAACTTAAGTGTTCATGGAGTTATAAGTTACAAGAAAACCAAAGGTTTGTTATCTAATGTGAAACAAGGAAAACTTTGTATTTGCTGCAAGTTCTTTTACAAGTTCATTTTAGGTTGTCAATCTTGTATTTTCTTGTATCCCATTGGTTGATGTAAACCTATTGTCCAATCAGACATAAGGAAGGCGGGATCTAAGCGAGGAGGAAGGAAAAAACAAATAGTTATGTCTATAACTTCTGTTCCCTGAAGGAGAGGAACGAGGTACAACACATAAGTATGGGATATCACACCCTCGCGTGTCCTGGCTGAAGAAACCTTTAATCACGCCTTTAAGGCAGATGACGTGTGATGACACGCGCACGGCCCCGCCTGCACATATAGCCACTGTCATCACAGTCATCCCTCAGTTCGATAGCCGCTCTTCTCCGAGCCAAACTGCTCAGTGGGGCCACCTTGTGTTGTACCTCGTTCCTCTCCTTCAGGGAACAGATGTTATAGACATAACTATTCGTTCCCTTTCAGTCGATTCACTCGGTACAACACATAAGTATGGGACATATATACACGCCCCACAGAGCAGCCACCGAACCGGAATCAGACCACCACATCCTTAGTGAGTGGTAGACCCAGCAGAAAGGACAGCATGAGCCACCGAAGGGGCTGTAACGACCAACCAATAAAACCGCACAAAAGTGTGCATTGATGCCCAACTAGCTGCCCCACAAATATCAGCTACAGGCACCCCTTTAAAAAGAGCCTATGAGGTTGCCATCCCCCTGGTGGAATGAGCTCTTACCCCGTGGGGCAAAGCAAGACCACCGGTGCCGTATGCCAGTGAGATAGCTTCTATAATCCAATGGGACAGCCTCCGTTTGGACAGAGCTCTACCTCTATTTGGATCAGCGAAGCAGACAAACAGCTGGTCACATAAACGCACATTCTGAGTGTGCTCAATGTAGGTGCGTAGCACACACATTGGACAAAGAGAATGCATCCTCCTCTGCTCCTCAGATGCAAAAGGAGGGGAGCAAAAGCTCAGCAACTCAAACTCCATTGAGCTAGAAGATGCAGGCATGATCTTGGGAAAATAGGCAGCATTTGGACGCAATACGACCTTGTGGCCATCAGAAGAGAACTGTGTGCAGGAGGGATGCACAGAGAGCGCATGAAGGTCACCCACTCGCTTTGCCGAAGCCAAAGTGAGAAGTAATGCAGTCTTATATGAAAGAAATTTCATATCCACAGACTCAATGGGTTCAAACGGGGGGCTACAAAGGGCCTCCAGCACCAAAGACAAGTCCCAAGCAGGGACACTGGACTTAAGCACGGGCCTCAGCCGGCGAACTCCTTTCAGAAAACGTATGGCGAGGGGATGTGCACCTAGTGTCACCCCGTCAAAGCCAATATGACAGGCAGATATAGCTGCTAAATAAACCTTAATTGTCGAAAATGAAAGGCCCTTATCCAGCAGCTCCTGCAGGAATGTCAAAACATCCACAATAGAGCACTGAAATGGGAGAATGTGGCGGTCCTGGCACCATTGCTCGAAGGCTTGCCATTTGTAAGCGTACAAGCCTCTAGTAGATGAGGCCCTAGCACTCTGAATTGTCGCTATCACACTAGGTGGCAAACCCTTAGCAATCAAGTTTAACCTCTCAGCAGGTAAGCATGAAGGCGCCACAGATCTGGGCGCGGATGAAACGCTTCTCCTCCCGCCTGAGAGAGGAGATCCCTGCGGAGAGGAAGCTGCCAAGGACTCGCTGCTAGCAGGCTGATTATCTCTGCATACCACGACCTTGTGGGCCACCAAGGGGCCACTAGAATCAGAGAGAGGGGGAATGCCGACGCACTCTCTCTAGAACTGGAGATATCATTTCCACTGGGGAAAATGCATACAGGAGCACGTCTGGCCATTGGTGCGCTAGCGCGTCCAAGCCCAAGGGTGCATCGTGGTCGATTATGGAGAAGACCAGGGGGCAGTGAGTATTTACCCTGGAAGCAAAAAGATCTATTTGCGCCTTGCCAAATAGGTCCCAAATCTGAGCCACTATTAAAGGGTGTAACCTCCATTCTCTCACCAGAGGACCCCCCTGGAGAGAAGGTTCAGGTGGCCCGGGACATGGGTGGCTCTTAGAGACAGAAAATGAACACTGCACCATAACAGCAGAGAGCGAGACAGGAGCAGCCCGGGCTCCCTCCAAGGACTGAGAGCTAGCATGCAAGACGCAGTTACCGGCAGCCTCCTCCGGAGGTGACGCGATGTACACAAATGGTGAGAGAGAGTCCAGCGTTGAAACGCTCTCATTTTTAACAGTCCAAGTGGCACTACGGCAATCATAGATGCCATCATGCCCAACAAGCTTAATATCGTCTGGAAACGCAGTCTGCGTCCCAACTGAAACTGAGCGAGGCAGCGATGAAACGTGGCCACTCTGTGCTCCGACAAACATGCGCGGCTGGAAAGCGAGCATATTTCCAAACCGAGAAAAGTAATCTGCTGACTCGGGATTAGTGAGCTCTTTTGAAAGTTCACAGAGAACCCCAGTGTCTGAATGTGTGACAAAACCAGCGACAGCTGTGTCTCCACCTGCTCTCTGGAGCAAGCTACGAGAGCCCAGTCGTCTAGGTAGGCTAAGATGCGGATTCCTCTCTCTCTGAGGGGCGCTAGCGCTGCCTCGGCACATTTCGTAAAGGTGCGAGGAGCGAGCGACAGCCCGAACGGCAGAACTAGGTATTCGTAGGCTACGCCCTCGAATGCAAACCTCAGAAACTGCTTGTGTTTCGGGTGTATAACCACATGAAAATAAGCATCTGTTAGATCGATTGTTGCAAACCAATCTCCCGGGCCGACCGCATTCAAGAGCTGTCTGAGTGTTAGCATCTTGAACCTGTACGTTCGTAGATACGTGTTCAAGACTCGCAGGTCGAGGATGGGACGAAGCCCTCCCCTTTTTTCGGAACAACAAAATAACGGCTGTACCAACCTTTGTCTGTCTCCGAAGCGGGGACCACTCGTATTGCTCTTTTCTGCAATAGCGCCTTTATTTCCTCTCTGAGTATCATGGCCGCCTCGGTGTTGACAGTCGTGTTTACGACTCTTTGGAAACGAGGCGGCTTGACCCGGAACTGCAACCGGTAACCCATGGTAACGGTTCGCAGCACCCACGGAGAGGGGGCGCAAGCGCGCCATCGAGGGAAGTGAGCAGCCAGCCGGCTGACCTGCAGCACCGTCGACGGGGCGTTGTCGCCCCCCAGTGTGTCTGCAGGGGACTGCATCACCTGCCTGACCTGGCTCATTCTGCCTGCAGGCTGAGCATTTGATTGTTTGAGAATAAACAACACTCTTTATTGATTGTAACATGGAAACATGTACATTTATACATTTTGTTGGAGGCACCTTTTCTGGGGCACAACAATGAAAAACAGCGGGAACACTCGATGTGGTCACCTGAACATTTAACACACCTGAACAGGGAGTTACCTGAGGCATTTTGTGTGCAGGGGTTTTGTGCTTGGGAGACAGTGTTAGGAAAGTGCAGCGCCTTCTGGGGCTGACAACCTGAACAGAACTTAAGCTGGACCCCCTCTCCACTCGAAACCATAGCTAAGAGGGCTGAGGCTTCTTCCTCCTGGGCGTCGGGTCCCGCTGGGGGCCCGAGGGTGGGCCTTTGCTCCAGGCCGACTGGCGTGGAGCTCGGGCCGGAGGATGTGCTCTCCCTGGCGGCACACCCACTTCAGCAGTGGGCGCCGGTCTCTTGCCAGTTGGCAGAGGAGCGGCGGGCCTGTGAGAGCTAGCTGCGGGCTTGGGCTGACGTCTGGGGATGATGTCGCGCAGAGCTTCCGTCTGCTTCTTCCTCAGATCGAATCTAGCCTGAATGGCTTCAAGTGAATGTCCGAATAACCCAGCCGCAGACACTGGTGCGTCCAGATATACAGCCCTGTCCCTATCCGGGACGTCAGAGAGGGTCAGCCACAGGTGCCTCTGCGCCACTACTGTCGAAGCCATCCCTCTGCCCAGGGAGAGCGCTGCACAGCGAGACGCACGGAGGATGTAATCTGTGGCGACTCTGACCTTGTTAAGAAGAGGTGCCAGCGGGATGTCATCAGGAACCAGCGATCCGAGCTCCGTCAGGCACATTGCCTGGTACGTCTGGAGCATGGTGACAGAGCTCATGGCGCGAGCAGTGCCGGCCTGAGCTCGATAAATCTTCTCCAGCTGCGAAGCAGAGAATCTGCAGTGCTTGGACGGCAGAGTTGCGGGGCCACCGACACCATGGTTATGGGACGGGGCCAGATAAGCAGCCAGAGACGGCTCCATAGGGGGTGGGTTAGCTAAGCCAGCCCCCTCGGCGCCGTCCAATTCCATGTACTGTCCATAGCCGGGCACATTGACGCGGGTAGACAGAGGTTTGTCCCATGATGCTGTTAGCTCGCAGCGAACGTCTGGGAACATGGGAAGGCAGTTTTTGACCGTTGCGGGCTCCGGTGGGAGGAAAAACCCCGCGAACCGCGACGGCTTCTGAGCTGGCGGAGGAGAGGGCCAGTCCACCTGCAGCTTCTCAGCAGCACGGTGAAACAGGGAGAAAAGAGAGATGTCATCGTGGTCAACAGGCGCAGCAGCGGCGGCACATTGGGCCGACAATGAGCTCTCCTGCTCATCCTCCGACAAACCATGGATGTCCAGGCCGATGTCCAGCACGTCATCGTCTTCCTGGGGAGCGCTGGCGGGCTTCAACCCAGGCTGAAGCCCGTCAGCGCTCCTGCATGGTTCCGGCTCGTCATCGGCTAACCCGTCAACATATTCCATGTGGTCAGCCCAGCTAATTGCGGGGACATCGACCGGAAAATCCTCGTCTTCGGACTCGGACGAAGCCGGGGCTCCAGACTCGGAAAGGGGAGGGTCATGCAGTGCGACAGCCGAGCGTCCCAGCACTTTTTCCACAAACGTCACCCGTCTTTCTAGGGTCGAGCGCTGGAGCTGGCGGCAAAACGCACAGGCTTCGGGCTCCGTCAAGGCTCTCCTAGCGTGGACGATCCCCAGGCAGACAGGGCAGGCATCGTGCTGGTCGCAGTCGTGCAAAGAGAAACCGCATCCCTGAGGACAGGGGCGAACAGAAGATTTCTGCTTTGCTCGCTTCGGTTTGGAGTACATTCCAAAACGCAAAGCGAAATGCTGCACAGGAAAAACTTGAAATTAGTGCTCCGCGGGCAGCCTACACACCAACTGCGCGGTGGAGGCTAACACCAACAGGGGCAGTTAAGCTAAGTTCAAGTCGGCAGACAACGGAGCTAACTAGCAGTAGCTAGCTAGCCACACTCAGCAGAGGTGTTCTCAGCGAGGTGAAGAGCGTAAGAACTGAGGGATGACTGTGATGACAGCGGCTATATGTGCAGGCGGGGCCGTGCGCGTGTCATCACACGTCATCTGCCTTAAAGGCGTGATTAAAGGTTTCTTCAGCCAGGACACGCGAGGGTGTGATATCCCATACTTATGTGTTGTACCGAGTGAATCGACTGAAAGGGAACACTAACTAAGCTAGTGAGAGTCGGCAGCTGCACATTATCGGAGGTTGTGTACCAGAGCTAACGGGAGAATAGTCAAAACAATAGCCGTGGATGCAGAGTCTACGTTCCTGTTATGGACTGTTTTACCCTGTGATGAGTGAGTACTGAATGTGGAGTTGGTGCTGAGCTTAAACAGAATGTATAAGTACTTAAAATGTATGATGTTAATTGCGAGTTAGCATTTTAGAGCCAGTAATAGCTATGTATGCCGAGTATGTAAGCTACAGATTACTCTATGGAACTAAATAGTAATCTCTAATGCACAGTGGACTGAGAGGAATTCTCTGGACCCCTCTGCTGTGGATAGGATTTCCGTGTGTTTGTCCCAGTGTACTCAGCAGCCCGGGTATGCCGCTAATTCCAACCACGTTGCCGAGTGGAGGCCGCATGGTCACAAACCGAGCCTGCCCCTCAGCTTGCCCTCGCACTTAGCCCAAAGGATTTGTGAGTAGATCTAAGCATGTGCGTTTTGTTTTCTGCTTGTTTAACAAGTGAAGCGGCCATTTGTGTGTTTTCTGGCCCAACGAGCCCGAGCAACGATCAGGCCTGCAACGGTTTCAGTAAATGAGCTCACAAAGGTTACAAAATTTGAACTGAACTTAAAGGGGAGTATTTTGGATAAATGTGTTTCTACAACATTGACTGTGAGTTGTGAAGAGAGAAAATCATCCAATTGAATTGAAAGGAACACTTCAGAACTTGGAATATTGTATTTTTTTTTTAAATTTAAATCATACTTTATTTTGACTAAAGTTCACATTTTGAATTTAAAGTTTTGTGTTGTGTCATAATTATTACTTACAGAGTTTATAAGTGATAACGGTTACTAAAAAGGTAAAAAAGAGGTTTAACATGTTAGATAAATTCATTATTCTTAGTGAAGACTAAACAGAACTCATATCATTTTCACTAAGTGGAGGCACCACCAATATTAAGACTTCTAAGTACAAAGGTTAAAACTGATTAATTATTGTTTCTCCTGTTTACCAGTGAAATTAAGTAACGTACCCAGGGCCCCGCTCATAGTACTATCACCACCTTAACCGAGGGTTAATCCTGAGCTATTTGAGTTGGGTGCTACATGGGTTAGTGTCAGACCAATAGCGGTGGTTTTGTTTGTTAACTTCACCAGTCACATAAAAGTTTGCCATCACTGAACAAAATCTTCTGCGTGAACTGAGGGTCCTGTTCCAAGTTTTGTTTTGCCCATTCTGCAAATTCTGGGCGCCGATCTGGGTCATCCTCGTTGAGATGCTGCAGTAGCTGGAGTTTGTAAGGGTGCCATTTGTGAGTAGCTACACAGCAAATTCAAAAGTGTTAAATGTTTTGGTGTTAATCGTCTTCTTGCAAAAGTAGAGTTAATTTTACTCTAAGTAGAGTCACATTCTTTTAATGTAACTCTGAGGTGTAAAATGATAGTAGTTAAAATCGAGTGTTAAAAATGAGTGTTTCTGTGTCAAATCTGGAGGTGTTACAGTGAAAACATTAACTCTTGACCTCTTAACTCTGAACTCCTACAGGGGCTATGACACCAACAGAGTAAATTCACAGACTCCGCCCCCAGCACGGCTCCAATCGAAGCTGAAGTGAAGCCGTTTCAGAACATTTTGCTCTACATATTTGAGTTGTTTGCCATGCTTGGTAAGTCATTTTTTCAAAGATTGTTTCAATTATTTCTATTAGCTTTTACTTCTGTGGCTCTTTGGAGTTGAGACAAAGCTGTGTGAAAGGCATTAGCCATGTTGCTCGCTGATAGCATAATATTCTGTTTTAGCTAGCTGAAAGGTATTGTTTGCGGGCAAATACCACAGCCTTGGAAAAAGCTTGCATGTGAATTTTCAGTCAAATCTTTGGTCAAATACACCCAAAACAATGTCTAGAATGTGAAATGTTGGTATAATGGTGCTACTTGAAGCCTGAAAATGATCGCCCATAAAAAAAAAAAAAACAAAAAAAAAAAAAACGAGCAAACAGCAGTAGCAGACGTCCTGACTGGATTCTACGTTATCATAGATCCCTCCAGAGTTTTGTGCACACGGTTTAGGTAAAAATGAAAAAGGTTGAGGTTTTACATTTACTTCAGTATTACCTGTTGCCTGTGTCCTTGTCTTTTCGGAAAATACTTTACACAAGTAATGGCTCAAAGAGGATTCCTTTTTTTTTTTTTTTTTTTACTGTGCTGCAATTGTTTACTGGATTATTTGTGCCATTAATTAGTGTCAACTAATTTTTATTCAATCTCCACACAGGATATGCTTGTGAAGATGGAATATGGGGGAGAGCAGAAGTGCATTGAAGTTCCACAAAGTGATGAATGAAGGACATGCATATTGTATTGAAGAAATAAGTGTTGAGAATGCTGTTATTTGCATTTACCAGCTCACCTATGTCAGACCTTTTGATAAACAAAATTCTAATGAAAGTGAGAACATGTATACTGTTACATCTTTCAGAAAATGTTTTGAAATTGTGGTGCACAGTTCAGAATAAATGTTTTTCAAAAACCATTGCGTCTTTTTAGTAAATGTTTATTTCCAAAAGAAATTTCTAGAAGTTCAGAACAGTAAAATTCCCGCTTTTTAGAATGAATTAGAAGATAACTCTTACGTAGTTAAACTAAAATACTCTTTGAGAGTTAATATATAAACTCTTAACACCAAGTGTTAAATTATCAACTCCAGACAGATTTGGTGTTTAACACTAAATCAGAGTTAACGTACCAACTCTCCAAAAAGAGTTAAATTAACACTCTCTGGTGTGGACCCATATAGACACTTTAATAGTGTTGAAATCAAATCCGACAGTATTAATTTGGACATGCTGGATTTGCTGTGTAATATTTGCCGAAGGGATGTTTGACTAATGCCACTCTCCAGTGACATGCGGCGAGTGCTACGCTGTGGGCTCTTGCTGAATGAAGCTAGGACAGCCACTGATGTTTCTTCATTAGTGACAGTTTTCTTGCGTCCACATTTTGGCAAATCCAACACTGAACCAGTTTCACGAAACTCAGCAAGCAGTTTGCTAACTGTAGCATGGGAGATGGGTGGTCTCGTAGGGTGTCTTGCATTGAAATCTGCTGCAATGACCCGGTTACTGCGTTCACCAGATATCAACACAATTTCGATCCGCTCCTCACGTGTTAACCTCTTCGATATGTCAATGGCTGTGAACAAAGAGAAACTTGTAAATAACTCATGAAAGAATAAAGTTATGTTGAAACCAAGCACGCCATTGTTTTTCTTTTGACATTACCAATAAGTTTGATGTGTCACATGGCCCTCTTCCTATTGAAAAAACAAAAGTTGTATCCAAGATGGCCGACTTCTAAATGGCCACCATGGTCACCACCCATCTTGAGGAGTTTGCCCCCTGACATATACTAATGTGCCACAAACAGGACTTTAATATCACCAACCATTCCCATGTTATTACGGTGTATCCATATAAATGGCCCATCCTGTAGAAACCTCAGGAGGCAGTGATGGAGGAATCACTCAGGTCTATCTCCCTCAGTGATCCTGAAGGTGTCCATGCCTTCATCCTGGTCCTACCTGTGGATTGCCTCACTGATGAAGACAAGGGAGAGTTAGAGACCATCCAGAACACATTCAGCTCTCGAGTCAATGACTTCACCATGATTCTGTTCACTGTGGACTCAGATCCTACAGATCCAGCTGTTCTTAACTGTCTAAAGGAAAACCAGGACATCCAGGAGCTCTGTGAGAGCTGTGGAGGAAGATCTGTTGTTCTCAACATGAAGGACAAACGGCACATCCCAGAACTGTTAGATACTGTGAAAAAGATGAGAGTTAAAGAATTTGGGTGCTTCTCCAAGGACACATCAAGGGTCTGATTGTAATAGTGAGGAAGCTTCCAGCTGAACAGAGTGAGGTGGGAGGTGCTGATGGAAATCAGAGCAGAGCGAGAGAACGTAAAATCAGTGAGATGAGTGACGACACAAAGGACGTACCACAGACAGACGTGGAGAGAGTTGTGAAAGAGAAGGATGAAGAGGAGAGATGAAGACCTCAAGAAAAAACACGAGGAAGAGTTAAAAGCTGAAAATCAGTGAGCAGCCTGGACAGAATAAAGAGGAGAGAAAACTGAAAGTAAAGGAGCTGAAGGAAAAAGATGAATCCATCAACAAGGAGCGCAAAGAGAGAACGAGAGGAGGAGACAAGGAGACACAAAAAAACCCAACAAGTGTCAGTTCAGTCAGAAAGAGAACTGAGAGGCAGCTGAGAGGAAGCTGGAGCAGTACAGGACAGATGAAGAAAGAGCGAGATGCTTGGGATATAGAAAGAAAGGAGATCTGGGAGCAATTTCATCAGGAGCAAAAACAGAACCTGGAGGAGGTGAAAGCAAGCCACAGAAAGCTCCAGGAAGAATATCAGTGGAAGAGGAAGAAGTGGACATATTCATGGGTTGTGGCCTTATTGTCATTATTAATAATTTTATTATATTATTGTGTTTACCGCACACACTACAGAGAGTGCAAAGGCAGAGAAGAGCCTGTAGCGTTTGCTAAGATGTAAACTACCCTGATGGAGTTTGTTCAAGCTACTTTAAATAATATTCAAAGATTCAAAGTGTTTATTGTCATGTGTCACAGGAAAAAAATGGGCATTTCTCTGTGCAATGAAATTCTTTCTTTGCTGTCCACCCACAGATGCCGATTAATATATACAATAGAAATAGAACAGATAAAATACAAATAGTACAAATAAATAAATGAAGACAGAAAAGGAGACAAAATATTGAAGTCTGAAACAGATGTGTGCAAAAGAGCTATAGCTTAATATGCTGCCTTAATATGCAGGATGACCTGATGCGCAAAAAAATTACTATTACTGTTCAAAAATAGGTCAGCTGTTCAAGCAGGCAGTGGGGAAGATAAGATAAGATGACCTTTATTAGTCCCACACGTTGGAAATTTGTTTTGTCACAGCAGGAAGTGGACAGTGCAAAAATTCTGAAGCAAAAATTAGAATATAATAAGAATAAATACTGTACACAACTGTTCAGAATAGAATAAAATAAAATACTATATACAGTAGAATGAAATAGAATAAAATATACAATAGGATAAAAATAGTTGTATACAGCATTTGTATTCTGAGTAAAAATACAACAATGCCAGAAAGGAATATTGCACTTAGTGTTATTGCACATGTATGGGTGTGTGTGTTTGATCAGTTAAAGTCTTTGTTGTGGAGTCTGACAGCAGTGGGGAGGAAAGACCTACGAAATCTCTCCGTCCCACACCGTGGGTGCCGCAGCCTGCCACTGAAGGAGCTGCTCAGTGCTGTCACAGTCTCCTGCATGGGGTGGGAGATGTTGTCCAACAGGGATGACAGCTTAGCCACCATTCTCCTGTCACTCACCACCTCCACTGGGTCCAGAGGGCATCCTAGAACAGAGCTGGCCCTTTTGATCAGCCTGTTCAGTCTCTTCCTGTCCCTGGCAGAGATGCTGCCACCCCACCAGACCACACCGTAAAAGATGGCTGAGGCCACCACAGAGTCATAGAAGGTTTTTAGGAGTGGGCCCTCCACTCCAAACGACTTGAGTCTCCGCAGCAGGTACAGCCTGCTCTGCCCTTTCCTGTAGAGGGCTTCTGAATTATGAGTCCAGTCCAGTTTGTTGTTCAGATGAACACCAAGGTACCTGTAGCTGTCCACAGTCTCAATGTCCATACCTTGGATGTTCAGTGGTTGCAGTGGAGGATGTTTGTGCCTGCGGAAGTCTACCACCAGCTCCTTGGTTTTACTGGTGTTGATCTGGAGGTAGTTCAGCTGGCACCAGTCCACAAAGTCTTGAGTCAGTCCTCTGTACTCCTTGTCGTTCCCATCAGTGATGAGGCCGACTATTGCAGAGTCATCAGAGAACTTCTGCAGGAAGCACTGGGTGGAGTTGTGGGAGAAGTCTGCAGTATAGATGGTGAAGAGGAACGGAGCCAGAACCGTTCCCTGTGGGGCCCCCGTACTGCAGACGACCCTGTCCGACACACAGCCCTGAGTTCTCACATACTGTAGTCGGTCGGTGAGGTAGTCCAGAATCCAGGTAGTGAGGTGATGGTCCACTCCAGAGTTCTCCAGCTTGTCCTTCAGGACCGTGGGAAGAATGGTGTTGAAGGCACTGGAGAAATCAAAGAACATGATTCTCACAGTGCTTCCAGCGGTCTCCCTGTGAGAGAGTGAACGATGTAGGAGGTGAATGACGGCATCATTCGCTCCAATGCCAGGCTGGTAGGCAAACTGAAGTGGGTCCAATGATGAGCTCACCAGGTGCCGAAGCTGAGCCAGGACCAGCTGCTCCAGGGTCTTCATCAGGTGGGATGTTAGAGCCACCGGCCTGTAGCTGTTGAGGTCCTTGAGGCGTGAAGTCTTTGGCACTGGTAGGACACAGGAGGTTTTCCAGAGCTGTGGGACTCTTCCCAGCCTCAGGCTCAGGTTGAAGAGGTGTTCCATCACCCCACACAGTTGGTCTGCGCAGGACCTGACGACCCTCGAGCTGATGCCATCTGGGCCCGCTGCCTTCTTGGCTTTAATCCTCCTCAGTCCCTCCTAACCTGGGTGGTTAAGAGAGACAGGCTGGAGCCTTGTGTTGAGTGTGTATTGGATGCTCTTAGGTGATGAACTGTATGCCTCTTCAGCATTGGCATACAGTAAGTCCAGTGTTCTATTGTCTCTGGTTGGGCATGTCACATACTGGGTGAAGGTGGGCAGTGTGGAGTCCAGTGAGGCATGATTAAAGTCCCCTGATATTAAAAGAAGAGCTCTCGGAGATTGCGTTTGCAGTCTGCTGACCACAGAGTGGAGAGTGTCACAGGCTGCATCCGCGAAGAAGAAGGAGTTGCTGAGTCTGGATGTTCTGGATTTCACATTTCTAAACCGTCTTGAGGGCAGAAGTGTGAACAGTCCATGTTGGGGGTGTGTGGGGTCTCTAAGGATGGAGGCAGCTCTCCTCTGGGCTCTGCAATGGTAGATGCTCTGCAGAGAGGGCAGCGGGGTCCTGGTGATCTTCTCCGCAGTTGTTATCACTCTCTGCAGGCATTTGCGGTCCATAGCAGTAGTGCTGCCGTACCATGCAGTGATGCAGCTGGTCAGTGTGCTCTTCACAATGCAGCTGTAGAAGCTGCTGAGGATCTTGGCCGACATACCAAATTTCCTCAGCCTCCTCAGGAAATACAGCCACTGCTGAGCCTTCTTGACCAGCTGTGTGGTGTTCAGTGTCCAGGTGAGGTCCTCAGAGATGTAGACACCCAGGTACCTAAAGCTGCTCGCACTCTCCACTTCAAGCCCCTGGATAAACAGTGGCTGGTGAGGCCTCCTCTTCTTCCTCGTGTCCAATATCATCTCCTTTGTCTTGTCAGTGCTGAGGGTGAGGTTGTTGTCCTCACACCATGACAAAATTATGTTATCTTTGGGTCCCCAATCCTAGTCCACGAGGGCCGGTGTCCCTGCAGGTTTTAACTCTCACCCTGGGTCAACACACCTGAATCACATGATTAGTTCATTACCAGGCCTCTGGAGAACTTCAAGACATGTTGAGAAGGTCATTTATCCATTTAAATCAGCTGTGATGGAGCAAGGACACATCTAAAACCTGCAGGGACACCGGCCCTCGTGGACTGGGTTTGGGGACCCCTGGTGTAGAGGATGGGACTGAGGACGCAACCTTGTGGAACGCCAGTGTTTTTAATAATACTGGCTGAAGACCTGTTGCTGATCTTGACGGACTGGGGCCTGCCAGTCAAAAAGTCCTGTAGCCAGCAGTGTTGGGTAAGTTACTTTAAATTAGTAACTTAGTTACATTACTAGTTCTATCAAAAGTAACTCAGTTACTTCAAGTTACTCGTTACTTTCAAAGTAACTAGTTACTAGGGAAAGTAACTTTGGTTTTACTCAGAATTCTCTTGTTAATATGTTTCTTCCATAACTTTGCCAGTCTTCTAGCTTGCTTACTTGCCACAAGTGCCACCTACCAATAGAAAAAAAAAATGTGCCTATTTCCACGAGAGAAATCCCACGCCTGGACCGTCATTGACCGCTGCCATGATTCTAGCCTACGTCACAGCGTCATGTGCGCTTTTTACATCCAACACAAAAACTGCAGTCGTGGTGCTTTCGATTGTACTCAGAACTCGGAAATTCTGCCTTCCGAATAGGAAGATGTAGGTAACACCAGACTTCAGATGAGCTGCATACAGGGCTGGACTGGGACAAAAAATCGGCCCAAGCATTGTGACTAGAGACCGGCCCGCCATTATAGGAAAAATCATAAAGCCTTTGAATGAAAACAAACACTGTTGTGACAATGATGTTCACTGTTTTGATGGTATATATGTATCAATCTATCAATCGTTTGTTGTAAGATTCAGATAATTATTTTTTAAAAGCTAGACATTTTAAATGAGATTAAGAAAGAAAAGTATTTCCTTGTGCCCACCTCTCCCTGTTAATGCCCTACCTGGCCCCCCTGGCAAAACTTTGCTAGATCCGCCCCTGCACAGTTACCAGCTGTCAGCTACTTAGAACAGGATCCTGGTGTAAGTGGTCTCTCAGAAACAGTTCATAACTTCCCTTTAACTCACTCATGTCACCTAAAAGGTAAACCTGTTTCTCCATCACCTGTTCAGCTCTGATGATTCAGTAAGGACATCTCCTGGTTTCATCTTCATGTTTCCCTCTCACCAGATAACCAAACCGAAATCATGACCAGCAGCTTTCACAGCTGTGGCTCCAGCAAACATCAGCTGATACTAGAAATTAATATTAAATAAATTCTAACAACAGCTGATCAAGCTTAAACGTGCTGCTGTTGTTTAACGTGACATCGGCTGGTTTCTTCTTTCTGGCGCGAAGTGGGCGATAAACAAACAAGAGAGCCGATCAGCTGATCATTGATCAGTTTTCATGATTGAAGTAGAAACATGAGAGGAAGGGAGGGGATGAGAGAAGAGGCAGCTGTGCAGCAAACACAGAGTAACTCCAGCTTTGTGTCTTTTTCATTGTAGCTGAAGTCTGGGACAAACTGTGCTCCCTTTCACATCAATACGAAACACGTGATATTTTCTCTGAATATGAGCCGATTCTGTTTTTTACGGGACGGTTGGCAACTCTAATAATTAACCTTATGAACAAAATAAAGTTCAACATCAGTAACATAGCACCCACCCAGCTGTGTAGAAACCCCGTCATGCTAGCTAGCACGCAGTACGAAAAAGTCAGCATAACGAAAATAAACTCCACCTAAACTTGGTTTATATCTGACCCAGATAGACTGCAGGTCATAACTTCTTACCTGAAGTTCAGTTCACACTCGGACCGGCGGCCGCTTCGGGTCTCTCTTCCTCCTGCGTCTCCTTTCCCTCATCCACCTGCTGGCTTCCACCACTTGCTAATGTTACTGAATCTGGAAGCTCCGCGATAGCCACCACACGAAGTAACGAGTAACGACCCTATCTAAATCCCAGTAAAGACTAACGCGTTCCTGATTTTGGCATAATAACTAGTTACCGTGCTCGTTACCACAATAATAACGTAGTTACTGTAATGCGTTACTTAATAACGCGTTATAGTCCCAACACTGGTAGGCAGTCACATAGGGTGGGGTGCAGGCCGAGTGTTGCCAGCTTGTGAGTGAGTTGTGTGTGGGATGACAGTATTGAAGGCGGAGCTGTAATCAACAAAAAGTACCCTGATGTATGAGTCTTTGTTTTCCAGATGGGAGAGGGAATAGTGAAGGGCAGCAGCGATGGTGTCTGAAATGAACTATTGGACCACGTCAGACACGTCAGACTGAAATTACTCATTTACTCTTCAAATGGATTAATGAACTATAATAAAAAGGTCACATGCTGCTACCACCCAACAAAACAACAAACACCAACTTGTAATTACAAACAGCGAACGCCTCACTTTTTAGAGGAGTGTGCAGAACAAACTAAAGGGTCTTGGTTTGTATTCAGTGTCATCAGCAGGACACCTGCCAGGGTCCATGTGGGCGTCTTAAATTAAGTATGACTGCTCAGGTAGACAGGTTACTCCTAAAATAGCACGCAGTAACTGTGAACAGTAATTAATATATAGCAGTAATGAAAGCTTTCAGGAGGTTTATCTGAGTAGACTGTCCCTGTGCACTGTGTGGCATTCATTCACTGGTTAAACTCATGTCTAACAATGTATGACAATAACAGCTGAGTCTATGTTCAGTTGCATAAATGATTTCAGTTGCTGCCATGTGATTGGCTGATCAGAGACTTGCATTAATGAGCAGTTGAACAGGTGTACGTAAAGAAGTGGCCAGTGACTCTTTGAACGTGACCCCTTTACTGTGCTGTTAACCTGAGGAGTCACTAGATGGCACTGTTGCATTGTGTTTTCCTGCAACACCACAGTTGGAATACAACAGTCGCTTTAACAGAAACGTGTAGTTGGGCTGTTTTAGTGTGAAATGTGTGTAATTTTATTAATTTATGCATTTTTTTGTAGTTCATTTTAATCCTCAGATTCACATGCATGCACATTCTGAAATGACAAGGCCTTGAAGGCTTTTAATGTGTAGTTTATTACTGCGCTCTGTAACACCTGAACAAATAAAATAAGTTACCACACTGCATCTGATTAACAGCTGTGTGTTCTGACACCAATCACAAAGTGATATTTTTTTGTACAGTCCTGCCAGTTTCTGCTCTTTAGCAGTTTTATATTTCTGATGGTTTTATGTCTAATGAAACATAACATTACAAAGATGCCAGTGCAAATCCAGTTTGCTCACTTTGTTAATTATTTTTTAAAATCACAGATTACAGAATATCAAACATTTTAGATGCGACAGGGAGTACAAACACTCACAAGCAATTGTGAATGTGTGTCTTTTTTTTTTTTAACTTCTTCTCATATACTGCCTCACTTAACTTGCCCTTAATGTTAATAACAATTATAGATGTCACACAGTCTTCTTATCATTAGCTAAAATATTAAAAAGAAATATTCAATTTATGATGTTTAAGAAGCTTGGAAAGAAAAGGACTTCTTTAATTGATGCTGTCAATTAAAATGAGCTACAAAAAATGCAAAAAAAATATACTCAATTGATGATGGCATTAAATGTAAAAAGTAGAGTCATCATAGGAGAACATTAATGTCTGGACCACATTCATCAGAGGTCATCCAATAAGTAACATGTCTTCATCACCCAGTGGTTTTCCATCAGGACAAGCAAGGCAGGCAGTGCTTGCCGAGTCAAATCTAAAAACAGACCTTGATTAATTAAGAAGTATTAAAGTAAATCAATCTCTTTACTTTTATCTCAGGCATTGCTCTGTCATGAAGCTCCTCAGCTGTTTGGACCCATGCTTTACATTACTGCCATCTTGTGGCTGCAGTTGACTATTTTTGCTAGATGGTCCTTGTACCTTTGAACTCATTAGAAACTGTAGCATGCCTCCATTTTACAGGTGTATTTGCCAAATGCATAGTAAAAAAGATGGACATCAGAGGTAATAATAAAATCCAAAGATCGGTGACAGCGCTTGGAACCATAAGGCAACAGATTAAAAAAACTGCGGGAAATAAACTGAAACTGAAATATAAGTAGGGCAAAAGAAAGGGGTGGTCATGGTAGGGTAAGACTGTAACACAAAAAATCTATACACACACACATACAATGACATTTTATACCTTCTCCAGAATACTATGGCCACAAGTTTGCATCATGGTGCTGATCCTGAATCTTTCCCTTATGATTTATTCCTAATGCTATAATAATAAAGCAATGAGAATAAAAAAAATTATGTAATAAATATAAAATAATGTATTAGTGATGATTCAGTTTGTTTGACTATCCACTGTGTGCAGGCAGAAAGCTTATTAAATGTTTAAACTATAGAGATACAATCATTTTGCTGCTGTAAAAATCAGCCTTTTGTCATTGTTACGACTGTTGTCGTAATTATCATATGTAAATTTGAGTGTGCAGGTGCTCCTCCGTGATTGGTGTATCCAGGGTGGATGGATCGCACCGATTGGCTAAGGACCGGGAGGCAGCGGATAAGAAGACACCGCCAGGGACTGCCAGGTCATTAATCCTTGGCCCAACCCAACCGGCAGACTGTTCACTGTGTCACTATGTTGGTTAATGTAAGAGCATGTAGGGGTGGACCGCCTTTTCGTTTGATCAGTTTTCTCCTGTTTTTGTTAGGCAGGGAGGAAAGTGATTGTCGTTTGATTTAGTTCTTTTGAGTAGGTAAGTTGTATTTATTTCTGAGCTAGGCTACCTTTTGTTTGTTGTTTTGGCCTTGGGTTCACCCTGAAGTTATGATATGCTCCCTTCCTTTGTTTAACTGCACTCATTGTAAATAAATCACTGTCAAAGTATTAAGTGTGTGACGTGCTGCTTGGGGTTGGACGGGGATGGATCACCCTTTATGTCGTGGTCTGGCCTCGCCTTGACGGGCCATAACAGTCATATTTTAAATAGAAATCTAATATAATCTGTTTCTTAATGTATTTTCTTTAAAACAGTGTGTTTTTTGAATATCCAAATTATAATAATCCATAATTATGTGGACATGCGTATTAGTTTTTAATTAAATTTAAGGCCTCCAGAAAGGCAGGAAAAGCCCTGTAACTTACTTTAAAACTAAATTTGTTCCCTAAAACGGTGGACAGAGCTACAGACTTATGACAGCCTTACCCAGTTAGCTAGCAGCTAATGACCAGCCCTACTTGTGCAGTTAATAAAAGGACAGGTAATTTTTGTGGCCCTGTTGCGCACACACAGCACGCTCATTTGTTTCAATTCGTCTGTTGCCACTGTTGTGGATTTTTATGACATATCTGTGTACACTGGACATATACTCACATATACACATATACTCTCTATATATATCTGAACTGGAGTGTTTATATAATGGAATCACGGTGATAAGCATTTAACCTGCATGTTAAAATAAACACAAGACCCACATTTGTAGATCAAATATTATGCACAAGTATATTAATGAAGTCTGTGCCACTTGTTGAATGAGCATATGTGATCAATACTGTCTGAAATGTAGTGATTAGGATCAATAAGTAACCTTTGACTGTAATATGACCAATGGTAACCAGTCCAAACAAAGGGTTAAATAAACTTGGCCCCGCTGAGCTGCACCTGGGAGCTTCTCCGCTGCCAGAAGGTGGTGAAGCACCCATCTCTAACCCATAAAAGTAAACAAATTTGCCCGCCTGAGAGTGCACCTGGACACTTTTACCCGTCTCCGGTTGCCAAAATTGTGAAAAACCCTTCCTTAACAGGTATCGTAGCCCACCCCTGGCAGCAAACCCGACAAAGCCGTCAGGAAGATTAATTGTTAATAGTGCTCTCAGAGTTATGGAGCAATGCCAAAAGGTTATGTAACACAGGTGTCGGAGATTTAAGAAGAACAAAGTGCAAAATTGAAAATTGATTGGGGAAAATTTGACAAACATATTATATCGATAATTGGGGTTAATGTTGACATTTGTAGAGTTGAGAAAATACTTTTTAGTTAAATTTTTGATATGGAAAAGGGAAAAAGCAAGGAATGGAAAATACCCAACATCAGCAGGAGGGGTCACTGACCCTACATAAAGAGGAGGGTCGAGATGCCCCGGGCTGCTGCTGCTGCTTTTCTCCCTTTCTGTCATTGTGTATTAGTCTGAGCTGTTTGTGCTTAAAGGCTCTTCACCCCGGGGTTCGCGTCGCTTTGCTTTCTGCTATGTAATTGTCATGCTATACTATACTGTATGTATTTTCATTCTATTCATGTGATTCTGTATATTAAACTCTGTTCCAAGAATTCTACTCTTTTCCAGAGCATATTTTTGAGTGATTTGATTTTAATTTAGTAAGTAAGTCAGTAAAATTTATTTATATAGCGCTTTTCACAGATAAAAAAAAAAATCACAAAGTGCTTTACAACACAGGAATTGGAAATATAAAACAATATAACAGTAAATAAAACAGCAAATAAAACAATGAAACAATAAAAACAGCATAAGAGGAAATTAATCAAATGTTTTCCTAAATAAAAATGTCTTCAGCTGTTTTTTATTAAAAGAATCAATGGAGTCCGTGCAGCGAAGAGACAGTGGAAGAGAATTCCACAACCGTGGTGCCACTGTCTGAAAGGCCCGATCACCACGAGTTTTAAAATGAGTGCGCGGTACCACCAGCAGTCTCTGATCTAATGACCTTAAAGCCCAAGAAGATGAATGTGGTTTCAGCAGGTCAGATAAATATTGAGGAGCTTGACCATGTAGGGCCCTAAAGGTTAGAACTAAAATTTTAAAATGAAACCTAAAATTTACAGGCAACCAGTGAAGGGAGGCCAAAACTGGAGTGATATGAGATCTTCTCTTGGTGCCTGTTAAGAGACGTGCTGCAGCATTCTGCACAGTCTGAAGACGATTTAAGGCTGATTTGTTAAAACAAGTAAAAAGGCCGTTACAGTAGTCTAAACGAGAGGAAATAAAAGCATGAATAATCATCTCAAGTTCAAGCTTTGATACCATTAGATCTGAAAGGCTGGACCTCTACATCATTGGTGTAATAAGGTTATCATATTGGCTTCAAAAGTTGCGAACACACCACGAGACAGTCTACCAACATGTACGTAATAAGCTAATACTCCTGTGTGCTATAGACTACAGTGTACACTGTACACCCTACTGACTGATTTCTGTTGCATCAGTCTGCGTCTCCCAATTAATTTGTGAGTTTCCACTACAGCTCAGCACCCTCTAGGTAGCAAAAAATGCATTTGCGAGCTCGTTCCTGGCTCATAACCAGCGCGCTCTGCAGCCAAAGGGTGATCAGATCATTGGTTAATGGTCATCATGTGACTGATGCAATCCTTTTATTTAGCAACACTGTGATTAATAGTTAAACATTATTGTTGAGGGGCACAGGCAGGACTCTACACGCAAACACACATTAAAAACAAAAACAAAAAAAGCCTCAAGAAAAGGCCACTTGGGGCACCCATCAGGAAAGGGGCAGGAGCTCAAAGAGCAGTACCCTTCATGGAGAAGGAGACTAGAGGCCAAGATCAAGGTAGCACGGAGGGAAGTTTGCCAACTATCAGAGTTGCAGAAAAGTGCGATGAAGTAGTGTCCTAAGAAGTACAGCAAGCTGTAGACCCCAACATGATTCACGCCTACTGGCTGGGGAAGCTGACTGCACTTGATGAGCGTCTGGCAGCACTGTGATGGCATCAGCCACACATGGGTAAATCAGTCCATTTGTTCACTTTATTAGTTTGTTTTGCAGTTTTCTTCATTAATATAATTCATTAATCATTTGGTTAAACCTAACACTGATATTATGAGGCGCACATAGTAGCATTGTATGGTTTTTCTAAAAATGTTTTGTTATATTAATTATGTTTCTCTTTCTTTGAGTTACCTGGGTTTGGGCGGTGGCTGTTTCCTGGGCAAAAGGCTTGGCTGAGGACTATGGGAACAAAATGCCTGCTCAGCAGGACCAACCATGCGCTTACCAGGAGCAGGGTTGTTTTAGGTTTACTTAGGTTATTCTGTGCTTAGTTAATATTAGTGTGTGTTTTTGTTTCCCCCTATTGTGTGTAAATGGTTTGGCCAAACCACTATGGTTGGGGCAGGGATAGCTCAGTAGGTAGAGTGGTGGCCCCATGATCGGAAGGTCGGGGGTTCAACTCCACTAAACGGCTACCCTGAGGTACCCCTGAGCAAGGTACCGTCCCTACACACTGCTCCCCGGGCACTGCATTGGTGGGTGCCCACTGCTTGACTAGGTGAATGGGTTAAATGGAGAGGAACTATTTCCCTATGGGGACTAACACACACATTTAAAAGCTACCCTCATGTCTTTGTAATTAGGTCAGTTTGTGAGTTAAGTTTTATCCCACTTTGTTTGTTTAAGTTTCTGGAAATTACCTTTCGTATAGTTATATTTAGTTGACCTCTTTTATGGGCCTGCTAATTATGTTTTTGAATTTTGTCATTTTTGAACTTTTTGAGGGTTAAAATAAAGAAAACCCTTTTTGAAAATATTTTTTTTGCCTGTGTCCTCTATGCCTTGGCCGCTTGGTCCCTAACAAGCACAAATGAATTGGCTGCTAGTCAATGAGAAAAAACAAAAAGCAAAGAATAAAAAAACAGTAGTGTTCAATATGAAATTGAAATCAAATAAAAGATTGTTAGCATCAACTTAATAATGCTTGGCGACCACTGACTTTGAATTTTGATAATGTTTTAAAGTAACTGCCCAAATAAATGCCCAGAGGCCTTTTATCATGTAAGATTACTTTTGGAAAATGTTGGTAAAGTGTGGTTTCTATGAGCTCAGTGAGTAAAACTGGGTTTAAACTCATCAGACATTTTTCAGTCTGATGAGTTTGTCACATTTAGAGTTTAAAGTGGCAGAAAGGATCATCAACAGAAGGTTTCTATGTCTCTGTGACGAATCCTTCACTTCTTCATATTTTCTCTTCAAGTTGCTCAGCCCTTGTTGTTTTTCTAGTCGGCTCTTTTCATGCTGTTCCTTTGGAGTCTTGAGTTCTTTTTCATGTTTTTTTCTTCAAGGTCATTGGTTCATTTTATTTATTTATTAATTTTTCAGCTTATTTTCAGACCTTGATCCATTGTGTCAATTTCTCTACTGTTGCTTAGGCACCAAGAACAAAAAGAAAAGAAAAGAAAAGAAAAGAAAAGAAAAACAGCTGTAATGTGTACACTATGTAAATGGTAAATTCTTATATAGTACTTTTCTACTCTACCTGAGCACTCAAAGCACTTTATACCACTTACCTCATGCAGCCATTCAAACCTGTTTATACAAGCATTTTTTTCTATGCTTTTCCTGTGTAAATGTTTTCACACACATTTGTATGAGCAACTTGAGGTTAATAACTCTCAAATCATAAGCTCATGTTTATTTTGAGCAGAATGCAGTTTTCTGATGAATGTAGAAAATTGCTGAGCCAGAGTTCAGTGCTCAGGTATGAGCAGATTTACTTCAGCCGTTAGAGCAGAAACAGATGGCAGTGACTCTCCTCTAAAAGGTTTTCATTTTCAGACTGTTTGAATTCACAGCGATCTGAATCTGATCCAGACTGATTCTGCAGAATTCTGATAGTTATTTATTATTTTAATCATCAGTAATAATGAAGATCAGCTCTTCTTCTACCATGTTGAATCTATGTGGCTCAAGGGTAGCAAAATGTCTCACATTTCAGTCAGTGCTTGATATGCATAATAAATACACATATAAATAAATGTTTAATTCATAAATAAACATATATTCACTGATATAAGAAATGCTGGAGAGACAATATGTTTAACATTTAGATATGAGTTTGATTAGTTTAAATTAAAAAAATTACAATTAGTACTTCACTATGAGAATGCTTAAATCAGACAAAAGAATAATGTGTCCACTAGCCTAAATCTCTCTTTTCTGTGACAAACGATACAAATTTAACAGAAATGTAACACAAGCTATTAAATCTTCAACTCTGCAGGATTTTACAAAATATACGATAAGCAACAGAACTATTATTGTTATTATTTATACATAAAAAATGTCCTCTCTTTTTAGACATGGCCAAGTGGCGCTATTTCTGCGCAAGCTCGTACTTGTCCGTCTGCTTCCTTGTTTTCCATTCTAAACGCTTTCGCTTTCATTAAGGAGGAGATTAGGAGAGGTGAGTAACTCGACCTACGATTAAAATACATTTATTGTAAAAACCGTAGCTTACTGTGGATGATGGATGGGTGGATAGAATCGATTACTACCTACACTAAACTTCAGAATTGACGTTTATGACTGAAAATCGATCGCTGACCCGCCGGCAGGTTCGAGTGTACTCAAATTACATCGACACTTCGTTATTCTCACAGAAATATCCGTGACTAAGATGAAAATAACTCTCTGATCACTCTAGCTCTACGCAGAGCTTCAGATTGGGGTAAAAATGGATAAATCAGTAAAATTAGTTTCACTGTTTAATAAAGCGGAAATACGAAGCGCTTCGAAATCAGTTATTTTGAAATTGTGTAATTTAATGTGTGATCAGTTTGTATCTAAAATGAAACATTACGTTTTTCATCTTGTGACACGGAGAATTTTTGAATTATTGAGTGTGAAACTGTGGAAGTTTAAATTAAAACGTATTTCCACCATTTTGGCTTTGGCACAACCAGGAAGTAGAACTTACATAACACAAAGGTGCCTGTAAAATTCAGTCCCTGTAGCCTGTTAAGAATAAAGACTCAATAAAGGCTTACAAACTCTAGCTGTTTATAGCTAGGTATTTTATTTTACATTTGTCATATCAGAAATATATGACACAGCACTCATCACAAAATTCTTGTCTTAACAACAAAAATGTAAATTGTATTTGGAACATTTGCAACCTTTTTGTTCTATCCTGAAATAAAATAAGATCACGTTTTGGCAAAAAATGATTACAGCAAAGCAAAACCCTTATCCATAGCCTTAAAGACAACAATTAAATTTAGTTATGTCAGTTAAATAAGTTACATATTCAGCATTATTGTAATGGACCTGGGTCACTTTTGTATGTGGTACTGAATCCGATACATATCTGATGTTTTAGAAAGCGACTGCTGTTTGAATGGTCATGTTGAATTAAATCCGGCTTTTACGTCACTGACGTCACTGACACAAGACAGACGCCAATTATCAGTGCCGGAGAAGCGCCCGAGAAGACATCGTGAACGCTTCCTGGCCATCCAGTGTAGATGTTAGTGAAACTGTTGGGAAGACAACGTTGGAGAAACGTGAACATTTTATTTGTACTGTATAATCTGCAGATTCTGACAGAAATCCTCAACTATCCTTTGAAGCACCGCTCTTCTCTAAAACAGCAATAAGGATAATTATTAGGCCATATGCAAATAACAAAATAAATTTATAACTTAAAACAAAACTGGGAAACGTAAAGCCCGAAACAAGTCTTTATATTAAGGGCCATCAGTCAAACAATACTGTTATGGTAAGGATTTATCCAATAGTTAAGGCAGCACCCTCTGGCGGTTGTGCCAGGTATTGTATGTTGCAGCTTGGCAATAAACGGAGTTGCCACGTTAAGACAGAGCTGACCCAGTGTCGTTTATGGCGTTGCTATTAAAGTCACGAGAGCTACCAAAACAAATACTGTTTGGTCTGGATCTAAACAGAGCGCGTTGTGTGTGACGTCTTCTTTTGCGTATGCGGGCCGCTTTGAGGGTTCACACTAGAGCACGCTTGCTGTCACATTTTATATGTAGTGTGAACAAGCAGACAAAAAAATCGGATTTGATAAAAAAAATCAGAATTGAGCATTAAGACAAACGTAGCCTTTGACTCACTTTTGGAGTCAGCATTTGGTGGATATTAGAGGCTTTAATTTTTGAACATTTGGAGCTTAATTATTTGGTTATAGTGATGGGAATTCCGGCTCTTTTTAGAGAACCAGCTCTTTCAGCTCAGCTCACTAAAACGAGCCGTCTCTTTTGGCTCCCAACCGGCTCTTCAGGTTGTTTTGTTGCTTTAATTAATTCATTATCAACAACAATATAAAATCATGCACAAAAAGAATTACTAATGTTAAAAAAACGTGCTTTTTATTTATATATCTTTATATATAAACATGCTTTTATTTATCACTTTGAGACCTATCATAGAGCCAAGTCCGTCAGAGCTTATCTTTATATTTTTACATGCTGTAGTGCTCATATTAATCCTAATATAAACTGTGTGCAAGTATAAGAGATACATTTTCTATCTTATCTATTCTTTTTTTCTTCTTGGAGGTTGTTGAAGAGGTTGGTGTCCAGTTTCTGTGGTCTGTGACAGAGTGAATTATGGCGACTTCAATAGCCGGTGAGTTCAGTTTGAGTACTGCTCATTATAATGTTCAAATAACTTTGTATCCCAGAGTAAAATTGCACCACAAAAAGGACTGATGATGTGTTATATATTATTTTCAAACTGTGAGTTCAATCAAAAGAGAAAAACGTAAGCAGTGGTACCTGCAAAATGAAGGAAATGTGTTTTTTCTTTTAGTGTTGTATTGTGTTATGCTCCAGCCTAGGGGAAACCAAGGCACAACACAAAAATTACTCACCTACTCCCAAGGAACGACCAACCCAACAGCGGGATTTGCAGTTTCAAAAACAGAATAGTTTATTTTCTTTTGAAGGTAAAAACCATAGGGTGGACACAGCCAAAACTACATTCTAGAAAGGAGCCACAACTAGCTTACTGACCGTCATGAAATCCAAGAGGAAACCCAAGTCGTTTCAGTACCGTGTCCAACCTCAGAATAATAAGGACAATAATCCACATTGTCATGTTAGTGTCTTGTTATGGAAGAAGGACTCTACCTTTAGTTCTACTGTACCTGCTGACATTTTTGTTGGCAATACTCATGAGCTTTCTAGCTTTCTGTATTTTCAGACATCTTAGCTTGTAACAGCATTTAAACAGCAATTTTATGATTGACTAGGAACTGGCTAGGGACATTTTACAGACATGCTACACACAAACAAAAAAAACACTTGCAATGAAGACGAAGTTACACAAGTATACCGGAACTGTAAACATAACTGGATCGGACCTTCATGTCATATGGAGGCAGGTATAATTGATAAAGGACAATAGCGTCCACCATTACCCAGGCATAGCTATTTAGTGTGTCAGAGCTGGAGTAGCTCAAATAAATACAGTGTGATACTTTTCACATCATAAACAGTCTTAAATTAGTGCTTAGCTGTGCATTTCTATACATTTGGACACATTATTGACCTGTAAAACAGAGAGATAATGAAAACAGGAAAACTGCTGCCATTGGCCTGGTCAGAATTGCCAGAATGGCAGCACTCTGCTGCCCTCTACTGTCCAAAGTGATATGCTCTCCCTTGTGACACAAAACATGCATGACTTTGTGAACCTCATTATATCAGTAAACCAGCAATGTAAAACATGCACAATTGCCTCCATATGTAACAACACTTAATTCACAGTTGTGACCACATATTTGTGTGAGTCACATACACATTCGTTTTTGACTGCTCGTGAAAGTTGTTTTCTTTACAAATAACACTCATTGAAATAGCACAGCCAATCCCTCAACATCTTTCTACTCTCTGCTCATATTGCCTTCATATGAAATAAAACAAATGAATAAATAAAACTCAAACAGAAGTATGCATTTGTATACAGGTTTTTAACAGTTACTGCAAATTATTTTGGTTTGCTTTTTAAAGAACTTAACCATAAACAACCCCCCCCCCCCCCCCCCCCCTCCCCGAATGAATGAATGAATGAATGAATGAATGAATGAATGAATAAATAAATAAATAAATACATACATACAAGGGCCAAATTGCATGAGATTTATTACCCGGGCCGTGAGTTTGAGACCCCTGCATTAAATAATAAGTGACAAACATTGTGACATTTTTCTGGGTGCACACATTGGGACACAAACACCAAATCGACTGTGAATCTGATGAAATCTCAAACAGAAAGATTGATTATTTCAGTAATAGAATAAGCTATCCACTATTCCTTAGATTATTTGAGTCATCGGATAAGAAATACTTTTGTCTAAATAAAGAGAAATAATACTTATTCAAAAGGAAAAAACTCAAGTTTTTCAGGAGGTACTGTTCTCTTGCTTATTTTGAAAAAAATTAATCAATATAATAAAACTAAACTAGCTCAATCCTATACATGTCTTCAATATTAATGCACAGCAAGGTTGTTAAAGACCAGGGGCGATTCTAGGATCAGAGCTTTGGGGGTGCTGAGCAGCCAAGCAAGATAAACTACTCGTCACGATGAGACTTCTTCCATGTCTCTGTTAGTCCCTGCATCCTTAAATGTCTCCAGTTGTACCGAGTTCCCTCTGACTGTCTCCTTGGTGCATTTAAACCCCTGTTCCTCCCTGTCCTCATCGTCTCTTGTCTTCGTCTCCGTTATCAGTCATCATAATTTTACCCTCTCTGTGCAAGTCTGCAAATTTCTTTATTAAATCATAAGATTCTTAAATTCATCAAGTCTCTCTCTGCGTGGGTCCTCGTCACAAAACATGACATCATTATTTTTTTTCACATTTTAACACAATCCCTACATTTGTGAAAGAAAAGCAAAACACTTTTTTTAAAGTCTGTAACAAAACCATCAAATCTGATAAAGGTTATTTAAATGCTGCAAATGAAGAATGGATTGGAATAAAAAAAATACATATCCTAACCTTAATTACTGGGGGAAAATGATGAATGATGATCATAGTGAGTAAAAAGTTTCCTTTCCGATCCGATACCAAGTAATATTCAGGGTGGTACCGACGATACTGATCCGATACGATACTTTGTACAAAAACTTATTTTATTTATTGTATCTCAATCTATTGTAGCATCATAATGATTACAGGACATCAGATTACTTGTTCCTGTTAATGATAAACTACAAATTTACCCTAAATTACTAAAATATCAATATTTTAATGTGAGAATCGATTCTAGAACATAAATGATTGGAAAGTGCAAAGTTGTTGTGCTGCTGAAAAGCAGACGTTATGATGACGCAGACATTAATTAATATTAATAATAATTCAGTGTCCTACCTAACAACCCTCAGGGTTTCATGGCCCATGTACATTTAAGCTTTTATTTTTATATTTTTAAATATTAATGCAATTTAATTAACATAATAATTCATTTGATTTTACTCTCATTCTGAAAAATGTTACAAAAAGTATGATATTTTGTGTGTGTGTGAAAGTGTGTGTGCGTGTGTGTGTGTGTAAGAGAGAGAGAGAGAGAGAGACCTACACATACCAAGAATAGATTTATAAACTGAAAACATTTCCAATTAAGTTTTTGTTTTCTGGGTGTGTAGGAGTGCGCACACGGGTTCCGTCTGTTTTTCACCGATAACCATCTCCTCACAGTAAATCATTCCTTTTAGGTTCCCTTTGGTTTTGTGTTAGTAATTAGCTGAACTTCAAACATCAAACAAAGTTTAAATTGTGTGTGATTATTACTATAATACAATTAGCACGCTCAGTGAATCAGTCGAAATGTAAGAGTCAGGCTTATGTTTTGTTTTTGTGGGTTATATTGTTTTTATTTTTGTAAAGTTTTACAGTTTAATTTAAATTTAAATATTAGCTTTAATTTTAAAGTTGCACGTTTAACCGTACCATGAGGGGATAGTGCCTGCGACTAAACCTGTGGATAAATTAATGCAACAAACCATGATTTAACTCTGTTATCAGCCTCTTTTAAGTTTGAGATAAAACCAGAATTAGCCATACGTTTCCACACAGCTATCATACATCAGTTACTTTTGATCTGGATTTTGCAGCAGAGTAACACATGTTAACTTTTCTATCTATACAGGGAGTGCAGAATTATTAGGCAAGTTGTATTTTTGAGGTACTTGGACGCGTGTGATGGAGCATTGTCCTGCATGAAAATCATGTTTTTCTTGAAGGATGCAGACTTCTTCCTGTACCACTGCTTGAAGAAGGTGTCTTCCAGAAACTGGCAGTAGGACTGGGAGTTGAGCTTGACTCCATCCTCAACCCGAAAAGGCCCCACAAGCTCATCTTTGATGATACCAGCCCAAACCAGTACTCCACCTCCACCTTGCTGGCGTCTGAGTCGGACTGGAGCTCACTGCCCTTTACCAATCCAGCCACGGGCCCATCCATCTGGCCCATCAAGACTCGCTCTCATTTCATCAGTCCATAAAACCTTAGAAAAATCAGTCTTGAGATATTTCTTGGCCCAGTCTTGATGTTTCAGCTTGTGTGTCTTGTTCAGTGGTGGTCGTCTTTCAGCCTTTCTTACCTTGGCCATGTCTCTGAGTATTGCACACCTTGTGCTTTTGGGCACTCCAGTGATGTTGCAGCTCTGAAATATGGCCAAACTGGTGGCAAGTGGCATCTTGGCAGCTGCACGCTTGACTTTTCTTGCATTATGCATTGAGTATTTCCTTTTCAGTCACCTTTCTCACTCACTATGTGTTAATAGACCTCTCTCCATTAAATCACACTTGTTATTAGTCTCTGTCTCTCTTCCACAACATGTCTTTATCCTGTCTTCCTTCTCTCACCCCAACTGGTCGCAACAGATGGCCACGCCCCTCCCTGAGCCTGGTTCTGGAGGTTTCTTCCTGTTAAAAGGGAGTTTTTCCTTTCCACTGTCGCCAAAGTGCTTTCTCATAGGGGGTCATACGATTGTTGTTTTTTTTCTCTGTATGTATTATTGTAGGGTCTACCTTAGAATATAAAGCACCTTGAGGCGACTGTTGTTGTGATTTGGCGCTATATGAATAAAATTGAATTGAACTGAATACTTGTGTAATTACCTCAAATACCTGTGCAATTTGCATACTGTAATTACTGTAGTTATTTTTGATTAGATCAGTTATAAAGAGGAGTTTATGATGTTTGAAGAGATATGTGGCTGTTTAAAAAAACAATAAAAACAAAAGCCATACCAATACTCACCGTAACTGAAAAACATTCTGAACTTTTGAGGCCACATCAGCCTGGCTGTTCAAACAGATGTTGTCTGTGTTCCATCGCTGATCCTTTGAGGGGGTCACAAAGTCTTGCTCTGCACGTCACTGAGTTGGAACTTGGCTCGCTCTTGTTGGAGGAGGGCGCTCTTTCACCCCACCACCCCACCATTTTTTTTTTTTATTCCAATACATCTGTACGTTGAAAGGCCAGAACATGTCATACATTGTCTTCCTCAGCGTCAACCTGGAAGTCTTTTAACCCTTTGGGTGATTGCTGGGGTTCTGGAATCCCCTTGCAATGGCTGACATGAACCCAAGTGGCATGACCTTCAACCTTAACTGCTGTCTGGGTTGTCAACTTTACCTGAAATTGTCACTGCTTTAAGCTGGTTCTCTGTTGAGCTTTAGTCAGAGGCTTTATTTTTTAGTCTTGGCTACTGCATCAGTATCTTTTCCACTAGAAGGGAAAACTTCTACACAATTTAAGAACATGTCAACAAACACCAAGCAATATTTTACTTTCAGTTTTTTCCTTGAGTTCAGCCAGCCACAAGTTTTCAAGCCAGCAACAGATTTCATTGAATCAGTTAAAAAATATTGTTTCCATAATGTTTCAAAATCCTGTATCATCTGATGTGTTTATCCAGAAATGTTCTGTAAATGGTGACTGATAGGGACTGGTATCGAGGCCGATACCCGATACCGGTATCGGCCTCGATACCACATTTTCTAAAGTACTCGTACTCGTTAAAAGTCCCCCGATAGCGAGGACCGATACCACGGTCTGAGACCTGTCTATGTTTGAGCGGCATGTAAGGGGTTAATCACAGGCGCCGAGTGCCCGCCCCCAGGCCCCGGCTGCAGCTCGGAGCTGGGAGAAGGTGAGGCGAGACAAGTCAGCCGTGTGGAACTATTTCAAAGTGAACGAAGACACGAAAACAAAGGCGGACTGCAAATTGTGCTCAGCGAAATTGTCCAGAGGAGGCTCAGAAGGTAGCGCATTTAACACAAGTAATTTAATCAAGCACCTAAAATCCCAACACGACAACGAGTACAAAGAGTTTACCCACGCTTATTTACCCATGCTTATTAGCACAGAGGAGCATAGCTGATGCTATAGCAGTGGGACGGAAAATAGTTGGGCATTTTAAACATTCCACCTTAGCCTACTCCCGCCTCGAGCACATTCAGGGACAGCTCAACCAGCCAATAAAGAGACTGCAGCAGGACGTACAGACGCGCTGGAACAGCACGTATTACATGCTCCAGTCCCTCATTGAGCAAAAGCGAGTGCTGGGCGTGTATGTGTCCGAGCACGAACTCCCTGACTATCTCACCGCTCACCAATGGGCTCTTATGGAGACGACTGTTGCCATCCTCGCCCCCTTTGAGGAACTAACTAAAAAAGTGAGCAGCTACGACGCACTAGCCTCTGATGTCATCCCAGCTGTGACTGTGCTAGTGAGACTTCTAAACAGAGAAACAGACGCGGACCACGACAATGAAAGCAACCTTACTGGCAGCTGTCAAGAAGCGCTTCAGTGACGTCGAGACCAACCCACTGTACTTCATCTCCACCATACTCGACCCAAGGTAAAGTCTGTGTGCTATAGGTATTCAATGATAAACTACAGTACTAAATGTAAAATTATTTTACATCTGAAATATTATATATTTGTAACTAAAATACACAAATACAAATGTATGCAATATATATAATATGAAATACATTTCCCTTATTATTACCAGAAAGTCAAATGGCTGGCATTTGTCACAGTGGTTTAGGGGAAACTAAAATCAGTCCTATTTTTCCACATATTAATACATTTATGAATTTTGTGCAGGTATAAAGATCGCTTCTTCTCCAACAACACTGCTCCAGAGGCCAAGCTACACCTGAAGCAGGAGCTGCAGATGATGTCCAGAGCTGAGGCAGAGGGGAGTCGGGCAGAAGCTGCAGAACCTCCTGCTAAACTGTTCCTCAAGGCCCAGGCCAGCATTAGCAGCAGTCTGGACACTGTATTTGACGAAATCGCTAAGGAGCAGCCCCAGGCAGCACAGCCGCTGGCAGCAGGTGCTGCCATTGAGCTCGACACATACCTCGGAGAGGCCCCAAGCCCTCGTGAAGACAGTCCTCTGAAGTACTGGGCTGTCAACAAAATCAGGTTCCCCACTTTGGCTAAAATAGCCCGTAAATACCTCTCAGCCCCATGTAGCAGTATGGAAAGTGAAAGGCTTTTTAGCTCAGTGTCACACATTATAGATGAAAACAGAAACAGGCTGACTGCTGATAATGCAGAAAAGCTACTTTTCTTAAAAAAAACAAACCTGCCACTCACTTTTTCTCTCCATTAAGTGAGTCATCTTAGACTTGATGTTAATACCTACCTCAGTTGCACTGACTGCTACAGTTCTATGTTGGTGGATGTTGTTAGTTTATTCAAATATTGTGCACTAAATAGCAAAGATGTTTATTAATGCCCCTTGTGTTGTCCAAAGCGGCAGAGTTTACAATAAACTGAAAACAATACTTGAGTTGCACTGTCACTGTTTAAATTTTTTTTTTCATAATTATTTATTCTGTAATATGTTGCATACAACATGCTCTTCATTTTAAATAAATGTTCTTAATTCCAAACCAGTCCCTTGTTTTTTTTGTTGTTTTTTTTTGTTAAATTATAGGACTAAAGCTGTTACCTGTAAATTTAAATCATGTTTTTATTAAGTACTCGGTATCGGCGAGTACTGAAATGCAAATACTCGTACTCGTTTCCAAAAATGTGGTATCGGTGCATCCCTAGTGACTGATCTTCACTTGCTTGTTTTAATGCTACAAGCTCAGCAACTCAAGAACATTGCCTTCATATTGTAAATCTCTTGTGATGTTCAATCAGCAGCATCTCTATTCTGCCCTCCCTGTACGTTGATGCCCAGTTTGACAGATAGATAAACAGTTCTTCAAAAGGAGAAGCAAAATCTTCTAGTTGTCATTGGAGGGTTTATTTTTCTCCCTAATGAAGGCACTGTAAAACTACAAACATAAGAAAAAACACATTAAAACATACATTTGGAATATAGAACCATTTCACATCACTTGCTTAACATGAACACAGAATATAATCATACTTACAAGCATATATTTCTCATGCTCCAGTACAGTCAACTTCGGAGCTAATAACCTTTGTCCTGGTATCAATTTAGCCAGACTCCATTAACTTTTTCTATATTTACTAGAGAAGCTTCCTCCTCCTAGTGGGGTGGTGGAGCTACTGCATCCCAGCAGTGGCAGCACAATCTCAGTCATCTCACAAATTTGATTGACACTAAGTTTATTGCCTGAACACTGGCTAGTAGCACCAGAGTCTACTATTAATTTAACTCTGAAACCTGCAGAGTTAACTCCCTCTATCAACAGTGTCTGTTAAGTTTTTCCTTTTTAACAGTGACGAGAGATATGGCCATGTTTATGAGTGTAAGCTGGTCTTCATAGTTTGTGTGTATGTTAGTAGGTGTGAAGTGAAGTGAGTGAAATTTTCACCACTGTTGTTTTCCCATCTTCATACTCTACCAAAAGTTACAATTACATACACACAGAGGTAAGACAGAGGTTAGATGAGGTGAAACAAATTTTTCCATCACACAATAAAAATGTTATTCATTTAAAAATGTGGTTAATATTAGATAACTGATCATTTGTACAAACATGGTACAGATGGTTCAAAATTTTTAAAAAGGTATTGAGCAGTACAAATGTGACATGACTGGAAGATGTGACAGTTAAAGGTTTCCTAAAAAATGTTACAAGTGTTACAGTGTTTATTTTCTTTCTTTACCCTAACTCTGACTCCAGGACAGTTAGAGAGGCACAGTTTCACTCATTGTGTTTTTTGTGTTTTAGTCAAGTTTCAACTAAGAAAAAACAGAAGATTACAACATGATCAAAATTCAACTGTAATACGAATTTTGTTATTGATCATTGATAGTAATACTGTGATATTTCTTCAGCACATTTCTGCTCTACTTGAACACTCAAAGCACTTCATACAACAAGTAAAACACAGTGGAGCTTTATACCTGACAGTAACTGTTCTAAATGCATATATAATGGAAAGTACTAATACTTGAAGTTTATTTCATTCTTAAAACATTTTGAATCTTGTATATTTTCTCATTTGTTACAGAACACCAACTCAGGATTGTTGTGTTTGGAAAGAGTGATGACAAAAAGGTAGCTCTGGGAAACCTCGTCATTGGAAAAAAGATGTTTCAAGTACCAAGATTAATGGCAACCAAACACTGTGAGATTGCGAGTGGTGAGTGGAACAAAAATCCAGTAACAGTAGTGAAAACTCCAGACATCTTCAGCCTGCCTGTGGAAAAAGTGAGACAAGAGATGGAGAAGTGTGTTGATGCATGTTCTCCTGGACCAAATGTTTTGCTACTGTTAATGAAACCTTCTGAGTTCACTGATGAGGACAGAAAAACTCTGGAGTTCATTCTGAGCTTATTTGGTCAACATGCCTTTAACCACTCAATGGTCATCGTGACCCATGATGAAGAGACAAAATATAAATCTGTGGAAAAACTCATAATGAACTGCAAACAAAGGCAACACACATTCAATCTTGACAACAAAGAGCCTTCAGGACATGACCTACAAAAACTGATGCGTGAAATAGAAAAAATTGTGAGTGAAAACAGAGGAGGATATCTAACTCTAAATGAAGATGCTGATCATGTGACAGTGTTTAACAAATCCAAACCCCCTTTAAACCTGGTTCTGTGTGGGAGGAGAGGAGCAGAGAAGACTTCAGCAGCCAAGGCCATTTTAGGTCAGACAGAGCTTCATTCAGTCTCCAACTCATCAGAGTGTGTTAAACATCAGGGAGAGGTGTGTGGACGTTGGATTTCCCTGGTGGAGCTGCCTGCCTTGTATAGAAAACCTCAGGAGGCAGTGATGGAGGAATCACTCAGGTGTATCTCCCTCTGTGATCCTGAGGGTGTCCATGCCTTCATCCTGGTCCTACCTGTGGCTCCCCTCACTGATGAAGACAAGGGAGAGTTAGAGACCATCCAGAACACATTCAGCTCTCGAGTCAATGATTTTACCACGATTCTGTTCACTGTGGACTCAGATCCTACAGCTCCAGCTTTTGTTAACTTCATAAAGGAAAACCAGTGCATCCAGAAGCTCTGTGAGAGCTGTGGAGGAAGATCTGTTGTTCTCAACATGAAAGACAGACAGCAGATCCCAGAACTGTTGAATCAAGTGGAAAAGATGAGACCAGACAAAAATAAACAATTCTGTTATACAACATTAACATTTGTATTTGGAAAAATGGATCAAATTTCACAAGAGCAGACAAAAATATTTTCTCTACAGGAAGAGCTTAATAAGATGAGGTCAAACGTCACAGTCACTGGTAAGTAAGCTGTACCTGATATTTACTGTCCTCTCACTGTGATACTCTGATATGTATTTCATTATCAACAAATAGCTCTTAACACTAATTTAATCCCATACATGTTTCTTTTATAGGTGATGATGAGATCATGAACACAGAGCCTCTCAGGATTGTCTTGATAGGAAAGACTGGCTGTGGAAAGAGTTCTTCAGGAAACACCATTCTAGGAGAGAAAAAGTTTAAAGCTGCATCAGCCCAACAGTCAGTAACTACAGACTGTCAGAAAGTACACGGTGAGGTGGACGGTCGTCCTGTTGTTGTTGTCGATACTCCTGGTCTGTTTGACACAACTCTGTCAAATGAAGAGGTCAGTGAGGAGTTGATAAAATGTGTCAGTCTTCTGGCTCCAGGACCACATGTCTTCCTGTTGGTGATACAGATCGGCAGATTCACAAAAGAGGAGAAAGAAACAGTAGAACTGATCAAGAAATTCTTTGGGAAGAATTCGGAGAAGTTCACCATTGTTCTTTTCACCGGAGGAGACAATCTGCAAAATGATGATCAGACCATTGATGAGTACATTAAAATAAGTGATAATTCCTTCAAGAAGCTGCTCTCTGACTGTGGAGGAAGATACCATGTGTTCAATAACCGTGAGAAACAAAACCGCACACAAGTCAGTGAGCTGATAACAAAGATTGACACCATGGTGAAGTACAGTGGAGGAAGCTGCTTCACCAATGAGATGCTTCAAGAAGCTGAAGCTGTGATACAGAAAGAAATGCAGAGGATCCTGAAAGAGAAAGAAGAAGAAATGCAGACAGAAAGAGAACAACTTGAACGGAAACATGAGGAAGAAAAGAAGAACTTGCAAAGAAGAATGGAAAAACAGAGAGCTGAAATTGAAGAAGAGAGAAAACTGAAAGAGAAGCAGCTTCAAGAAATGGAGGAAAACATCAAAAAGGAGAGAGAGCAGAGGAAGAGAGAGCAAGAACTTAGAGAAGAAGAAGAAGAGAAAAGAAAAATGCAGGAAAAACGTCAACAACAGGAGTGGGAAAAAGAAAGAGAAGCTATGGAAAAAAAAATCATGTCAGAATCAGAGGAAAAGGAAACCATTGACAGAAAACTGGAGGAGAGTCAAAAAGAGATGGAAGAAAAACGAGAGCTTTGGGAGAAGGAAAGAAAAGAGTGGTGGGAAAAACGGCATCGAGAAGATGAACAGAGACGCGAGGAAGAGAGAGAGAAACTGAAGAAGCTTCAAGAAGAGTACGAACAGGAAAGAGAAAAATCTGAAAAGAAAAGAAAAAAAGAAGCTCAACTAAAAAGAGAACAAGAAGAGAAGGAGCGAAAAGAATTAGAGGAAAACTACAAGAAGGAAATGGAGGATATGAAAAAGATTTATGAAGAGGACGCCAGAAAACAAGCTGAAGAGTTCAATCAGTTCAAAGAAAAATACACCAAAGACCTTGAAGCCCTGATGTTAAAACATGATAAGGAGCTGGAAGCTCTGGAGCAACAGTATGAGACAGAAATGCAACAGAAACAGGAAGAACACACCAAAGAGTACAAGAATTTAGAGGCACTTTCAAGTCACAAAGAAGAAACACTGAAAAATGAGAACAAGGCAATCGAAGACCAAAAAAAGAAAAAAGAAGAGGAAATCAAAGCCCTGAAAGAAAAACATCAAAAGGAAAGGGATGGATATCTTGACTGGGACGTCATAAAAGTCAAAATGTGTACCATCAGCTAATGTTCTTCTGTTGCTGTAACAATAAATGTTATTCACTGATACTAGTAACTGATCAGCATGTAACCCAGCAGTATCTACAGGCCTCGGTCATACACAAGTGCATCATGTAGCCATGTTCACATTCTTGGCTTTTTTTTATTTTGCATGTTCTCCAGTTTGTTTGACTGTATGTTAGAGGTTTCTTAGCTTTTTAGAATAACAACAAATAACATGATTCCAGAATTATCAGCAGGTAAACTGAGATAAAAAACAAAACTTTAAAAACAGTATAAAATGAGGTTTTGGAAACTACCAAAATTATGTCTTCTTTACAATCATTCAGAGGCCTTTATATTATTTACAGGCTACTAAATGTGTTTTTTTTTCTATATTTTGACCTTTATATTCATTTTGTATTTTCAAAGGTAGACTCTTTCATGACTAAGTTGTATTTTTTTAGTGCAGTTTGAGTTGATTTTAATTCAGAGTTGCTGTTATGATATAATGATAGAAGCTGCAAACATTTCCATTAACAGTCACAATATCATGTCAAATTCTCATTTTCCAGTTGTTAATGGTGAATTCTATCATTTTGAATTTTTGTGATTTGTTTTTTTATGTATTTGAGGTAAATTCTTTCCTTTGTAACAAATTCATTTATTGCTGAAACTATGTTAAGATAAATGCGCTAATCATTATAATAAAATCTTATGGTCAACAGTTAGTGATGTGCGATACCACTGATTTCCTTTAAGATCCGATACCAACTAAAATTCTGGGTGGTATTGATGATACTGATCCAATACTGATACGTTGCACAAAAACTTATTGTTTTATTGTATTTCAAATTATAGTTTCATAATCATTACAGGACATCAGACTACTTGTTCTTATTGCTTAATAATGCAGAATTATCATATAGAAATAAAAACCCTTAAGTTGTGCGCTATTAAATTAAATTAAATTTTATTTTTATAGCGCCCAATCACATGATTTTGTATAACCTTTGCATGCTTAGATTAAGTATGTGTATGTGTCAGTATGACCTAGTAACAAAAAACTGCTTAGCTAGCTGTAACAATGTTTTACTATGTTATCTACTAACTGGTTTGCCCGATGAAACTCTGGGCCAGCGCCAGGAGCTTCCTGGGAAAAGACAGCTCTTTCTGTGTTGCAGACCTTATTTACAAAAATTCATGACACATTGCCACAACACCTCACTGTCTTGCCACATGTATCGCAAACCATGTCTTGGCTCTTTGTAGAGGTAAAATACCTCCACACATGACTTTGTTTATACTCAGCCGTTGTTATGAGTGCACACGTCAAGGGGCTGCGACACCTTTATGCAGCCATATTTCGCATATGACTAAGAAAGGCGGAAGAGGAAGTAGTTCCTTCCAAGTTTTCCTGTTAATGAAAAACTACAAATTTACCCCAAATTACTAAAATATCGATATTTTAATATGACAATTGATTCTAGAACATAAAAAACTGGTATCGGAGGAATCGATATTCCAATATCGATCTGCACACCACTATCAACAATATCAAATGTTTCCCTGAAATTTAAAACACATTTTACTTAAAATCTGAAAAAAGGGAAATAAATATTGGAATTGATGCATCATTTTTCTACTACAGGAATTTAATTTTTCCATGTTTTTCACAAGTTTTTGCTTTTATAGAAATATACAGGGCGGGCCATTTATATGGATACACCGTAATAAAATGGGAATGGTTGGTGATATTAAAGTCCTGTTTGTGGCACATTAGTGTATCTGAGGGGGCAAACTCCTCAAGATGGGTGGTGACCATGGTGGCTAGGGATGGGTATCGTTTAGGTTTTATCCGATACCGGTGCCAAACCGGTACTTTTGAAACGGTGTTCAAACCGGTGCTTAAAGAATGGAGAACACAAAATTGGTCCAAAAACCTGTCATGTTCAGCTGTTTTTTTGTAAAAAGATAACAATGTTAGCCTTTTCTGCAGCTATGGGGCACATATGGTATCACTCTTGGCTGGAAGCAGTGCTTAAACAATGGAAAAAACACAAACTTTGTCCAAAAACCTCTCATGTTTAACTGTTTTCCATCTTTTCTTTGGGCATTTTAGCCTTTTTGGCCAGGGTGAAGGGAGTATCTGCCATCAAACAAGAAGACAGCCGCATGTAGCTATGTTGATGTTTGCTAGTTCACCTTACATGCATTAATTTAATAACGTGGTTAGCCTACTCAACGTAAATTACACACGAACAACATTAAGCTACTCACGCAGAGAAGAACGGCTGTTGCTGCCATCATCATCCGTCATCATTTCTGCTACACTGGCAGGGCTAGGGGCCAGGACTCTACTCTTTGGGGGATGTTGTTTAACTCCGGGTCCGATAACAGGCACCACACCCGCAGTAGATGTGCACGGTGTGAGGTCTCGCAGCAAGCTATCAAATACGGCGCATTTCTCGGCTTTTAAAAAAAACACTATGCGTCGCCAGGTGTTTCATCGGATTTGAGGTGTTACCTCCTTTGACAGTATCACCTTAAAGCACTTGTTGCAGGCTGCTGAGTTTGCATCTTTTGCTGTGAAGTACAACCAGACTTTTGACCGCTTCGCCTTGGGCATTTTAGCTCTGCTCTAAAAGAACGTATGTACCTGGACCCGCCTACTATCCTCGGAAACGTAAAGTGATTGGCTAGAATCTAAAGTGTGTCACAGCTCAGGAAAAAAAAGCACCAAAATAAAGCACCGAAATGTGCGCTGCTTTTCGGTCTGGTTACTACTGTTTATGGCACCGGATACCGGTACCCATCCCTAATGGTGGCCATTTAGAAGTCGGCCATCTTGGATACAACTTTTGTTTTTTCAATAGGAAGAGGGCCATGTGACACATCAAACTTATTGGTAATGTCACAAGAAAACCAATGGTGTGCTTGGTTTCAACGTAACACGTTTCTGACCACCTTTAAAATGTGTTCAATGTGCTGCCCACTGTGTTGGATTGTCAATTAGGGGTGGGTTTTTATAATCGATTTATCGATTAAAATCGATTCTGGCTTGGATAACGTGAAATCGATTCATTAACATCCTGAATCGATTTTTTAATATAAATTCATTATGCCTGAAATGCCAGAATCTCTGGTGAAATCTCACAAAATTTCAACAACCAGCAAACAGCTAAGACAGTAAATGAGAGCAGGTACACGGATTCTGCACAAAGACAAAAACACACAGCGCTGACCCGTGGATCAGAATCGCCTTTCTCACCTGACGGCACGGACACGGTCGGGGCTGAAAGCTGACAGCTCGCTGATTCTGATCTGTCGGCGGGTCCGCGCTGTGTTTATGTCCTTTTTGCGCTGATTCTAAAGCTGTTAGTTTTATCTCTCTCCAAACAATATTGACCGAACCAGCAGCAAAAGAAGATCCAAACTACGCTTCACATAAACATCGTCATGAATTCCCTCTGACTTTTATTGTTTTGCTTCCACCAGGATAAAATCACACGTCATGCACAGCTCTCTCTCGCTCTCTCTCTGTACTTCAAGAACAGTTTCCCGTCTAAAAATCTGTTTTCTGCATTATTATTATTACTGCAGAATATTTTTATAAAATCCCAGGCCAGGAAAACCACCTTCATGTCTTTCTGTGTTTTATCTTCAGCTACTTTGACACAAAGACATCTGCTGTGACGCTCACACCTTTGATAAAGTCTTGCGAGTGTCAGCTTCCTTTTTATAGATACAAAAACATGTAAATATACTGATCTGAATTATAATATTTCTGACTGTCAAAATTTCCCAGATTCAAATCGAATTGAATTGAATCGTGGATCGAATCGATTCGGGACCTTGTGAATCGGAATCGAATCGATTCTAGAAATCATTGACGATACCCAGCCCTATTGTCAATGCAACCCTCTTCTCCCACTCTTCACACACTGATAGCAACACCGCAGGAGAAATGCCAGCACAGGCATCCAGTATCCGTAGTTTCAGGTGCTGCACATCTCGTATCTTCACACCATAGACCTGCCTTCAACCGTAATGTGATGGTGCACCATCTTGCTGGAAAAACTCAGGGAACGTACCAGCTTCAGTGCACAAAGAGGGAAACACATCATCATGTAGCAATTTCAAATATCCAGTGGCCTTGAGGCTTCCATTGATGAAGAATGGACCCAATATCGTTGTACCCCATATACCACACCAAACCATCACTTTTGTTGTTCCAACAGTCTTGGAGGGACCCATCCAATGTGGGTGTAGCCTGGTCTCAAATATCTATTTTAGACCCTACAGGTTAAAGGGATATAAATATTGTCATGTAAAGACTTTATTGTAAATATTTCATATATGTGTTTAAAAGACAAAAAAAGAGTTTAAATGCATTAAAAACGTGTCTAAAATCACAATAAATAGAAGTCAATCATAACTTAAGTGTTCATGGAGTTATAAGTTACAAGAAAACCAAAGGTTTGTTATCTAATGTGAAACAAGGAAAACTTTGTATTTGCTGCAAGTTCTTTTACAAGTTCATTTTAGGTTGTCAATCTTGTATTTTCTTGTATCCCATTGGTTGATGTAAACCTATTGTCCAATCAGACATAAGGAAGGCGGGATCTAAGCGAGGAGGAAGGAAAAAACAAATAGTTATGTCTATAACTTCTGTTCCCTGAAGGAGAGGAACGAGGTACAACACATAAGTATGGGATATCACACCCTCGCGTGTCCTGGCTGAAGAAACCTTTAATCACGCCTTTAAGGCAGATGACGTGTGATGACACGCGCACGGCCCCGCCTGCACATATAGCCACTGTCATCACAGTCATCCCTCAGTTCGATAGCCGCTCTTCTCCGAGCCAAACTGCTCAGTGGGGCCACCTTGTGTTGTACCTCGTTCCTCTCCTTCAGGGAACAGATGTTATAGACATAACTATTCGTTCCCTTTCAGTCGATTCACTCGGTACAACACATAAGTATGGGACATATATACACGCCCCACAGAGCAGCCACCGAACCGGAATCGGACCACCACATCCTTAGTGAGTGGTAGACCCAGCAGAAAGGACAGCATGAGCCACCGAAGGGGCTGTAACGACCAACCAATAAAACCGCACAAAAGTGTGCATTGATGCCCAACTAGCTGCCCCACAAATATCAGCTACAGGCACCCCTTTAAAAAGAGCCTATGAGGTTGCCATCCCCCTGGTGGAATGAGCTCTTACCCCGTGGGGCAAAGCAAGACCACCGGTGCCGTATGCCAGTGAGATAGCTTCTATAATCCAATGGGACAGCCTCCGTTTGGACAGAGCTCTACCTCTATTTGGATCAGCGAAGCAGACAAACAGCTGGTCACATAAACGCACATTCTGAGTGTGCTCAATGTAGGTGCGTAGCACACACACTGGACAAAGAGAATGCATCCTCCTCTGCTCCTCAGATGCAAAAGGAGGGGAGCAAAAGCTCAGCAACTCAAACTCCATTGAGCTAGAAGATGCAGGCATGATCTTGGGAAAATAGGCAGCATTTGGACGCAATACGACCTTGTGGCCATCAGAAGAGAACTGTGTGCAGGAGGGATGCACAGAGAGCGCATGAAGGTCACCCACTCGCTTTGCCGAAGCCAAAGTGAGAAGTAATGCAGTCTTATATGAAAGAAATTTCATATCCACAGACTCAATGGGTTCAAACGGGGGGCTACAAAGGGCCTCCAGCACCAAAGACAAGTCCCAAGCAGGGACACTGGACTTAAGCACGGGCCTCAGCCGGCGAACTCCTTTCAGAAAACGTATGGCGAGGGGATGTGCACCTAGTGTCACCCCGTCAAAGCCAATATGACAGGCAGATATAGCTGCTAAATAAACCTTAATTGTCGAAAATGAAAGGCCCTTATCCAGCAGCTCCTGCAGGAATGTCAAAACATCCACAATAGAGCACTGAAATGGGAGAATGTGGCGGTCCTGGCACCATTGCTCGAAGGCTTGCCATTTGTAAGCGTACAAGCCTCTAGTAGATGAGGCCCTAGCACTCTGAATTGTCGCTATCACACTAGGTGGCAAACCCTTAGCAATCAAGTTTAACCTCTCAGCAGGTAAGCATGAAGGCGCCACAGATCTGGGCGCGGATGAAACGCTTCTCCTCCCGCCTGAGAGAGGAGATCCCTGCGGAGAGGAAGCTGCCAAGGACTCGCTGCTAGCAGGCTGATTATCTCTGCATACCACGACCTTGTGGGCCACCAAGGGGCCACTAGAATCAGAGAGAGGGGGAATGCCGACGCACTCTCTCTAGAACTGGAGATATCATTTCCACTGGGGAAAATGCATACAGGAGCACGTCTGGCCATTGGTGCGCTAGCGCGTCCAAGCCCAAGGGTGCATCGTGGTCGATTATGGAGAAGACCAGGGGGCAGTGAGTATTTACCCTGGAAGCAAAAAGATCTATTTGCGCCTTGCCAAATAGGTCCCAAATCTGAGCCACTATTAAAGGGTGTAACCTCCATTCTCTCACCAGAGGACCCCCCTGGAGAGAAGGTTCAGGTGGCCCGGGACATGGGTGGCTCTTAGAGACAGAAAATGAACACTGCACCATAACAGCAGAGAGCGAGACAGGAGCAGCCCGGGCTCCCTCCAAGGACTGAGAGCTAGCATGCAAGACGCAGTTACCGGCAGCCTCCTCCGGAGGTGACGCGATGTACACAAATGGTGAGAGAGAGTCCAGCGTTGAAACGCTCTCATTTTTAACAGTCCAAGTGGCACTACGGCGATCATAGATGCCATCATGCCCAACAAGCTTAATATCGTCTGGAAACGCAGTCTGCGTCCCAACTGAAACTGAGCGAGGCAGCGATGAAACGTGGCCACTCTGTGCTCCGACAAACATGCGCGGCTGGAAAGCGAGCATATTTCCAAACCGAGAAAAGTAATCTGCTGACTCGGGATTAGTGAGCTCTTTTGAAAGTTCACAGAGAACCCCAGTGTCTGAATGTGTGACAAAACCAGCGACAGCTGTGTCTCCACCTGCTCTCTGGAGCAAGCTACGAGAGCCCAGTCGTCTAGGTAGGCTAAGATGCGGATTCCTCTCTCTCTGAGGGGCGCTAGCGCTGCCTCGGCACATTTCGTAAAGGTGCGAGGAGCGAGCGACAGCCCGAACGGCAGAACTAGGTATTCGTAGGCTACGCCCTCGAATGCAAACCTCAGAAACTGCTTGTGTTTCGGGTGTATAACCACATGAAAATAAGCATCTGTTAGATCGATTGTTGCAAACCAATCTCCCGGGCCGACCGCATTCAAGAGCTGTCTGAGTGTTAGCATCTTGAACCTGTACGTTCGTAGATACGTGTTCAAGACTCGCAGGTCGAGGATGGGACGAAGCCCTCCCCTTTTTTCGGAACAACAAAATAACGGCTGTACCAACCTTTGTCTGTCTCCGAAGCGGGGACCACTCGTATTGCTCTTTTCTGCAATAGCGCCTTTATTTCCTCTCTGAGTATCATGGCCGCCTCGGTGTTGACAGTCGTGTTTACGACTCTTTGGAAACGAGGCGGCTTGACCCGGAACTGCAACCGGTAACCCATGGTAACGGTTCGCAGCACCCACGGAGAGGGGGCGCAAGCGCGCCATCGAGGGAAGTGAGCAGCCAGCCGGCTGACCTGCAGCACCGTCGACGGGGCGTTGTCGCCCCCCAGTGTGTCTGCAGGGGACTGCATCACCTGCCTGACCTGGCTCATTCTGCCTGCAGGCTGAGCATTTGATTGTTTGAGAATAAACAACACTCTTTATTGATTGTAACATGGAAACATGTACATTTATACATTTTGTTGGAGGCACCTTTTCTGGGGCACAACAATGAAAAACAGCGGGAACACTCGATGTGGTCACCTGAACATTTAACACACCTGAACAGGGAGTTACCTGAGGCATTTTGTGTGCAGGGGTTTTGTGCTTGGGAGACAGTGTTAGGAAAGTGCAGCGCCTTCTGGGGCTGACAACCTGAACAGAACTTAAGCTGGACCCCCTCTCCACTCGAAACCATAGCTAAGAGGGCTGAGGCTTCTTCCTCCTGGGCGTCGGGTCCCGCTGGGGGCCCGAGGGTGGGCCTTTGCTCCAGGCCGACTGGCGTGGAGCTCGGGCCGGAGGATGTGCTCTCCCTGGCGGCACACCCACTTCAGCAGTGGGCGCCGGTCTCTTGCCAGTTGGCAGAGGAGCGGCGGGCCTGTGAGAGCTAGCTGCGGGCTTGGGCTGACGTCTGGGGATGATGTCGCGCAGAGCTTCCGTCTGCTTCTTCCTCAGATCGAATCTAGCCTGAATGGCTTCAAGTGAATGTCCGAATAACCCAGCCGCAGACACTGGTGCGTCCAGATATACAGCCCTGTCCCTATCCGGGACGTCAGAGAGGGTCAGCCACAGGTGCCTCTGCGCCACTACTGTCGAAGCCATCCCTCTGCCCAGGGAGAGCGCTGCACAGCGAGACGCACGGAGGATGTAATCTGTGGCGACTCTGACCTTGTTAAGAAGAGGTGCCAGCGGGATGTCATCAGGAACCAGCGATCCGAGCTCCGTCAGGCACATTGCCTGGTACGTCTGGAGCATGGTGACAGAGCTCATGGCGCGAGCAGTGCCGGCCTGAGCTCGATAAATCTTCTCCAGCTGCGAAGCAGAGAATCTGCAGTGCTTGGACGGCAGAGTTGCGGGGCCACCGACACCATGGTTATGGGACGGGGCCAGATAAGCAGCCAGAGACGGCTCCATAGGGGGTGGGTTAGCTAAGCCAGCCCCCTCGGCGCCGTCCAATTCCATGTACTGTCCATAGCCGGGCACATTGACGCGGGTAGACAGAGGTTTGTCCCATGATGCTGTTAGCTCGCAGAGAACGTCTGGGAACATGGGAAGGCAGTTTTTGACCGTTGCGGGCTCCGGTGGGAGGAAAAACCCCGCGAACCGCGACGGCTTCTGAGCTGGCGGAGGAGAGGGCCAGTCCACCTGCAGCTTCTCAGCAGCACGGTGAAACAGGGAGAAAAGAGAGATGTCATCGTGGTCAACAGGCGCAGCAGCGGCGGCACATTGGGCCGACAATGAGCTCTCCTGCTCATCCTCCGACAAACCATGGATGTCCAGGCCGATGTCCAGCACGTCATCGTCTTCCTGGGGAGCGCTGGCGGGCTTCAACCCAGGCTGAAGCCCGTCAGCGCTCCTGCATGGTTCCGGCTCGTCATCGGCTAACCCGTCAACATATTCCATGTGGTCAGCCCAGCTAATTGCGGGGACATCGACCGGAAAATCCTCGTCTTCGGACTCGGACGAAGCCGGGGCTCCAGACTCGGAAAGGGGAGGGTCATGCAGTGCGACAGCCGAGCGTCCCAGCACTTTTTCCACAAACGTCACCCGTCTTTCTAGGGTCGAGCGCTGGAGCTGGCGGCAAAACGCACAGGCTCTCCTAGCGTGGACGATCCCCAGGCAGACAGGGCAGGCATCGTGCTGGTCGCAGTCGTGCAAAGAGAAACCGCATCCCTGAGGACAGGGGCGAACAGAAGATTTCTGCTTTGCTCGCTTCGGTTTGGAGTACATTCCAAAACGCAAAGCGAAATGCTGCACAGGAAAAACTTGAAATTAGCGCTCCGCGGGCAGCCTACACACCAACTGCGCGGTGGAGGCTAACACCAACAGGGGCAGTTAAGCTAAGTTCAAGTCGGCAGACAACGGAGCTAACTAGCAGTAGCTAGCTAGCCACACTCAGCAGAGGTGTTCTCAGCGAGGTGAAGAGCGTAAGAACTGAGGGATGACTGTGATGACAGCGGCTATATGTGCAGGCGGGGCCGTGCGCGTGTCATCACACGTCATCTGCCTTAAAGGCGTGATTAAAGGTTTCTTCAGCCAGGACACGCGAGGGTGTGATATCCCATACTTATGTGTTGTACCGAGTGAAGAGAGACTGAGAGGAAGCTGGAGCAGTACAGGACAGATGAAGAAAGAGCGAGATGCTTGGGATATAGAAAGAAAGGCGATCTGGGAGCAATTTCATCAGGAGCAAAAACAGAACCTGGAGGAGGTGAAAGCAAGCCACAGAAAGCTCCAGGAAGAATATCAGTGGAAGAGGAAGAAGTGGACATATTCATGGGTTGTGGCCTTATTGTCATTATTAATAATTTTATTATATTATTATGTGTTTACCGCACACACTACAGAGAGTGCAAAGGCAGAGAAGAGCCTGTAGCGTTTGCTAAGATGTAAACTACCCTGATGGAGTTTGTTCAAGCTACTTTAAATAATATTCAAAGATTCAAAGTGTTTATTGTCATGTGTCACAGGAAAAAAATGGGCATTTCTCTGTGCAATGAAATTCTTTCTTTGCTGTCCACCCACAGATGCCGATTAATATATACAATAGAAATAGAACAGATAAAATACAAATAGTACAAATAAATAAATGAAGACAGAAAAGGAGACAAAATATTGAAGTCTGAAACAGATGTGTGCAAAAGAGCTATAGCTTAATATGCTGCCTTAATATGCAGGATGACCTGATGCGCAAAAAAATTACTATTACTGTTCAAAAATAGGTCAGCTGTTCAAGCAGGCAGTGGGGAAGATAAGATAAGATGACCTTTATTAGTCCCACACGTTGGAAATTTGTTTTGTCACAGCAGGAAGTGGACAGTGCAAAAATTCTGAAGCAAAAATTAGAATATAATAAGAATAAATACTGTACACAACTGTTCAGAATAGAATAAAATAAAATACTATATACAGTAGAATGAAATAGAATAAAATATACAATAGGATAAAAATAGTTGTATACAGCATTTGTATTCTGAGTAAAAATACAACAATGCCAGAAAGGAATATTGCACTTAGTGTTATTGCACATGTATGGGTGTGTGTGTTTGATCAGTTAAAGTCTTTGTTGTGGAGTCTGACAGCAGTGGGGAGGAAAGACCTACGAAATCTCTCCGTCCCACACCGTGGGTGCCGCAGCCTGCCACTGAAGGAGCTGCTCAGTGCTGTCACAGTCTCCTGCATGGGGTGGGAGATGTTGTCCAACAGGGATGACAGCTTAGCCACCATTCTCCTGTCACTCACCACCTCCACTGGGTCCAGAGGGCATCCTAGAACAGAGCTGGCCCTTTTGATCAGCCTGTTCAGTCTCTTCCTGTCCCTGGCAGAGATGCTGCCACCCCACCAGACCACACCGTAAAAGATGGCTGAGGCCACCACAGAGTCATAGAAGGTTTTTAGGAGTGGGCCCTCCACTCCAAACGACTTGAGTCTCCGCAGCAGGTACAGCCTGCTCTGCCCTTTCCTGTAGAGGGCTTCTGAATTATGAGTCCAGTCCAGTTTGTTGTTCAGATGAACACCAAGGTACCTGTAGCTGTCCACAGTCTCAATGTCCATACCTTGGATGTTCAGTGGTTGCAGTGGAGGATGTTTGTGCCTGCGGAAGTCTACCACCAGCTCCTTGGTTTTACTGGTGTTGATCTGGAGGTAGTTCAGCTGGCACCAGTCCACAAAGTCTTGAGTCAGTCCTCTGTACTCCTTGTCGTTCCCATCAGTGATGAGGCCGACTATTGCAGAGTCATCAGAGAACTTCTGCAGGAAGCACTGGGTGGAGTTGTGGGAGAAGTCTGCAGTATAGATGGTGAAGAGGAACGGAGCCAGAACCGTTCCCTGTGGGGCCCCCGTACTGCAGACGACCCTGTCCGACACACAGCCCTGAGTTCTCACATACTGTGGTCGGTCGGTGAGGTAGTCCAGAATCCAGGTAGTGAGGTGATGGTCCACTCCAGAGTTCTCCAGCTTGTCCTTCAGGACCGTGGGAAGAATGGTGTTGAAGGCACTGGAGAAATCAAAGAACATGATTCTCACAGTGCTTCCAGCGGTCTCCCTGTGAGAGAGTGAACGATGTAGGAGGTGAATGACGGCATCATTCGCTCCAATGCCAGGCTGGTAGGCAAACTGAAGTGGGTCCAATGATGAGCTCACCAGGTGCCGAAGCTGAGCCAGGACCAGCTGCTCCAGGGTCTTCATCAGGTGGGATGTTAGAGCCACCGGCCTGTAGCTGTTGAGGTCCTTGAGGCGTGAAGTCTTTGGCACTGGTAGGACACAGGAGGTTTTCCAGAGCTGTGGGACTCTTCCCAGCCTCAGGCTCAGGTTGAAGAGGTGTTCCATCACCCCACACAGTTGGTCTGCGCAGGACCTGACGACCCTCGAGCTGATGCCATCTGGGCCCGCTGCCTTCTTGGCTTTAATCCTCCTCAGTCCCTCCTAACCTGGGTGGTTAAGAGAGACAGGCTGGAGCCTTGTGTTGAGTGTGTATTGGATGCTCTTAGGTGATGAACTGTATGCCTCTTCAGCATTGGCATACAGTAAGTCCAGTGTTCTATTGTCTCTGGTTGGGCATGTCACATACTGGGTGAAGGTGGGCAGTGTGGAGTCCAGTGAGGCATGATTAAAGTCCCCTGATATTAAAAGAAGAGCTCTCGGAGATTGCGTTTGCAGTCTGCTGACCACAGAGTGGAGAGTGTCACAGGCTGCATCCGCGAAGAAGAAGGAGTTGCTGAGTCTGGATGTTCTGGATTTCACATTTCTAAACCGTCTTGAGGGCAGAAGTGTGAACAGTCCATGTTGGGGGTGTGTGGGGTCTCTAAGGATGGAGGCAGCTCTCCTCTGGGCTCTGCAATGGTAGATGCTCTGCAGAGAGGGCAGCGGGGTCCTGGTGATCTTCTCCGCAGTTGTTATCACTCTCTGCAGGCATTTGCGGTCCATAGCAGTAGTGCTGCCGTACCATGCAGTGATGCAGCTGGTCAGTGTGCTCTTCACAATGCAGCTGTAGAAGCTGCTGAGGATCTTGGCCGACATACCAAATTTCCTCAGCCTCCTCAGGAAATACAGCCACTGCTGAGCCTTCTTGACCAGCTGTGTGGTGTTCAGTGTCCAGGTGAGGTCCTCAGAGATGTAGACACCCAGGTACCTAAAGCTGCTCGCACTCTCCACTTCAAGCCCCTGGATAAACAGTGGCTGGTGAGGCCTCCTCTTCTTCCTCGTGTCCAATATCATCTCCTTTGTCTTGTCAGTGCTGAGGGTGAGGTTGTTGTCCTCACACCATGACAAAATTATGTTATCTTTGGGTCCCCAATCCTAGTCCACGAGGGCCGGTGTCCCTGCAGGTTTTAACTCTCACCCTGGGTCAACACACCTGAATCACATGATTAGTTCATTACCAGGCCTCTGGAGAACTTCAAGACATGTTGAGAAGGTCATTTATCCATTTAAATCAGCTGTGATGGAGCAAGGACACATCTAAAACCTGCAGGGACACCGGCCCTCGTGGACTGGGTTTGGGGACCCCTGGTGTAGAGGATGGGACTGAGGACGCAACCTTGTGGAACGCCAGTGTTTTTAATAATACTGGCTGAAGACCTGTTGCTGATCTTGACGGACTGGGGCCTGCCAGTCAAAAAGTCCTGTAGCCAGCAGTGTTGGGTAAGTTACTTTAAATTAGTAACTTAGTTACATTACTAGTTCTATCAAAAGTAACTCAGTTACTTCAAGTTACTCGTTACTTTCAAAGTAACTAGTTACTAGGGAAAGTAACTTTGGTTTTACTCAGAATTCTCTTGTTAATATGTTTCTTCCATAACTTTGCCAGTCTTCTAGCTTGCTTACTTGCCACAAGTGCACTGTGCCACCTACCAATAGAAAAAAAAAAATGTGCCTATTTCCACGAGAGAAATCCCACGCCTGGACCGTCATTGACCGCTGCCATGATTCTAGCCTACGTCACAGCGTCATGTGCGCTTTTTACATCCAACACAAAAACTGCAGTCGTGGTGCTTTCGATTGTACTCAGAACTCGGAAATTCTGCCTTCCGAATAGGAAGATGTAGGTAACACCAGACTTCAGATGAGCTGCATACAGGGCTGGACTGGGACAAAAAATCGGCCCAAGCATTGTGACTAGAGACCGGCCCGCCATTATAGGAAAAATCATAAAGCCTTTGAATGAAAACAAACACTGTTGTGACAATGATGTTCACTGTTTTGATGGTATATATGTATCAATCTATCAATCGTTTGTTGTAAGATTCAGATAATTATTTTTTAAAAGCTAGACATTTTAAATGAGATTAAGAAAGAAAAGTATTTCCTTGTGCCCACCTCTCCCTGTTAATGCCCTACCTGGCCCCCCTGGCAAAACTTTGCTAGATCCGCCCCTGCACAGTTACCAGCTGTCAGCTACTTAGAACAGGATCCTGGTGTAAGTGGTCTCTCAGAAACAGTTCATAACTTCCCTTTAACTCACTCATGTCACCTAAAAGGTAAACCTGTTTCTCCATCACCTGTTCAGCTCTGATGATTCAGTAAGGACATCTCCTGGTTTCATCTTCATGTTTCCCTCTCACCAGATAACCAAACCGAAATCATGACCAGCAGCTTTCACAGCTGTGGCTCCAGCAAACATCAGCTGATACTAGAAATTAATATTAAATAAATTCTAACAACAGCTGATCAAGCTTAAACGTGCTGCTGTTGTTTAACGTGACATCGGCTGGTTTCTTCTTTCTGGCGCGAAGTGGGCGATAAACAAACAAGAGAGCCGATCAGCTGATCATTGATCAGTTTTCATGATTGAAGTAGAAACATGAGAGGAAGGGAGGGGATGAGAGAAGAGGCAGCTGTGCAGCAAACACAGAGTAACTCCAGCTTTGTGTCTTTTTCATTGTAGCTGAAGTCTGGGACAAACTGTGCTCCCTTTCACATCAATACGAAACACGTGATATTTTCTCTGAATATGAGCCGATTCTGTTTTTTACGGGACGGTTGGCAACTCTAATAATTAACCTTATGAACAAAATAAAGTTCAACATCAGTAACATAGCACCCACCCAGCTGTGTAGAAACCCTGTCATGCTAGCTAGCACGCAGTACGAAAAAGTCAGCATAACGAAAATAAACTCCACCTAAACTTGGTTTATATCTGACCCAGATAGACTGCAGGTCATAACTTCTTACCTGAAGTTCAGTTCACACTCGGACCGGCGGCCGCTTCGGGTCTCTCTTCCTCCTGCGTCTCCTTTCCCTCATCCACCTGCTGGCTTCCACCACTTGCTAATGTTACTGAATCTGGAAGCTCCGCGATAGCCACCACACGAAGTAACGAGTAACGACCCTATCTAAATCCCAGTAAAGACTAACGCGTTCCTGATTTTGGCATAATAACTAGTTACCGTGCTCGTTACCACAATAATAACGTAGTTACTGTAATGCGTTACTTAATAACGCGTTATAGTCCCAACACTGGTAGGCAGTCACATAGGGTGGGGTGCAGGCCGAGTGTTGCCAGCTTGTGAGTGAGTTGTGTGTGGGATGACAGTATTGAAGGCGGAGCTGTAATCAACAAAAAGTACCCTGATGTATGAGTCTTTGTTTTCCAGATGGGAGAGGGAATAGTGAAGGGCAGCAGCGATGGTGTCTGAAATGAACTATTGGACCACGTCAGACACGTCAGACTGAAATTACTCATTTACTCTTCAAATGGATTAATGAACTATAATAAAAAGGTCACATGCTGCTACCACCCAACAAAACAACAAACACCAACTTGTAATTACAAACAGCGAACGCCTCACTTTTTAGAGGAGTGTGCAGAACAAACTAAAGGGTCTTGGTTTGTATTCAGTGTCATCAGCAGGACACCTGCCAGGGTCCATGTGGGCGTCTTAAATTAAGTATGACTGCTCAGGTAGACAGGTTACTCCTAAAATAGCACGCAGTAACTGTGAACAGTAATTAATATATAGCAGTAATGAAAGCTTTCAGGAGGTTTATCTGAGTAGACTGTCCCTGTGCACTGTGTGGCATTCATTCACTGGTTAAACTCATGTCTAACAATGTATGACAATAACAGCTGAGTCTATGTTCAGTTGCATAAATGATTTCAGTTGCTGCCATGTGATTGGCTGATCAGAGACTTGCATTAATGAGCAGTTGAACAGGTGTACGTAAAGAAGTGGCCAGTGACTCTTTGAACGTGACCCCTTTACTGTGCTGTTAACCTGAGGAGTCACTAGATGGCACTGTTGCATTGTGTTTTCCTGCAACACCACAGTTGGAATACAACAGTCGCTTTAACAGAAACGTGTAGTTGGGCTGTTTTAGTGTGAAATGTGTGTAATTTTATTAATTTATGCATTTTTTTGTAGTTCATTTTAATCCTCAGATTCACATGCATGCACATTCTGAAATGACAAGGCCTTGAAGGCTTTTAATGTGTAGTTTATTACTGCGCTCTGTAACACCTGAACAAATAAAATAAGTTACCACACTGCATCTGATTAACAGCTGTGTGTTCTGACACCAATCACAAAGTGATATTTTTTTGTACAGTCCTGCCAGTTTCTGCTCTTTAGCAGTTTTATATTTCTGATGGTTTTATGTCTAATGAAACATAACATTACAAAGATGCCAGTGCAAATCCAGTTTGCTCACTTTGTTAATTATTTTTTAAAATCACAGATTACAGAATATCAAACATTTTAGATGCGACAGGGAGTACAAACACTCACAAGCAATTGTGAATGTGTGTCTTTTTTTTTTTTAACTTCTTCTCATATACTGCCTCACTTAACTTGCCCTTAATGTTAATAACAATTATAGATGTCACACAGTCTTCTTATCATTAGCTAAAATATTAAAAAGAAATATTCAATTTATGATGTTTAAGAAGCTTGGAAAGAAAAGGACTTCTTTAATTGATGCTGTCAATTAAAATGAGCTACAAAAAATGCAAAAAAAATATACTCAATTGATGATGGCATTAAATGTAAAAAGTAGAGTCATCATAGGAGAACATTAATGTCTGGACCACATTCATCAGAGGTCATCCAATAAGTAACATGTCTTCATCACCCAGTGGTTTTCCATCAGGACAAGCAAGGCAGGCAGTGCTTGCCGAGTCAAATCTAAAAACAGACCTTGATTAATTAAGAAGTATTAAAGTAAATCAATCTCTTTACTTTTATCTCAGGCATTGCTCTGTCATGAAGCTCCTCAGCTGTTTGGACCCATGCTTTACATTACTGCCATCTTGTGGCTGCAGTTGACTATTTTTGCTAGATGGTCCTTGTACCTTTGAACTCATTAGAAACTGTAGCATGCCTCCATTTTACAGGTGTATTTGCCAAATGCATAGTAAAAAAGATGGACATCAGAGGTAATAATAAAATCCAAAGATCGGTGACAGCGCTTGGAACCATAAGGCAACAGATTAAAAAAACTGCGGGAAATAAACTGAAACTGAAATATAAGTAGGGCAAAAGAAAGGGGTGGTCATGGTAGGGTAAGACTGTAACACAAAAAATCTATACACACACACATACAATGACATTTTATACCTTCTCCAGAATACTATGGCCACAAGTTTGCATCATGGTGCTGATCCTGAATCTTTCCCTTATGATTTATTCCTAATGCTATAATAATAAAGCAATGAGAATAAAAAAAATTATGTAATAAATATAAAATAATGTATTTGTGATGATTCAGTTTGTTTGACTATCCACTGTGTGCAGGCAGAAAGCTTATTAAATGTTTAAACTATAGAGATACAATCATTTTGCTGCTGTAAAAATCAGCCTTTTGTCATTGTTACGACTGTTGTCGTAATTATCATATGTAAATTTGAGTGTGCAGGTGCTCCTCCGTGATTGGTGTATCCAGGGTGGATGGATCGCACCGATTGGCTAAGGACCGGGAGGCAGCGGATAAGAAGACACCGCCAGGGACTGCCAGGTCATTAATCCTTGGCCCAACCCAACCGGCAGACTGTTCACTGTGTCACTATGTTGGTTAATGTAAGAGCATGTAGGGGTGGACCGCCTTTTCGTTTGATCAGTTTTCTCCTGTTTTTGTTAGGCAGGGAGGAAAGTGATTGTCGTTTGATTTAGTTCTTTTGAGTAGGTAAGTTGTATTTATTTCTGAGCTAGGCTACCTTTTGTTTGTTGTTTTGGCCTTGGGTTCACCCTGAAGTTATGATATGCTCCCTTCCTTTGTTTAACTGCACTCATTGTAAATAAATCACTGTCAAAGTATTAAGTGTGTGACGTGCTGCTTGGGGTTGGACGGGGATGGATCACCCTTTATGTCGTGGTCTGGCCTCGCCTTGACGGGCCATAACAGTCATATTTTAAATAGAAATCTAATATAATCTGTTTCTTAATGTATTTTCTTTAAAACAGTGTGTTTTTTGAATATCCAAATTATAATAATCCATAATTATGTGGACATGCGTATTAGTTTTTAATTAAATTTAAGGCCTCCAGAAAGGCAGGAAAAGCCCTGTAACTTACTTTAAAACTAAATTTGTTCCCTAAAACGGTGGACAGAGCTACAGACTTATGACAGCCTTACCCAGTTAGCTAGCAGCTAATGACCAGCCCTACTTGTGCAGTTAATAAAAGGACAGGTAATTTTTGTGGCCCTGTTGCGCACACACAGCACGCTCATTTGTTTCAATTCGTCTGTTGCCACTGTTGTGGATTTTTATGACATATCTGTGTACACTGGACATATACTCACATATACACATATACTCTCTATATATATCTGAACTGGAGTGTTTATATAATGGAATCACGGTGATAAGCATTTAACCTGCATGTTAAAATAAACACAAGACCCACATTTGTAGATCAAATATTATGCACAAGTATATTAATGAAGTCTGTGCCACTTGTTGAATGAGCATATGTGATCAATACTGTCTGAAATGTAGTGATTAGGATCAATAAGTAACCTTTGACTGTAATATGACCAATGGTAACCAGTCCAAACAAAGGGTTAAATAAACTTGGCCCCGCTGAGCTGCACCTGGGAGCTTCTCCGCTGCCAGAAGGTGGTGAAGCACCCATCTCTAACCCATAAAAGTAAACAAATTTGCCCGCCTGAGAGTGCACCTGGACACTTTTACCCGTCTCCGGTTGCCAAAATTGTGAAAAACCCTTCCTTAACAGGTATCGTAGCCCACCCCTGGCAGCAAACCCGACAAAGCCGTCAGGAAGATTAATTGTTAATAGTGCTCTCAGAGTTATGGAGCAATGCCAAAAGGTTATGTAACACAGGTGTCGGAGATTTAAGAAGAACAAAGTGCAAAATTGAAAATTGATTGGGGAAAATTTGACAAACATATTATATCGATAATTGGGGTTAATGTTGACATTTGTAGAGTTGAGAAAATACTTTTTAGTTAAATTTTTGATATGGAAAAGGGAAAAAGCAAGGAATGGAAAATACCCAACATCAGCAGGAGGGGTCACTGACCCTACATAAAGAGGAGGGTCGAGATGCCCCGGGCTGCTGCTGCTGCTTTTCTCCCTTTCTGTCATTGTGTATTAGTCTGAGCTGTTTGTGCTTAAAGGCTCTTCACCCCGGGGTTCGCGTCGCTTTGCTTTCTGCTATGTAATTGTCATGCTATACTATACTGTATGTATTTTCATTCTATTCATGTGATTCTGTATATTAAACTCTGTTCCAAGAATTCTACTCTTTTCCAGAGCATATTTTTGAGTGATTTGATTTTAATTTAGTAAGTAAGTCAGTAAAATTTATTTATATAGCGCTTTTCACAGATAAAAAAAAAAATCACAAAGTGCTTTACAACACAGGAATTGGAAATATAAAACAATATAACAGTAAATAAAACAGCAAATAAAACAATGAAACAATAAAAACAGCATAAGAGGAAATTAATCAAATGTTTTCCTAAATAAAAATGTCTTCAGCTGTTTTTTATTAAAAGAATCAATGGAGTCCGTGCAGCGAAGAGACAGTGGAAGAGAATTCCACAACCGTGGTGCCACTGTCTGAAAGGCCCGATCACCACGAGTTTTAAAATGAGTGCGCGGTACCACCAGCAGTCTCTGATCTAATGACCTTAAAGCCCAAGAAGATGAATGTGGTTTCAGCAGGTCAGATAAATATTGAGGAGCTTGACCATGTAGGGCCCTAAAGGTTAGAACTAAAATTTTAAAATGAAACCTAAAATTTACAGGCAACCAGTGAAGGGAGGCCAAAACTGGAGTGATATGAGATCTTCTCTTGGTGCCTGTTAAGAGACGTGCTGCAGCATTCTGCACAGTCTGAAGACGATTTAAGGCTGATTTGTTAAAACAAGTAAAAAGGCCGTTACAGTAGTCTAAACGAGAGGAAATAAAAGCATGAATAATCATCTCAAGTTCAAGCTTTGATACCATTAGATCTGAAAGGCTGGACCTCTACATCATTGGTGTAATAAGGTTATCATATTGGCTTCAAAAGTTGCGAACACACCACGAGACAGTCTACCAACATGTACGTAATAAGCTAATACTCCTGTGTGCTATAGACTACAGTGTACACTGTACACCCTACTGACTGATTTCTGTTGCATCAGTCTGCGTCTCCCAATTAATTTGTGAGTTTCCACTACAGCTCAGCACCCTCTAGGTAGCAAAAAATGCATTTGCGAGCTCGTTCCCGGCTCATAACCAGCGCGCTCTGCAGCCAAAGGGTGATCAGATCATTGGTTAATGGTCATCATGTGACTGATGCAATCCTTTTATTTAGCAACACTGTGATTAATAGTTAAACATTATTGTTGAGGGGCACAGGCAGGACTCTACACGCAAACACACATTAAAAACAAAAACAAAAAAAGCCTCAAGAAAAGGCCACTTGGGGCACCCATCAGGAAAGGGGCAGGAGCTCAAAGAGCAGTACCCTTCATGGAGAAGGAGACTAGAGGCCAAGATCAAGGTAGCACGGAGGGAAGTTTGCCAACTATCAGAGTTGCAGAAAAGTGCGATGAAGTAGTGTCCTAAGAAGTACAGCAAGCTGTAGACCCCAACATGATTCACGCCTACTGGCTGGGGAAGCTGACTGCACTTGATGAGCGTCTGGCAGCACTGTGATGGCATCAGCCACACATGGGTAAATCAGTCCATTTGTTCACTTTATTAGTTTGTTTTGCAGTTTTCTTCATTAATATAATTCATTAATCATTTGGTTAAACCTAACACTGATATTATGAGGCGCACATAGTAGCATTGTATGGTTTTTCTAAAAATGTTTTGTTATATTAATTATGTTTCTCTTTCTTTGAGTTACCTGGGTTTGGGCGGTGGCTGTTTCCTGGGCAAAAGGCTTGGCTGAGGACTATGGGAACAAAATGCCTGCTCAGCAGGACCAACCATGCGCTTACCAGGAGCAGGGTTGTTTTAGGTTTACTTAGGTTATTCTGTGCTTAGTTAATATTAGTGTGTGTTTTTGTTTCCCCCTATTGTGTGTAAATGGTTTGGCCAAACCACTATGGTTGGGGCAGGGATAGCTCAGTAGGTAGAGTGGTGGCCCCATGATCGGAAGGTCGGGGGTTCAACTCCACTAAACGGCTACCCTGAGGTACCCCTGAGCAAGGTACCGTCCCTACACACTGCTCCCCGGGCACTGCATTGGTGGGTGCCCACTGCTTGACTAGGTGAATGGGTTAAATGGAGAGGAACTATTTCCCTATGGGGACTAACACACACATTTAAAAGCTACCCTCATGTCTTTGTAATTAGGTCAGTTTGTGAGTTAAGTTTTATCCCACTTTGTTTGTTTAAGTTTCTGGAAATTACCTTTCGTATAGTTATATTTAGTTGACCTCTTTTATGGGCCTGCTAATTATGTTTTTGAATTTTGTCATTTTTGAACTTTTTGAGGGTTAAAATAAAGAAAACCCTTTTTGAAAATATTTTTTTTGCCTGTGTCCTCTATGCCTTGGCCGCTTGGTCCCTAACAAGCACAAATGAATTGGCTGCTAGTCAATGAGAAAAAACAAAAAGCAAAGAATAAAAAAACAGTAGTGTTCAATATGAAATTGAAATCAAATAAAAGATTGTTAGCATCAACTTAATAATGCTTGGCGACCACTGACTTTGAATTTTGATAATGTTTTAAAGTAACTGCCCAAATAAATGCCCAGAGGCCTTTTATCATGTAAGATTACTTTTGGAAAATGTTGGTAAAGTGTGGTTTCTATGAGCTCAGTGAGTAAAACTGGGTTTAAACTCATCAGACATTTTTCAGTCTGATGAGTTTGTCACATTTAGAGTTTAAAGTGGCAGAAAGGATCATCAACAGAAGGTTTCTATGTCTCTGTGACGAATCCTTCACTTCTTCATATTTTCTCTTCAAGTTGCTCAGCCCTTGTTGTTTTTCTAGTCGGCTCTTTTCATGCTGTTCCTTTGGAGTCTTGAGTTCTTTTTCATGTTTTTTTCTTCAAGGTCATTGGTTCATTTTATTTATTTATTAATTTTTCAGCTTATTTTCAGACCTTGATCCATTGTGTCAATTTCTCTACTGTTGCTTAGGCACCAAGAACAAAAAGAAAAGAAAAGAAAAGAAAAGAAAAGAAAAACAGCTGTAATGTGTACACTATGTAAATGGTAAATTCTTATATAGTACTTTTCTACTCTACCTGAGCACTCAAAGCACTTTATACCACTTACCTCATGCAGCCATTCAAACCTGTTTATACAAGCATTTTTTTCTATGCTTTTCCTGTGTAAATGTTTTCACACACATTTGTATGAGCAACTTGAGGTTAATAACTCTCAAATCATAAGCTCATGTTTATTTTGAGCAGAATGCAGTTTTCTGATGAATGTAGAAAATTGCTGAGCCAGAGTTCAGTGCTCAGGTATGAGCAGATTTACTTCAGCCGTTAGAGCAGAAACAGATGGCAGTGACTCTCCTCTAAAAGGTTTTCATTTTCAGACTGTTTGAATTCACAGCGATCTGAATCTGATCCAGACTGATTCTGCAGAATTCTGATAGTTATTTATTATTTTAATCATCAGTAATAATGAAGATCAGCTCTTCTTCTACCATGTTGAATCTATGTGGCTCAAGGGTAGCAAAATGTCTCACATTTCAGTCAGTGCTTGATATGCATAATAAATACACATATAAATAAATGTTTAATTCATAAATAAACATATATTCACTGATATAAGAAATGCTGGAGAGACAATATGTTTAACATTTAGATATGAGTTTGATTAGTTTAAATTAAAAAAATTACAATTAGTACTTCACTATGAGAATGCTTAAATCAGACAAAAGAATAATGTGTCCACTAGCCTAAATCTCTCTTTTCTGTGACAAACGATACAAATTTAACAGAAATGTAACACAAGCTATTAAATCTTCAACTCTGCAGGATTTTACAAAATATACGATAAGCAACAGAACTATTATTGTTATTATTTATACATAAAAAATGTCCTCTCTTTTTAGACATGGCCAAGTGGCGCTATTTCTGCGCAAGCTCGTACTTGTCCGTCTGCTTCCTTGTTTTCCATTCTAAACGCTTTCGCTTTCATTAAGGAGGAGATTAGGAGAGGTGAGTAACTCGACCTACGATTAAAATACATTTATTGTAAAAACCGTAGCTTACTGTGGATGATGGATGGGTGGATAGAATCGATTACTACCTACACTAAACTTCAGAATTGACGTTTATGACTGAAAATCGATCGCTGACCCGCCGGCAGGTTCGAGTGTACTCAAATTACATCGACACTTCGTTATTCTCACAGAAATATCCGTGACTAAGATGAAAATAACTCTCTGATCACTCTAGCTCTACGCAGAGCTTCAGATTGGGGTAAAAATGGATAAATCAGTAAAATTAGTTTCACTGTTTAATAAAGCGGAAATACGAAGCGCTTCGAAATCAGTTATTTTGAAATTGTGTAATTTAATGTGTGATCAGTTTGTATCTAAAATGAAACATTACGTTTTTCATCTTGTGACACGGAGAATTTTTGAATTATTGAGTGTGAAACTGTGGAAGTTTAAATTAAAACGTATTTCCACCATTTTGGCTTTGGCACAACCAGGAAGTAGAACTTACATAACACAAAGGTGCCTGTAAAATTCAGTCCCTGTAGCCTGTTAAGAATAAAGACTCAATAAAGGCTTACAAACTCTAGCTGTTTATAGCTAGGTATTTTATTTTACATTTGTCATATCAGAAATATATGACACAGCACTCATCACAAAATTCTTGTCTTAACAACAAAAATGTAAATTGTATTTGGAACATTTGCAACCTTTTTGTTCTATCCTGAAATAAAATAAGATCACGTTTTGGCAAAAAATGATTACAGCAAAGCAAAACCCTTATCCATAGCCTTAAAGACAACAATTAAATTTAGTTATGTCAGTTAAATAAGTTACATATTCAGCATTATTGTAATGGAGATTGCATCATGACCTGGGTCACTTTTGTATGTGGTACTGAATCCGATACATATCTGATGTTTTAGAAAGCGACTGCTGTTTGAATGGTCATGTTGAATTAAATCCGGCTTTTACGTCACTGACACAAGACAGACGCCAATTATCAGTGCCGGAGAAGCGCCCGAGAAGACATCGTGAACGCTTCCTGGCCATCCAGTGTAGATGTTAGTGAAACTGTTGGGAAGACAACGTTGGAGAAACGTGAACATTTTATTTGTACTGTATAATCTGCAGATTCTGACAGAAATCCTCAACTATCCTTTGAAGCACCGCTCCTCTCTAAAACAGCAATAAGGATAATTATTAGGCCATATGCAAATAACAAAATTAATTTATAACTTAAAACAAAACTGGGAAACGTAAAGCCCGAAACAAGTCTTTATATTAAGGGCCATCAGTCAAACAATACTGTTATGGTAAGGATTTATCCAATAGTTAAGGCAGCACCCTCTGGCGGTTGTGCCAGGTATTGTATGTTGCAGCTTGGCAATAAACGGAGTCGCCACGTTAAGACAGAGCTGACCCAGTGTCGTTTATGGCGTTGCTATTAAAGTCACGAGAGCTACCAAAACATGGTGTCAGAAGTGCTCGGGAGAGAAGAAGAACATAACGGAACACGGAAACTTCCTCACCGGAGAGAACTCGCCCTGCAAGGTTGCAATACCAGCCACAGTAAGAGCTAAGCTAACAAATTAGCAAGAAGCGCTAACTAGCATCTCGCGACTAGCAATATGGCGGCCGCACCAGCAGCTTTTCAAGTATCACCGCCGTCGAAGTTTGATTTTTCAAAGCCGGAAGAGTGGCCGAAATGGATCCGACGCTTCGACAGGTTCAGGATAGCATCCGGACTCGAGCTACAATCGGACGAAAACCAGGTTAACACTCTGATATATACAATGGGCGATGAAGCTGAAGACGTGATCACCTCGTTGAACCTGACCGAAGAGGAGGCGAGTGAGTACCACACTCTCAAAGACAAACTCGAGGCACACTTTGTAGTCAGAAGAAATGTTATCTTTGAACGTGCAAAGTTCAACCAAAGGCAGCAAGAAGCAGGAGAGACTGCAGACGGGTTTATTACATCCCTATATGCCTTGGCTGAGCATTGTGGCTACGGGGCGCTGCACAGTGAAATGATAAGAGACAGACTCGTTGTTGGAATAAGAGACAAGAGGCTCTCGGAGCAACTGCAAATGGACGCGGAGCTCACGTTAGAAAAAGCAGTGATACGGATTCGCCAAAGTGAACTTGTTAAGAAACAACAGGATCTTCTTAAAAACAACTTCAAGCAGGAGAATCTTTGCAACGTGGACATCGTTAAAGCAAAAACGAAACACTTCAAACCACGAAAGACTGTACCACAAACCACGGAGAGGAATGTGAAAAGCCAATGCAACCGATGTGGAAAGACACCCTTTCACAGCAAACACCAGTGCCCAGCCAGAGAGGTACTCTGCAATCAGTGCAAAAAGAAAGGTCACTACGCAAGAGTATGTAGGTCTGGGGCAGTGGGAGAAATACGTGCAGCGGGTGGTAACAGAGAAGAAAAAGAAATAGCATTTCTGGGAACAGTAGCCTCAGATAGAACAGAGGATGCGTGGTTGACTAAAGTAAAAGTTAACAATGCAGACTGCTGGCTAAAAATTGATACAGGAGCGGACGTAACCGTCTTGCCCAAAAAAGAGTACAACACTCTAGCACAAAAACCGCAGCTGCAACCCACAGATCTGAAACTATATGGGGTGGGAATGTCTCCATTAACAGTTAGAGGGAAATTTACTGCTAACTTGAGCACTCCAAGCAAAGCTACAGTACAGCCTGTGTATGTAGTAGCAGACCTGACACAAGGATTACTAAGCCGCATAGCGAGCGTAGCACTTGGATTAGTGGCTAGAATAGAAACTGTGTCACTCACTTCAGTAGAAACAGTGAAGCAGCAGTTTCCAACACTATTCAGTGGGTTAGGCCGAATGGAGGGGGAATACAAAATTGAGCTTAAAGCAGACGCTAAACCATTCACCCTGTCAACCCCAAGAAGGGTCCCGCTTCCCCTGTTGCCCAAAGTCAAAAGAGAGCTTGCTCGTATGGAAGAGTTAGGTGTAATCTCCAGAGTAGAGCAGCCTACTGACTGGTGTGCAGGAATGGTTCCAGTACCTAAACCAAACAGAGAAGAAGTGCGCGTGTGCGTGGACTTGACCAAACTGAATAACTCAGTGAAAAGAGAAAGACACATGTTGCCATCAGTTGAGCACACTCTAGGTCAACTAGAGGGCGCGAAAGTGTTCTCGAAACTCGACGCTAGTTCAGGGTTTTGGCAAATACCTTTGTCCAAACAGTCAGCTCTTCTCACAACCTTCATCACGCCATTCGGAAGGTTCTGTTTTAATAGACTTTGTTTTGGCATATCTTCAGCCCCCGAACACTTCCAAAAACGAATGTCTCAGCTTTTAGAGGGGCTGGAAGGAGTCGTCTGCCAGATGGATGACATTCTGGTTTATGCTGACACACAAACCCAGCACGACAAGAGACTGATCGCAGTCCTGGAACGGCTCACAAAAGCAGGCGTGACATTGAAAAGCGAGAAATGTGAGTTTGCAAAGACATCAATCAAGTTCCTCGGACAGATCATCGATGCTGCAGGAGTCAAAGCAGACCCGGAGAAAGTGAAAGCAGTCAGCAACATGGAAGCGCCCATGGACGTGGGTGGAGTGAGACGATTCCTCGGAATGGTTAATCATCTGGGCAAGTATCTTCCTCACTTGGCAGAGAAAACACAGCCGTTGAGAGAACTACTCAGTGCCAAAAATATGTGGTGTTGGAATGAAACTCAACAAACAGCGTTCGACAACATTAAGGCAGAACTGAGTAAACCACCGAACTTGGCACTCTACAACCCCAAAGCACAAACGACAGTATAAGCTGATGCATCCTCCTATGGACTAGGAGCGGTGCTACTTCAGAAACAAGAGGATGAAACAACTAAACCAGTGGCCTTCGCTTCAAGAGCATTAACCCCCACGGAACAGAGGTACGCTCAAATAGAGAAAGAAGCGTTAGCCATAACCTGGGCATGTGAGCGATTCTCGGATTTTCTTATAGGCATTGAGTTCCACGTTCAGACAGATCACAAGCCTTTAGTACCACTTCTGGGCTCCAAGAACTTGGATGAACTGCCACCACGAGTACAAAGACTGAGAATGAGATTGATGCGATACTCTTTCACCATCTCGCACGTCCCAGGCAAACACATCGCAACTGCAGACGTGCTGTCCAGAGCACCAGACAAAACTGTTTGTGATGAGACATTAAGAGACAAAATGAACCTGTACGCTCATCAGGTGATTTCAGGTCTTCCCGCAACAGAGGAGAGACTACAACAAATAAGAGAGCAGCAAGACAAAGACGAAACACTAAAACAAATCAAATTCTACTGCAAGAATGGCTGGCCGGACAAACTCAAAATACCAGGTTCATGTTTCCCATACCACCAGCATGCAGGGGACCTAACTGTTGAAAATGACCTTCTCCTAAAAGGTATGCGTATAGTTATTCCAAAGATATTACAAAAAGATGTTTTGACACGACTGCACACAGGTCACCAGGGCATTGTAAAGTCCAGGGAACGAGCCAAGCAGTCGGTATGGTGGCCAGGACTGAGCTCTCAACTACAACAGCTGGTAGCAGAATGTGAGACGTGTGCAAAGGTGAGACAGCAACCCAGAGAAACACTCATGCCAACTGAGTTTCCTACACGGCCGTGGGAGTTAGTTGGTGCTGATCTTTTTGAGTGGAGTAACAGCCAGTATTTGGTTGCAGTGGACTATTTCTCACGATACATAGAAATAGCTAAGCTGTCCTTTACCACATCAGCAGCAGTGATTGACCACTTAAAGTCCATATTCGCACGCCACGGCATTCCAACAGAGTTAAGGTCGGATAATGGTCCACAATTCTCCTCAGAACACTTCCAGAAGTTCGCTTCAGAGTGGAATTTTACTCACACCACTTCCAGCCCGAGATTCACTCAGAGCAATGGGGAGGCAGAGAGAGCGGTGAGAACAGTAAAGAACCTTCTACAGAAAGAAGGAGACCCATATCTCGCTCTCATGGCATACCGCGCCACTCCGCTTGCCAATGGACATAGCCCAGCAGAGCTCCTGATGGGGAGGAAACTTCGTACCACGGTTCCCATACTTCCTTCCTGCCTCAACCCAGGCTGGACAAACATCACTAAACTGAGAGAGAGAGAAGGGAAGGAGAGAGAAAAACAGTGGAAATGGTTCAACAACAGACACAGAGCACAAGACCTCACAGGATTACACCCAGGAGATCAAGTCTGGATCACAGACATGAAAACAAATGGAACTATATCAGGCAGAGCAGAGACGCCGCGTTCTTACCTTGTTGAGACCCTGAGAGGACTTCTACGTCGAAACAGGAGCCATCTCATCACACTAAAAGAGACCGAGACGGAACCGACAGAACAGCAAATCCCTGTCATACCAGAAGACAGCAGCAGCCCGGTTTCGAACAAGGCACAGCAGTGTCTTACACCACCGAATGACCGGATTACTGAAAAAAGATATCCCACCAGAGACAGAAACCCACCGAGGTACCTTAAAGACTTTGAAGTAGGTAGTAGGTACTCTCGAGCACCTGAGTGACCAGCCAGGGGCAGAATAATCCCCTCACTCAGCGGAAGGATTGGGAAGTCTACCCCACCTTCATAGTTGGATAGGTTCACACAGTTAAATAAAATAATTGTTATAAAGTGGAAACAATAAATGTCCGTTACAGAATAAAAGTTAATGTAACAGCATTGAAATATTCAGCTACAAGTTAAGTTGCAGTGAATGTAGTGTTGACATAAATGTGGATTAGCACAGGAAACATTATGGTTATAATGTACTCAGAAAGGGGGATGTTATGGTAAGGATTTATCCAATAGTTAAGGCAGCACCCTCTGGCGGTTGTGCCAGGTATTGTATGTTGCAGCTTGGCAATAAACGGAGTTGCCACGTTAAGACAGAGCTGACCCAGTGTCGTTTATGGCGTTGCTATTAAAGTCACGAGAGCTACCAAAACAAATACTGTTTGGTCTGGGTCTAAACAGAGCGCGTTGTGTGTGACGTCTTCTTTTGCGTATGCGGGCCGCTTTGAGGGTTCACACTAGAGCACGCTTGCTGTCACATTTTATATGTAGTGTGAACAAGCAGACAAAAAAATCGGATTTGATAAAAAAAATCAGAATTGAGCATTAAGACAAACGTAGCCTTTGACTCACTTTTGGAGTCAGCATTTGGTGGATATTAGAGGCTTTAATTTTTGAACATTTGGAGCTTAATTATTTGGTTATAGTGATGGGAATTCCGGCTCTTTTTAGAGAACCAGCTCTTTCAGCTCAGCTCACTAAAACGAGCCGTCTCTTTTGGCTCCCAACCGGCTCTTCAGGTTGTTTTGTTGCTTTATTAAATTCATTATCAACAACAATATAAAATCATGCACAAAAAGAATTACTAATGTTAAAAAAACTGTTTATTTATTTATATATGTTTATATATAAGCATGCTTTTATTTATCACTTTGAGACCTATCATAGAGCAAATTCCTCCAGAGCTTATCTTTGTTTTTACATGCTGTAGTGCCATATTTTAATAAGATGTATGCAATAAGTCCATAGCAATTACATAAATTACAAAAAAGTGCAATAAACTACAAAAAAATTTAAAATCATTTTATTTTTTTACATATTTTTCTAGTTAGAGAAATTTAAGAGATTTATCCCTCAAAACTGTAAATACAAAAAAATTTCACAAAATAGGTTTTATTTTGAGTGTCTTCATAGTTTTATTTTTAAGATACACCAATTTTTATATACTTCAGGAAAACCAAAAATAGATATTATAATACAAATTTGCAAAAATAGATATTATACTACAAATTTGCAACAAATTGCATACATTCAGCAACCACTTTATTAGGTATGCCTGTTCCCATGCTCGTCACAGTAATCTAAATATCTAATCAGGCATGTAGACATGGTCAGCACAGCCTGCTGAAGTTCAAACCGAGCATCAGGGTCAGGAAGAAAGATGACTGAATGTGGCATGGCTGTTTATGTCAGACGCCTGGTGTGAGTATTTCATCATCTCCAAGGTTTATAAAGAATGGTCTGAAATGAGAAAATATCCAGGGAGCAGCAGTTCTCTGGGTGAAAATACATTTTTGATTTCAGGGGACAATGGCTAGACGAAGGGAAAAATAATTCACTCAACCACTTGTTACCAACAAGTTATGAAGAAGAGCATCTCTAAAAGTAGAACACATCTGATCTGGAAGCAGATTGAAAAACACTCCAGTGACCTCCATTCACCAGATGTCAGTGCAGCAGAGCATCCTTGGGATGTACTTGAAGTGAAGGGGAAATCTGATGCGGCCAATCAAGTTCAGCGTTTTTTGAATATTCTGTGCAATTTTGCTGTGTGTCCATGCAAGATGTAGCATCAGTTTTCATCTTCTCAGCTGACAGTTGTAGCTCCCAGTGTGGTCTTCTGTTCCTGTAGAGGATCTGCTTCGAGGTCAGTTGTGTTGTTGTTTTCAGAGATGCATCCCTTGTTTGTAATGAGTGGTTGATTGAGTTACTGTTGCCTTCCTTTCGGCTCTAAGTAGTACGCCCATTCTACTTTTACTTGAGACATTAACAAGGTACACACAGAAAATTGCTGCTCACTAGATAATTTCTGTTTTTCACACCATTCTCTCAAAACCCCAGAGATTGTTGTGTGGGGAAAATCCCAGTAGATCAACCATTTAGACCAAGAACAATGCCACTTTCACTCACCTCATATTAATCCTAATATAAACTGTGTGCAAGTATAAGAGATACATTTTCTATCTTATCTATTCTTTTTTTCTTCTTGGAGGTTGTTGAAGAGGTTGGTGTCCAGTTTCTGTGGTCTGTGACAGAGTGAATTATGGCGACTTCAATAGCCGGTGAGTTCAGTTTGAGTACTGCTCATTATAATGTTCAAATAACTTTGTATCCCAGAGTAAAATTGCACCACAAAAAGGACTGATGATGTGTTATATATTATTTTCAAACTGTGAGTCCAATCAAAAGAGAAAAACGTAAGCAGTGTTACCTGCAAAATGAAGAAAATGTGTTTTTTCTTTTAGTGTTGTATTGTGTTATGCTCCAGCCTAGGGGAAACCAAGGCACAACACAAAAATTACTCACCTGCTCCCAAGGAACGACCAACCCAACAGCGGGATTTGCAGTTTCAAAAACAGAATAGTTTATTTTCTTTTGAAGGTAAAAACCTTAGGGTGGACACAGCCAAAACTACATTCTAGAAAGGAGCCACAACTAGCTTACTGACCGTCATGAAATCCAAGAAGAAACCCAAATCATTTCAGTACCGTGTCCAACCTCAGAAGTGAAGATTTTCAAAAACGCTCGGATCGGGTGTTGAAACACCCACATCATATGACAGATAAGATAAACCTTTATTAGACCTACACATGGGAAATTTTTGGTCACGGCTGAAATATAAGAGCAGTAAAAAATTAGAGAAAATAAGATAAAAACAATATAATAGAATAAGATAAACACATTTTTTTAAAAATTTCTTTAACCTTTATTTTACCAGGAAGATCCCATTAAAACCTCTTTTTCAAGGGAGACCTGGCCAAGATAGGCAGCAGCAAGTGTCTCACAGTTACAAAAATTACTCAATTAAAACACATGCGGCAACAAGACACATGCAAAAATAAATGAAAAACAAAAAATAAAATGCAATAAAATGAAAATAAAATTCAGTTAAAATGACATTAAATCTAATTGAAACATTTGCATGTTATGGACTTGGCCTCAAGTAATATTAGTTTAGATTTAAAAGCACTTAATGAAATGAATTCAGTAATTTTCCAGTTGTTCTACAGCTTGTTCCAAGCCAAGGGTGCTAAATGGACAAAAGCTCTTTTACCAAATTTAGTTTGGTCAAATGGAACAGAAAGCAACAAGTAACCTTGCTGACGAAGAGAATACTGACCAGCATTTTTTATTGCAAACAGGGAACATATATAAGAAGGTAGCAATCCAAGTATTGCCTTATAAAACTGTATAAATGAGAATAACATGCTATACAAAATAGAAAGAATTCTATATACAATAGAATATGTACCATACACATATAATAAAATACTGTACAAATAGTATAAAATACTTAGTTACATAGGAAAAATTGCACTTGGTGCCATTGCACATCCAGGAGACAGGGCGAGAGTTAGAATTGTGTATGGGATGTGTGTGTGTGTCTGTCTGCACATGTGTGGTCCTCTGCAGAGACCATGTTGTGAAGTCTGACAGCCGTAGGGAGGAAAGTCCTGCGAAATCTCTCTGTCCCACACCGTGGGTGCTGCAGCCTGCGACTGAAGGAGCTGCTCAGTGCTGTCAGAGTCTCCTGCATGGGGTGGGAGATGTTGTCCAAGAGGGATCAGAATCAGAATCAGAATACTTTATTGATCCCTGGGGGAAATTATTTTTTGTTACAGTGCTCCATTTTAAACCAACATTAAGACAAGACAGACAATACACTAACTAAGAATAGTATAATATATACATATATATACATACATACATAAGTCACTCATAAATAAATAGTTGGAAAAGAAACATGTGTAGTTGTTGCAGTAAACAGTGTGTTAAGTGGATGCGTTGTACAGGGAGATGGCCACAGGCAGGAAAGATTTCCTGTGTCGTTCAGTGGTGCTTTTCGGTAATCTCAGTCTCTCACTGAACGAGCTCCTGTGACTGACCAGCATGTCATGGAGTGGGTGGGAGGTGTTATCCAACATTGTCTTTATCTTGGACAGCATCCGGCTCTCCGACACCACCTTGAGGGAGTCCAGCTCCATCCCCACAACATTGCTGGCCTTACGGATCAGTTTATCGAGTCTGTTGGCATCTGCGACCCTCAGCCTGCTCCCCCAGCATGCAACAGCATAGAGGATCGCACTGGCCACAACAGACTCATAGAAAATCCTGAGCATTTTCTGGCAGATGTTGAAGGACCTCAGTCGCCTCAAAAAATAGAGACGACTCTGGCCCTTCCTGTAAAGTGCTGTGGTGTTTTTAGCCCAGTCCAGTTTATTGTCAATGTGTACTCCAAGGTATTTATAGTCCTCCACAATGTCAACACTGACCCCCTGGATTGAAACAGGGGTCAAGTGTTTCCTGGTCTTCCTGAAGTCCACGATCAGTTCCTTGGTCTTTGCCACGTTGAGCTGCAGATGATTCTGCTCACACCACGTGACAAAGGAGTCGATCACAGCCCGGTACTCTGTCTCATCATCCCTGCTGATGCATCCAACCACCGCAGAGTCATCAGAAAACTTCTGAAGATGGCAGGTCTCTGTGCAGTGGCTGAAGTCTGTGGTGTAGAGGGTGAAGAGGAAGGGGGAGAGGACAGTCCCCTGTGGTGCCCCTGTGTTGCTGATCACCTTGTCAGACACACACTGTGGGAGACGTACATATTGTGGTCTTCCTGTCAGGTAATCAACAATCCAGGACACCAGAGAAGCATCCACCTGCATCGCTGCTAACTTATCACCCAGGAGGGTTGGCCAGATGTGGTCTTACTATGGGTCGCAGCTGGTCCAGGATGAGCCTTTCCAGGGTCTTCATGATGTGGGAGGTCAGTGCCACGGGCCTGTAATCCTGGGGGCCACTGGGACGTGGCGTCTTTGGTACAGGGACGAGGCATGATGTCTTCCACATCACTGGGACCCTCTGCAGACTCAGACTCAGCATAAACAGTTTATGAAAGACTCCACACAGCTGGGGAGCACAGGTCTGGAGGACGAGGGGACTCACTCCGTCTGGTCCAGCAGACTTGCCTGAGTGAAGTCTCCTCATTTGCATCTCAACCTGGTATTGAGTGAAGGTGATGGGTGGGGGGGAGGGGTGTCAGGAATCTCACAGGAGGCAACAGCGCCATGTGAAGAGAGAGGCTGGCACAGTGGTGTGGCTCTGGATTCCAGGCTGACTACAGGTGAGGTTGTGGGGGTGGGAGCAGACACTGTGGTGTCGAATCTATTGAAAAACAGATTCAACTCATTGGCTCTATTCTCACCTCCCTCAGCTCCCCTGCTGTTGGTTGGCCTGAATCCAGTGATGGTCTTCATGCCCCTCCACACCTCTCTCATGCTGTTCTGCTGGAGTTTCCACTCCAGCTTCCTCCTGTAATTGTCCTTAGCCTCTCTGATCTTGTCCTTTAGTAACACCTGGATCTTCCTCACCTCCTCTTTGTTGCCCCCTCTGAAAGCCCTCTTCTTGTTGTTGAGGAGGGCTTTGATGTCCTTAGTCACCCACGGCTTGTTATTTGGGTAACAATGAACAGTCTGAGCTGGAACAATGGAGTCGGTGCAGAAAGTTATGTAGCCTGTGATACACTCAGTAAGCCCATTGATGTCCTCGGCGTGAGGCTCACAGAGTGTTTCCCAGTCGGTCACCTCGAAACAGCCCTGTAGTTCTGCTAAGGCCTCCTCTGACCACCTCCTGACAGTCCTGGTGGTCACAGGTTCCCTCCTCACAATTGGCACATAGCGGGGGGTGAGGTGAATCAGGTTATGATCTGACCTACCAAGTGGGGGGAGGGAGGAGGAGCTGTATGCATCCTTGACGTTAGCATACAGTAAGTCTAAAATTTTCTCTCCCCTGGTGGGACAGTCCACATATTGTTTGAATGTTGGTAGTGTATTGTCCACTACCAACAGCTTAGCCACCATTCTCCTGTCACTTACTACCTCCACTGGGTCCAGAGGGCATCCTAGAACAGAGCTGGCCCTCCGGACCATGGCTAATTAAAATTTTGGTGTGCTTCATTTTCAACAGATAGCTTACCACCTGCCTAAATAAAAATGCAAGACAAAACACATGAATTAATACAGGTGACCTATTTGTTAACAATTCTCATGACTACTGTTTTTTATTCCTATTAACACATCTGTTGTAAAAATCTGAACCACAACAAAGGCATGCAGCAAATTCAGTGTATTAAAACCTGAGCCTCAGACTCCAACATCATGTCACGAAGCATCTCCGGGTGGAAACTGATGATCCTTTTATTAAACAGCTGTGTATGTGAACACACTGTAAGAGCTACAACATATACAGAATAAAGGACCATTAGTAACTCAAACAGTATGTTACCTTTAACCTCTTCATTATTCATAAATCACAAATGAATTGTCTTTACCTTATATAACATATAACAGCGAAACTCGCTGCCTAAACATGACGAGGTGCGTGACCACCCTCTAGTGGGTGAAAACTTAACCTTTACCCTTAGTAGCGGTCAGCAGCTATATGTTCTGTAAAATAACAAAGTACATATTTACAAGACAAACTTTGATACCAACCTTGTTCCCTTATCAACCAAGTGCTAAGGAACCGTTTGCAACTTAGAATTGCACCTTAATAGCCATTTTTCACATTCCTGTCCCTTAAACATTGAGCACACCTTCTCTCTGTGCATTAAAAACTCGCGCTTCTATTGTATGGTTTACGCCACTTGATTTACGGCACCTCGTCGCTATATAACTTTCAAAATAAAAGCATCAGCTGGGTCCAAGCTGCAACAAAATAATAACCATTCATGAACCAATTTACCAAATATTAATGAGGTCATTTACATGTGACACGGCATCCACAGCAGTATACATTACACATAAAGTTAAGGAGAGTTTCTTCATCCTCCACTGAGCAACATTTGAAGCATTACATGTTCAAAATTAGCATATAATAACTTAATAAAAATCATCTTTTAATCATTTAAAAGGAAAGCATATTTAGACTAATTTATTTAAATCTTTATTTTTTTAATTAACTGAAAAGAAAACCCAACATCACAGCAGCTGTAGCTTTGGTTACCAGTGTTTTGAAAAATCCTAAAGAAACCCCTTGAAAGCTTCAGTCATGCAACTCTTTGAGTGCCGCCAGGCTGGAGAGGTAACTTGTATAAAATAAAGCTGACTTAGCACCAAACTACGGTGGCTGGGAAGTGCAAATCACATTTACAACATCAACAACAAAATAACATTTCCGAAAACACTTTTACATAGAAAAACAAATAAACAAAAAATGACAACAAAATAACATTTAAGAAAACACTTTAACAAGTCCGCAACAAATGCACAAAAACAAGTGAAGAGGCTGAAGCTAACGCCACAAAACGGGCAAAACATTTTCCATTTATCTATGTAGTGCAGCGAGCACCGTCAGGGCAATAAATGTAGCAAAGCGCTGTGAGGAGTTAGTTTCTAGACGTTTGTTGACATCCCGCGTTTAGCTGCTGCTTCTTCTGCCGCTAATTCAAAGGCGCTTAACCACAACCTGCTGGGCTGGAGTGTGGACCATGACGGTTTTAAGGCCTGGATATTTTCTTGAGAAAATCCCCGTGACATTTAAAAATCTGAACATCATTATCTCACCCATACTCTTTTGTAAAATCTCTTCAAACATTAACTGAACACTACTTCTCTGAAAAGCCCTCGTTTAGCTGACTACAAATCACTTTTCTGTACTACAAATATGGAGTAAGCCAATTGTTGAGTCACTTCCGGTATTTCAGACAATCCCTTTCCATCAAGAACCACTTGTTAATTTGTTGCGGACTTGTTAAAGTGTTTTCTGAAATGTTATTTTGTTGTCAATTTTTTTTATTTGTTTTTTTTTTTAATGTAAAAGTGTTTTCGGAAATGTTATTTTGTCGTTGATGTTGTAAATGTGCTTTGCACTTCCCAGCCACCGTACCAAACAGCTGAAAATACAGCAGTGTTTGCTCAGTATATTTTATGAATTGACTTGTGTGCACTGCAATAAATTACTAAGCAAGTGAAACAGTCTCTCATATGTCTCAGAGGGAGAAAATAGTATTTTTTTGAAGCACATTTAACAGTCAGAGCATTTTTTATCTCCTTGTTTGTATGCAGATTTTTCCAAAACATGCATTAGTCATAATTGAGAGTCTGGCCTCTTTAAAAAGAAAACTTGTTTAGAGTTGGGCAGGGTTTATCTGAATGATTGTTTCACAGAAATGTGACAATAGCAAAAGTTGCCAGTAGGTGTCACTATGGAGATGCATTTCAAATTGTTTTAAAATCTTGATACATTTCAGCACAGTTGCTTCAAATGTTTCAGTGTTTCACAAAACCTAGCTTTGCCCATCACTACCCACAGATGTGGAGGAGTAAACACAATACACAAAATTAAGACCATGTGTCATAACAGTTGTTTGTACAATTTCTTACACTAGGCAAGGCAAGGCAAGTTTATTTATATAGCACAATTCAACAACAAGGTGATTCAAAGTGCTTTACAGAGACATTAAAAAAACAAACAAATAAAAAGCATGATTTAAAATTGATTAAAAAAAGCAATAGATAAAATTAGAACAGTAGATAAAATCAGTAGTTAAAATGTTAGTTTTGAAATTTAAGCTTTAAAGTGTGGATTTGGTGCTTTATTCAAATGCAGCTGAGAATAGGTGAGTCTTCAACCTGGATTTAAATAAACTGAGTGTTTCAGCTGATCTGAGGCTTTCTGGGAGTTTGTTCCAGATATAAGGAGCATAAAAGCTGAATGCAGCTTCTCCGTGTCTGGTTCTGACTCTGGGAACTGATAAAAGACTGGATCCAGATGACCTGAGGGATCTGGAAGGTTCATACTGGGTCAGGAGGTCACTGATGTATTTTGGTCCTAAACCATTCAGAGCTTTATAGACCAGCATCAGAACTTTAAAGTCTATCCTCTGACGGACAGGCAGCCAGTGTAAAGACCTCAGAGCTGGACTGATGTGGTCCACTTTTTTGGTCTTAGTGAGGACTCGAGCAGCAGAGTTCTGAATGAGCTGTAGTTGTCTGACTGATTTTTTTAGGTAGACCTGTAAAGATGCTGTTACAGTAATCAAGCCTGCTAAAGATGAATGCATGGACTAGTTTTTCCAGGCCCTGTTGAGACATCAGATCTTTTATCCATGAAATTTTCTTGAGGTGATAGTAAGCTGATTTTGTTATTGTCTTAATGTGTTTTTCTAAGTTTAGGTCTGCATCCATCACTACACCCAAATTTCTCGCCTGGTTTGTGGTTTTTAGGTGTATAGATTGAAGTTCTCTGGTGACCTGTAATCGTTTTTCTTTGGCACCAAAGACTATTACTTCAGTTTTGTTTTTGTTTAGCTGGCGAAAATTGTGGCACAACCAGTCATTCATTTCCTCAATGCATTTACCAAGAGCCTGCACAGGGCCTTGGTCTCCTGGTGACATTGTGATATACATTTGTGTGTCATCTGCATAGCTGTGATAGTTTATTTTGTTGTTCTTTATAATCTGTGCCAGTGGGAGCATGTAAATGTTAAACAGAAGGGGTCCCAAGATGGAACCTTGGGGAACTCCACATGTGATACTTGTCTGCTCAGATGTGAAGTTACCTATTGATACAAAGTATTTCCTGTTTTCTAAATATGCTAATATATAATTTTTTAATTATCTTAAATGTCACAGATATACACCCTCTGAAGCGGAGCAGCAGCTATGGAATCCTGCCTCCTGACAGTAAGTTTAGCTGAACTATGTCTGTACTGCTCTGGGGATCTTGACATGTATAAGTATCTCGCTGTCACTCCAGAAATTTATGATGAATGTGCTGTTTGTTAATAAATGTGATTGTCTTGTTGTCTTTGTGTATTGACTAATAAAGGGCACAATCAATACTACAAATGAAAAAACAGTTTGCAATATCTAATTTATATTTATTCTCCTGAGTTATTATGCACTTACTGGACATTTGGTCTTTTTTCTTGTATTCCAGTGTCTGAGCTGAGGGTTGTCCTGCTGGGGAATAACAGTTCTGAAATGTGTTCAGTGGGGAACCTTATACTGGGAGCAACTGGTTTCAGTGCAGTGTGTAACTCCTTCTTGAGGCTCTCTGAACAAATAGAAGACAAAGAAATCACTGTCATCAACACTCCAGAGCTGCAGTTTCCCACTATGGACAAAGTGACAGAGTTTACACAAGAGTGTGCAAGACTCTCTGATCCAGGACCTCATGTGTTCCTGCTGGTTCTGCAGTCTGAAAACGTTACAGAGGAATACAAAGAGAGTCTCGTTAAAGTCCTCAAAACTTTTAGTGAGCAATCATTTGATCATTCACTGATACTGATATTAAAACCCAGAGAGGAGAGCTCAGGTTTGATCAAAAGCTCATATTTAAGAGACATGATTAAAAAATGTAGATACAGATACTTGTTGCAAAGCAGCCTTGAACTTCAAGAGCTGCTAACACGTTTGGGTCAAATTGTGAAGGAGAACAATGGAGAACATGTGAGCTACCCACTGACTTCTACTGTTAAAGGTAGGCAGATATATGTGTGTGTGTGTGTGTGTGTGTGTGTGTGTGTGTGTGTGTGTGTGTGTGTGTGTGTGTGTGTGTGTGTTTGTTTGTTTGTTTGGGGTAGAACAATACTCTACATATTAATTTTATGTTTTCCAATCCAACTTTATTTATAAACCACAGCCAGCACAGAAAAAGTGCTGTAAAGTAAATAAGTTAAGAGCAATAGAATAAAACAAAACAGAAAAAAATAAAACACATAATACATAAAAATTAAAATGGCCCTATTTATAGGGTCTTCCCAAACAAATCTATATTGAAAACCCTCAGTCTTGCAGTAAGTATTAATTTGCAAAAAAACATGTGGAAATTTCTCCAGGATTTATTCAAACAGTCCCCACAAAGTGAAAACTGATAAAATGAAAATATTCTCTGATATTATAAATTCAGCTTTGTTCATGTTTCTGATAATGAATCCTTTTTCTGTTCTATCAGTGTCTGATATCAGGATTGTGCTGTTGGGCAAAAGTGAGGACAAGAAGACAAAACTTGGTAACTTCATCACTGGGCAACAAGTTTGGAAAAGGCAAGATCATTCATCACAATGTGTGGCCTCATGTGGAGAGTGGAGAGGAAAAAAAATAACAGTAGTGAAAACTCCAAACTTGTTCAGTCTGTCTGTGGAGAACATTCAAAGAGAGGTGAAGCTCTGTGTGAGTCTCTGTCCTCCTGGACCAAATGTTCTGCTAATGTTAGTGAAACCTTCTGATTTGACTGAGGAGAACAGAAAGACTCTGAAAGTCATACTGAGTTTGTTTGGAGAAGATTCCTTTAAACACTTGATGGTCATCGTTACACATAAGGAGGAGATAGAGAATAACTCAGTGGAAAAACTCATCCAAGACTGCAGGAAACAGCAGCACACAGTCAGTCTTGATAGAAAAGATCTTTCAAAACATGATCAGCAAGAGTTGATGCAAAAAGTGGAAAAGATAGTGAGTAACAGCAGGGGGAGATATCTCAAATTAAATGATGATGCTGATCATGTGACAGTGTTTAACAAATCCAAACCCCCTTTAAACCTGGTTCTGTGTGGGAGGAGAGGAGCAGAGAGGACTTCAGCAGCCAAGGCCATTTTAGGTCAGACAGAGCTTCATTCAGTCTCCAACTCATCAGAGTGCGTTAAACATCAGGGAGAGGTGTGTGGACGTTGGGTTTCCCTGGTGGAGCTGCCTGCCTTGTATGAAAAACCTCAGGAGGCAGTGATGGAGGAATCACTCAGGTGTATCTCCCTCTGTGATCCTGAGGGTGTCCATGCCTTCATCCTGGTCCTACCTGTGGCTCCCCTCACTGATGAAGACAAGGGAGAGTTAGAGACCATCCAGAACACATTCAGCTCTCGAGTCAATGATTTTACCACGATTCTGTTCACTGTGGACTCAGATCCTATAGATCCAGCTGTTCTTAACTTTCTAAAGGAAAACAATGACATCCAGGAGCTCTGTGAGAGCTGTGGAGGAAGATCTGTTGTTCTCAACATCAAGAACAAACAGCAGATCCCAAAACTGTTAGATACTGTGAACAAAATGAGAATAGACAAGGAAAAACATTTCTGCTTCACAAAAGACACATTGATACATGGCAAAATGGATCAGATGTCAATTCAGCAGACAAAAATTATTTCTCTACAGAAACAGCTTCATGAGATGGAGACAAAGCTCACAGTAACTGGTAAGCACATCTGTGATGCCATTTGGGTTTGACTAATACAGTGGCTTGCAAAAGTATTCTTTTCCACATTTTGTCACATTACAGCCACAAACATGAATCAATTCTATTGGAATTCCACCTGAAAGACCAATGCAAAGTGATGTACACTTGAGAAGTGAAACAAAATCATACATGATTCCAAACATTTTTTACAAATAAATAACTGCAAAGTGGGGTGTGCGTAATTATTCAGCCCCCTGAGTCAATACTTTGTAGAACCACCTTTTTTCTGCAATTACAGCTGCCAGTCTTTTAGGGTATGTCTCTACCAGCTTTGCACATTTAGAGACTGAAATCCTTGCCCATTCTTCTTTCAGTCAGATTAGATGGACAGTGTTTGTGAACAGCAGTTTTCAGATCTTGCCAGATTCTCGATTGGATTTAGACCTGGACTTTGACTGGGCCATTCTAACACATGGATATGTTTTGTTTTAAACCGTTCCATTGTTGCCCTGGCTTTATGTTTAGGGTTGTTGTCCTGCTGGAAGGTGAACCTCCGCCCCAGTCTCAAGTCTTTTGCAGACTCCAAGAGGTTTTCTTCCAAGATTGCCCTGTATTTGGCTCCATCCATCTTCCCATCAACTCTGACCAGCTTCCCTGTCCCTGCTGAAGAGAAGCACCCCCGGAGCATGATGCTGCCACCACCATATTTGACAGTGGGGATGGTGTGTTCAGAGCGATGTGCAGTGTTAGTTTTCCGCCACACATAGCGTTTTGCATTTTGGCCAAAAAGTTCCATTTTGGTCTCATCTGACCAGAGCACCTTCTTCCACATGTTTGCTGTGTCCCCCACATGGCTTGTGGCAAACTGCAAATGGGACTTCTTATGGTTTTCTGTTAACAATGTTGTTGTTAACATTGTTAACAGAAAACGGCCTGTGAGTTTAGGTGGACGGCCTTGTCTTGGTAGGTTTACAGTTGTGCCATACTCCTTCCATTTCTGAATTATCGCTTGAACAGTGCTCTGTGAGATGTTCAAGGCTTGGGAAATCTTTTTGTAGCCTAAGCCTGCTTTAAATTTCTCAATAACTTTATCCCTGACCTGTCTGGTGTGTACTTTGGACTTCATGGTGTTGTTGCTCCCAATATTCTCTTAGACAACCTCTGAGGCCGTCACAGAGCAGCTGTATTTGTACTGACATTAGATTACACACAGGTGCACTCTATTTAGTCATTAGCACTCATCAGGCAATGTCTATGGTCAACTGACTGCACTCAGACCAAAGGGGGCTGAATAATTACGCACACCCCACTTTTTATTTATTTGTAAAAAATGTTTAGAATCATGTGTGATTTTCGTTCCACTTCCCACGTGTACGCGACTTTGTATTGGTCTTTCACATGGAATTCCAATAAAATTGATTCATGTTTGTGGCTGTAATGTGACAAAATGTGGGAAAGTTCAAGGGGGCCGAATACTTTTGCAAGCCACTGTATATAGTGTTCTTCCACAGTGTGTAATTTTTATCAAATAAATATTAACATTATCTAATTCTACATGTTTCTTTTATAGGTGATGATGAGATCATGAACACAGAGCCTCTCAGGATTGTCCTGATAGGACAGACTGGCTGTGGAAAGAGTTCTTCAGGAAACACCATTCTAGGAAGGAAAGAGTTTAAAGCTGCATCAGCCCAACAGTCAGTAACTACATACTGTCAGAAAGCAGAGAGTGAAGTGGACGGTCGTCCTGTTGTTGTTGTCGATACTCCTGGTCTGTTTGACACAACTCTGTCAAATGAAGAGGTCAGTGAGGAGTTGGTAAAATGTGTCAGTCTTCTGGCTCCAGGACCACATGTCTTCCTGTTGGTGATACAGATCGGCAGATTCACAAAAGAGGAGAAAGAAACAGTAGAACTGATCAAGAAATTCTTTGGGAAGAATTCGGAAAAGTTCACCATTGTTCTTTTCACCAGAGGAGACAATCTGCAAAATGATGATCAGACCCTTGATGAGTACATTAAAATAAGTGATAATTCCTTCAAGAAGCTGCTCTCTGACTGTGGAGGAAGATACCATGTGTTCAATAACCGTGAGAAACAAAACCGCACACAAGTCAGTGAGCTGATAACAAAGATTGACACCATGGTGAAGTACAGTGGTGGAAGCTGCTTCACCAATGAGATGCTTCAAGAAGCTGAAGCTGCGATACAGAAAGAAATGCAGAGGATCCTGAAAGAGAAAGAAGAAGAAATGAAGAGACAGAAGGAAGAGCTTGAAAGTACGTATGAGGAGAAAATCCAATTGATGAAAAAAAGAATGGAAGAACAGAAAGCAGAAATCGATCACGAAAGAGAGCTGAGAGAGAAACAGCTTCAAGAACTTCAGGACAACATCCGCATTCAGTCTGAAGAGAGAAAGAATGAACAAAAGCTTAGAGAAGAAGTAGACAGAAAGAACAGAGAAAAGGAAGAACTTCAAAGACAAGAATGGGAAAAAAAAGTTAAAGAGCTTGAAGAAAGACTAAGATCAGAGTCAGATTTAAAGGAAATAATTGACAAAGAGTGTGAAGATTACAGAGAAAGAATAAGAGAGCAGCAAAAGACTTGGGAGAAGGAAAGAAAAGAATTGGAGGAAAAACGAAAACAAGAAGATGAAGAGAAAAAACAGAAAGTCAGGAAGCTCAAAGAAAAATATGATCAAGAAAAAAAAAAGTTGGAACGTGAGAGAGAGGAAACAGAGGAAAGAATAAAAAGAGAACAGGAAGAGAGGCTGAAAGAGTTAGAGGAGAACTATCAGAAACAAATTGAGAACATGTATGAAGATATGGGGAAGTTTAAAGAAGAGGCCAGAAGAACAGCTGAAGAGTTCAATGAATTCAGAAAGAAAAATGAAGCTGAGCTAGAAAAACTCATAAAGGATGTGATGGATCTGAAAGAACAACATGAGAAAGACATGCAGGAGAAGGAGGAATATGAAAGATTAAAGAATCTGTCAGACCACAAAGAAAATAGCCTGAAGAAAGAAATGGATGAACTGCAGGATAAACATAAATCAGAAATGGCCGACTTAATCCTGATGCTTCTGACTCAGAAAACAGAAAACAAGAAAAAATTTAAAAAGATGCAGGAATCACACAGAAAGGAGGAAGAGAGGATTAAAAAAGAGCTTTCAGATGATAACAATGAAGAAGAGAAGAAAGAAATTGGCAAACTACAGAAAAAGCAAAAACAAGAAATGGAAGGCTTGAAGACCCAAAACAAAGAAGATCGGGAAACAGAAAGGAAAAAGCTGACCATCAAACATGAACACAAAATGACTAATTTGAAACAAAAACTTTTAGACAAACAGTTAGAACGACAGAAGAAAAAATTAGATGAATTACACAACAAATACGACCAACAGCTGGAGGAATTCAAACAAAATATCCTGAAAGAAAATGAAATTAACAAGAGAGAAATAATGGATGAGCTGCAGATGAAACAGGAAAAAGAAATGAAAGAGTTGAAACATAAATTTGAGAGGCTGGATGGAGACACTGCCAGGAAAGAACTGGAAGAAATGCAGAAAAAACATGATAAAGAAATGAATGAGCTGAAAGAAAAACTTCTGACTCCAGAAGAGAAACAGTCCTGCTTCATCTCATGAGGAAAACTATTGTGTCATAAAGACATTTGGATTCGGGAGACAGACACTGTTAGATTTATATTGTTGGATTGTCATTTATGCTTAGAAGTATATAATCATTTATAGATTGAAAGAATGTCTCATCCTAGGAAGTCTGTAACAACTCTGTGTAGCCTGAAGAGGGGGGTGCGTTCACTCCTCTCCAGAGTGTTCTGGCATAGATCACACACCTCTTGGGATCATGAGCAAGGTCGTATCTTCTCTTCTGATATATGATATAGCAAACATACGTATATCTGTTTAAGTATAAGTGCCTTTTGTTTAGATGAACTGCTGGACTTCCAGACCAGAAGTCGTTTATGTGGTCACATTCTGACCACACACACACACACACACTTACACAACGCACAGACAAGGTACTCTTTGTTTGTATGTATACCTATGTAAGACGTCATATGTTAATGAACCTATGTATATTCATGTAACCTCAATAAAAGAGCAGTGTTACGAGGGAGCGGACAAGAACAACTGAGGTCAAGCAAAGGAACGGCTTTTGTCCAGTTGGTCTTCCTCGTATACGAGAATCATAAAGAACTTTGCCTAATCGTGTCTTGCTTTGCTGTGTAGTAGAATTGTCTTGAACGTTCCAGCGAATAGGTTTATGCTACGAACCTATCAGACACTATCTCTACTTTTAAGATTAGGCTTCAAACTTTCCTTTTTGCTAAGCATATAGTTAGGGCTGGATTAGGTGACCCTGAATCCTCCCTTAGTTATGCTGCAATAAGTGTAGGCTGCTGGGGCACTCCCATGATGCTCTGGGTGTTTCTTCTTCACTCCCAATGTGTTTATACACCTCTTTGCATTTCATTATTATTTTTATTCTCATATGTTGTTGATATTTTTTAGTCATTATTGATGTTTATTTACAATCTTGTCAACTTTTTCTACTTTTATAGTTTTTTGTATATTTAAGAAGTTATTGTTTTTCATATTTAACTACATCAGAAATTGAATGCAGTGTTTTTTTTCCCCACCAAAACTATGTGTGATTTCTTTTCAGTTCAAATATTACAGATAACACTAATGCACTGTTACACTTTAAAAATACAGGAGTGTATATATACTAGACTTTACAATCACACTGCTGTTGTTGACCAGCATGAGGTTGTCACCCGGAAAAGGTTTCCAGTCAACACGTCAACCTGTTCATAAGTTAACTGGTGTAATTTCTTCCTTCATTTCAAAATGAACAGTTTTCCAGTTTCTCCAGAAACCTCTGTCTTAATTTCCTGCATCCTGCAGGAAGCCACTGCAGGAGAGGACATAAGGAAACCCAATATACGCTCAACAAAAATATAAACGCAACACCTTTGTTACTGCTCCCATTCCCCATGGGATGGACGTAGAGACCTAAAATTCATTCCAGATACACAATATAACCATCCCTCCCAAACAGTGGTCACAAATCAGTCCAAATGTGTGGTAGTGGGCACATCTGCCATATTGAGATAATCCATCCCACCTCACAGGTGTGCCACATCAGGATGCTGATCTGACATCATGAGTAGTGCACAGGTGTACCTCAGACTGCCCACAACAAAAGGCCACCCTGGAATGTGCAGTTTTTTGCGCTATTGGGGGTCTGGGGACCCAGAACCGGTCAGTATCTGGTGTGACCACCATTTGCCTCATGCAGTGCAACACATCGTCGCATGGAGTCTATCAGATTGTCAATTGTGGCCTGTGGAATGTTGGTCCACTCCACTTCAATGGCTGTGCGAGGTTGTTGGATATTCGTGGGAACTGGTACACGCTGTCGTATACGCCGGTCAAGCACATCCCGAACATGCTCAATGGGTGACATGTCCGGTGAGGATGCTAGCCATGCAAGAACTGGGACATTCTCAGCTGCCATCTGCCCTGAACAATGTGAACCATGATTCATCCGTGAAGCGCACACCTCTCCAACGTGCCAGACGCCATCGAATGTGAGCATTTGCCCACACAAGTCTGTTACGGCGACGAGCTGGAGTCAGGTCAAGACCCCGATGAGGACGACGGGCATGCAGTTGAGCGTCCCTGAGACGGTTTCTGACAGTTTGTGCAGAAATTGTTTGGTTGTGCAAACCAATTGTTCCAGCAGCTGTCTGAGTGGCTGGTCTCAGACGATCTTGGAGGTGAACCTGCTGGATGTGGAGGTCCTGGGCTGGTGTGGTTACACGAGGTCTGCGGTTGTGAGGCCGGTTGGATGTGCTGCCATATTCTCTGAAACGCCTGTGGAGACGGCTTATGGTTGAGAAATGAACATTCAATGCACGGGCGACAGATCTGGTTGACATTCCTGCTGTCAGCATGCCAATTGCACGCTCCCTCATTGCTTGTGGCATCTGTGGCATTTTGCTGTGAGACAAAACTGCACATTCCAGGGTGGCCTTTTGTTGTGGGCAGTCTGAGGTACACCTGTGCACTACTCATGATGTCAGATCAGCATCCTGATGTGGCACACCTGTGAGGTGGGATGGATTATCTCAATATGGCAGATGTGCCCACTACCACACATTTGGACTGATTTGTGACCACTGTTTGGGAGGGATGGTTATATTGTGTATCTGGAATGAATTTTAGGTCTCTACGTCCATCCCATGGGGAATGGGAGCAGTAACAAAGGTGTTGCGTTTATATTTTTGTTGAGTGTAATTAAAAGCACAGTGGGGTAATTGAATAGTTGCTCTGGCATTGCAGCAGCAGTTACAGAGGTACCACATTTATCTTCCACTTCCCACAAATCTTGAGGGATGGCTGCTATGAGGAAAGGCAGCCCAGAAACTTTACCAGCAGGACACATCTTTGTGTGCCTCAACTTTCAGTCTTTTACCCAAGATAATCTGCCATTTTTTCCTTCCTTGGTTAGGTTTAGGGATTAGAGATCTGATCTAAATGATCATATTAAAATTTAGGACACATTGTCAATGGACCTTGGAATTATTGGGTGTTTCACCAGCCTATTAATCAACGAAAGACCTAGACAGACTTTTAATTCATTTGAAAGCCTGATGCTTAGCCTTGTCCACCCCAACTGTAAAACTCAGAAACCAGTCTTACTTGTTATCTATCGTCCACCTGGGCCTTACACAGAGTTTCTGTCCGATTTCTCAGACTTTTTATCTGATTTAGTTCTCAGCTCAGATAAAATAATTATTGTGGGTGATTTTAACATCCATATAGATGCTAAAAATGACACCCTCAACATGGCATTTAATCTGTTATTAGAATCAATTGGCTTCTCTCAAAATGTAAAAGAACCCACCCACCACTTTAATCACACTCTAGACCTTGTTTTAACATATGGCATAGAAACTGAACATTTAACAGTGTTTCCTGAAAACCCTCTCCTGTCTGATCGTTTCCTGATAACATTTACATTTACGATAATTGATTACACAGCGGTGGAGAGTAGACTTTATCACAGTAGATGTCTTTCTGAAAGTGCTGAAACTAAGTTTAAGAATATAATCCACCCACTGTTATCATCTTCAATGCTCATAGAGCAGAGCAGCTACCTGAACGCTACTCCAACAGATGTCGATTATCTTGTTAATAATTTTACCTCCTCATTACGTACAACTCTGGATACTGTAGCTCCTGTGAAAACTAAGCCCTCAAATCAGAAGTACCCGACTCTGTGGTATAATTCTCAAACATGTAGCCTAAAGCAGATAACTTGTAAGCTGGAGAGGAAATGGTGTCTCACTAATTTAGAAGATCATCATTTAGCCTGGAGAAATAGTTTGCTGCTTTATAAGAAAGCCCTCCGCAAAGCCAGGACATCTTAATACTCATCACTGATTGAAGAAAATAAGAACAACCCCAGGTTTCTTTTCAGCACTGTAGCCAGGATGACAAAAAGTCAGAGCTCTATTGAGCCAACCATCCCTTTAACGCTAACTAGTAATGACTTCATGAACTTCTTCACAAATAAAACTTTAATCATTAGAGAAAAAATTACCATTAATCATCCCACAGATGTAATATTATCTACAGCTACTCTTAGTACCATTGATATTCATTTAGACTCTTTTTCTCCAATTGATCTTTCTGAGTTAACTTCAATAATTACTTCCTCCAAACCATCAATACGTCTTTTAGACCCCATTCCTACAAAACTGCTCAAAGAAGTCCTGCCATTAATTAATTCTTCGATCCTAAATATGATCAACCTATCTCTAATAATCGGCTATGTACCACAGGCCTTCAAGCTGGCTGTAGTTAAACCTTTACTTAAAAAGTCATCTCTAGACACAGCAGTCTTAGCTAATTATAGGCCAATCTCCAACCTTCCTTTCATATCAACAATCCTTGAAAGAGCAGTTGTCAAACAGCTAACAGATCATCTGCAGAGGAATGGTTTATTTGAAGAGTTTCAGTCAGGTTTCAGAGCTCATCACAGCACAGAAACAGCTTTAGTGAAGGTTACAAATGATCTTTTTATGGCCTCCTGCAGTTTAACTAATTGTTGTGTGTTATCTGGCTTCATGGACAGATAGAGCTGGGTGTCATCAGCATAGCAGTGAAAATGTATGCTATGTCTTCTAATGATACTGCCTAAGGGAAGCATGTATTATGTAAACAGAATTGGTCCTAGCACTGAACCCTGTGGAACACCGTAATTGACCTTAGTGTGTGAAGAGGACTCTCCATTTACATGCACAAATTGGAGTCTATTAGATAGATGTGATACAAACCACTGCAGTGCAGTACATGTAATACCTACAGCATGTTCTAATCGCTCTAATACGATATTATGGTCAACAGTATCGAACGCTGCACTGAGGTCTAACAGGACAAGCACAGAGATGAGTCCACTGTCAGAATGTCTTAAAGACATAAAGACCTGGATGGCCATTAACTTTCTGCTTCTTAATTCAGATAGAACTGAGGTTATTGTACTCGGCCCTGAAAATCTTAGAAATATGGTATCTAACCAGATTCTTACTCTGGATGACATTACCTTGGCCTCCAGTAACAATGTGAAGAACCTTGGAGTCATTTTTGACCAGGATATGTCCTTCAACGCACATATTAAATAAATATGTAAGACTTCTTTCTTCCATTTGTGCAACATCTCTAAAATTAGAAATATCCTGTCTCAGAGTGACGCTGAAAAACTAGTTCATGCATTTATTACTTCCAGGCTGGACTACTGCAATTCATTATTATCAGGATGTCCTAAAATCTCCCTGAAAAGCTTTCAGTTAATCCAAAATGTTGCAGCAAGAGTCCTGACAGGGACTAGAAAGAGAGAGCATATTTCTCCTGTATTGGCTTCCCTTCATTGGCTTCCTGTTAAATCCAGAATTGAATTCAAAATCCTGCTCCTCACATACAAGGTCTTAAATAATCAGGCCCCATCTTATCTTAATGACCTTGTAGTACCATATCACCCTATTAGAGCACTTCGCTCTCGCTCTGCAGGCCTACTTGTTGTTCCTAGAGTATTTAAAAGTAGAATGGGAGGCAGAGCCTTCAGTTTTCAGGCCCCTCTTCTGTGGAACCAGCTTCCAGTTTGGATTCAGGAGACAGACACTATCTCTACTTTCAAGATTAGGCTTAAAACTTTCCTTTTTGATAAAGCATATAGTTAGGGCTGGACCAGGTGACCCTGAATCCTCCCTTAGTTATGCTGCAATAGACGTAGGCTGCCGGGGGACTCCCATGATGCATTGAGTTTTTCCTTTCCAGTCACCTTTCTCACTCACTATGTGTTAATAGACCTCTTTGCATTGAATCATACTTGTTATTAATCTCTGTCTCTCTTCCACTGCATGTCTTTATCCTGTCTTCCTTCTCTCACCCCAACCGGTCGCAGCAGATGGCTCCGCCCCTCCCTGAGCCTGGTTCTGCTGGAGGTTTTTTCCTGTTAAAAGGGAGTTTTTCCTTCCCACTGTCGCCAAAGTGCTTGCTCATAGGGGTCATATGATTGTTGGCTTTTTCTGTGTATCAATTATTATAAGATATACTGTACAATATAAAGCGCCTTGAGGCGACTGCTGTTGTGATTTGGCGCTATATAAATAAAATTTAATTGAAAAAATTGAATTGAATTTCTTTGAATTTTTAAAACTTTAAAGTAGACGTGTTACTCTAAATGTTATTTAACTGAAAACAAGATGCTGATAATCAGGAAAACTTAGATCTTGTACAGTTGGCTCTTGCTGAAATGACACAAGTTTAAGCATTAATCCTTCTTTTAAGAAGTGTCACAGTGTAATGTTCACACTCAACAACTTTGAAAAGCAAAGATTTTACAATTATCAAAATTTTTACATGAACAACGTGAGAAATATTCTGAAAATATAAATTTTAAAAAAATAAGAATATAAAAAGCAAAAGTTTCTTATACAAACTCGAGTGGGTAATAAGACTTTCACATGAAAAGGTTCTTTGGTTTCATTGAATTGCTAATAGTTAGATCAACATAATAAAATAAAACCAGATAATGAAGTTAGACAGTTTGATTAATAATTTCCCTAAAATTAAGCCTCCTGCTGCTGGACTGAAAAATTAAACAAACAAACAAAAAACAGTTAAAATAAAGAATCACTTTACAATCAAATCTCAGTCTGACAGATTTTGATATCAGAAGTTTTGACATCTCCTGCCTTTCTCTCTGGATTATCAGGAAGCTGCTGCTTTGTGTCTCCATTCCTCACACTGGTCAGATCATCAGACAGATAGAGACAGCAGTGTCCAGTGTTTGGGTCCAGAATGACAGGACTGAAGTGGACCTTCTCCTTCATCTTCTCCCACACTCTGAAGGACAGGTTGCCCAGGTGTTTGGCCACATCTATCAGTGCTCCTGAGACCAGCTGTGGATCTGACACTGAGCTCTGGGCTCTGGCTCTGCTCTGAGTGTCTTTATAACTGCTGAGGAATGGCACGCTGTGTTTCTGCAGCTCTTCTTCAACAGCAGAGATGCTGTCTGACAGAGAGGAGATCTGCTCCTCAATCATCTTCATCTCTCTGCTGATAGTCTTCCCCTTCTGCTCCTCTTCCTCCCTCAGAGCTGCCAGTCTGGACTCCTCTTCCTCTTTCAGGAACTGCTGGAGCTTGTTGAACTCTGCTCTGATCTGCCTCTCTGTGGACAACAGCTGCTTCTTGGAGTGTTGAATCACTTCATTGTATGTTTCCTCCACTTGTTTGTATTTGTTCCTCTTGTCCTGCAGAGACTTTAAGTCAGATTTCAGCTGCTCCTTCAGGTCACTGACTGCTTCTTCTACAGGAACCACTTTGTGACTCAGGTGGAGAGAAAAGTCACACACAGGACACACAGCTCTCTGCTCGTCCACACAGAACAGTTTAGGCACTTCCTCATGTTAACTGCACACCACTGTTAATTTCTTCTCTCCCTTTTCTGTCTCAGATGATCCAGATTTCTGTCTCCCAGCAACTGAATCAGCAAGTTCTTTCAGTGTAAAGTTCACACCTGGATGATCCTTTGAAGATTTTCTTTTACAAATGGGACAGTTTTTGTTTTTAGTTTGTTCCCAGAATTTCTGCAGGCAGCTTGAACAGAAGCTGTGGCTGCAGCTCAGAGACACAGGATCTCTGAAAGTCTCTGAACACACATGGCAGCTCAGGAAATTTTCAACAAGTCCGAGTTTCTCAGCCATTTGATCTTTAAGTATTATTAACTCACCAAATTAGTGTCTCTTGAACTTTCTGATTAAAATCCTCCAAATGTGTGTTTTTCAGCAGAGATCTGACTCCCTGTAATGGCGTCTCAGCTCAGTTCAAAAGTGTTGGAATTTACTTTCATTTTCATGAATCACGATCACGTATTAAACTGAAACACGCACATAACACTTGTGTCCGTCAGAGGGCGCTGTCTGTGTCATTCAGATAGTTTTCAGTTTGTGCTCCTTAAAACGACACCAAAGTGAAAAATGTAGAAACAGCGTATGTCCCCCCCTCGGCCAATGCGGATGCAGCCTGTGACTCTCTCCACTCTGTGGTCAGCAGACTGCAAACACAATCTCCGAGAGCCCTTCTCATAATATCAGGGGACTTCAATCATGCCTCACTGGACTCCACACTGCCCACCTTCACCCAGTATGTGACCTGCCCAACCAGAGTCAATAAAACACTGGACTTACTGTATGCCAATGCAGAAGAGGCATACAGTTCATCACCTCTCCCTCCCCTAGGCAGATCTGATCACAACCTGGTGCACCTTGTCCCTGTGTATGAGCCCTTAGTGCGCAGGGAGCCACCAGCCACCCGCACAGTACAGAGATGGTCGGAGGAGAGCGAGGAGGCTCTTAAGGATTGTTTTGAGTCGACTGTGTGGGAGGTGATTTGTGATGACCACGGAGAGGACATCGACAGCCTGGTGACATGCATTACTGACTATATAAATTTCGGTGTGGATAACACCGTACCTACCAGGACTGTACGGTGTTTCTCCAACAACAAACCTTGGATTACCCCAGAAATTAAAACCGTCCTCAAGCAGAAGAGGAGGGCCTTCAAATCCAGAGACAAAGAGGAGTTGAAAAGGGTGCAGAGAGAGCTGAGGGGACTGATAAGGAATGGGAAGGACAGCTACAGGCAGAAGATGGAGAACCAGCTTCAACAAAACAACGTTGGTGAAGTCTGGAGAGGCCTCAGAACCATCTCGGGCCACAAACAGCAGAACTCTCTGCCTGGGAGGGATGTGAGGTGGGCAAATGAACTGAATCATTTCTTCAACAGATTTGATTCAGCCATGAGGCAGTCTGCAACATCGGCTGCAGACTCACCCACCCCCACTGCTGCTGTTCCACCTCAGACTCTTCACACCTCCTCTATTCACCCTGCTCACTCCCCCCCACCCCCAACTACAGCATCCAATACACACTCAACACAAAGCTCCAGCCTGTCTCTCTCAACCACCCAGGTTAGGAGGGAACTGAGGAGGATTAATGGCAAGAAGGCAGCGGGTCCAGATGGCATCAGCTCGAGGGTCGTCAGGTCCTGCGCGGACCAACTGTGTGGGGTGATGGAGCACCTCTTCAACCTGAGCCTGAGGTTGGGAAGAGTCCCACAGCTCTGGAAAACCTCCTGTGTTGTACCAGTGCCAAAGACTTCACGCCCCAAGGACCTCAACAGCTACAGGCCGGTGGCTCTGACATCCCACCTGATGAAGACCCTGGAGCGGTTGGTCCTGGCTCAGCTTCGGCGCCTAATAAGCTCATCACTGGACCCACTTCAGTTTGCCTACCAGCCTGGCATTGGAGCGGATGATGCCGTCATTCACCTCCTACATCGTTCCCTCGCTCACCTGGAGACCGCTGGAAGCACTGTGAGAATTATGTTCTTTGATTTCTCCAGTGCCTTCAACACCATTCTTCCCTCGGTTCTGAAGGACAAGCTGGTGAACTCTGGAGTGGACCATCACCTCACTACCTGGATTTTGGACTACCTCACCGACCGACCACAGTATGTGAGGACTCAGGGCTGTGTGTCGGACAGGGTCATCTGCAGTACGGGGGCCCCACAGGGAACGTTTCTGGCTCCGTTCCTCTTCACCATCTACACTGCAGACTTCTCCCACAATTCCACCCAGTGCTTCCTGCAGAAGTTCTCTGATGACTCTGCAATAGTCGGCCTCATCACTGATGGGGACGACAAGGAGTACAGAGGTCTGACCCAAGACTTTGTGGACTGGTGCCAGCTGAACTACCTCCAGATCAACGCCAGTAAAACCAAGGAACTGGTGGTAGACTTCCGCAGGCACAAGCATTCTCCACTGCAACCACTGAACATCCAAGGTATGGACATTGAGGCTGTGGACAGCTACAGATACCTTGGTGTTCATCTGAACAATAGACTGGACTGGACTCATAACTCAGACGCCCTCTACAGGAAAGGGCAGAGCAGGCTGTACCTGCTGCGGAGACTCAGGTCATTTGGAGTGGAGGGCCCACTCCTGAAGACCTTCTATGACTCTGTCGTGGCTTCTGCTATCTCCATAATAAAGACTTTAACTGAACAAACACACACATCCACACATGTGCAATAACACTAAGTGCAATAATCCTTTCTGTCATCGTTGTATTTTTACTCAGTTGTATATAGCATTTGTATTTGTATTCTATTTTTATCTTATTGTATATTTATTTTATTTTATTCTACTGTATATAGTATTTTATTTTATTCTATTCTGTACAGTTGTGTACTGTATTTATTCTTATTGTATCCTAATTTTTGCTTCATAACTTTTGCACTGTCCACTTCCTGCTGTGACAAAACAAATTTCCCACGTGTGGGACTAATAAAGGTTATCTTATCTTATCTTATCTTAAAAAAAACGAAACCTAAATAGAACATAAAAATGAGACAAAGAAGGTGAAGCTGTGGTGTTTCAGAAGTTCATCACAGGGTTTAGTTTGTCAACCTGCCAGACCTCTGCTCTCACACTCAAAACAAAGAAAAATTCTTGACCCTCATGAACATGAGAGTATAATTCTAAAATGCAGCTGAAATACATGAAGTCAAAAGTTAATTTTTTCAAATAATACATCATTAAAATATGGTTGTTATAAACTAAATGTATACCAGTGAAGTTAATTTCCTTTGACCAGATTCAATCAAAGATGACTGTATTACTGTAAACTGACTACATCCTGTAAGTAGTTCAAGTTCAGGGACACAGGATCTCTGAATGTCTCTGAACACGTTACAGTTCAGCAAAGTTTCTACACTCATCAAATGTCACATCTTTACAGCTTGTACCTTACAGTCCTTCAAGAAAGCAAAGTTCTTTTAGATAATTCACCTGTTGTAATTGTGTTCTAGTTAATTAATAACCACCAAACACGATATCTGCTTTTACTACGTGGGCTGTGGCCTCAAACCTGCATAAGAGTTTAGACCTTTAGACTCCAACTTTCAAGTTTGTCATGAACTGAAATGTGATGAGCTGACCAGTGTTAGAGATGTCACCGAAATAATAATGAAAAATAAAGAGAAAAATCACAGCGAACAGACCAGAAATGCTAATAATCAAAAAATTAAACTGATATAAACTGTTGATATGACATAATATGACACTGAACTGTGACAACACAGAAGAATTTACTGTCACATGTCACAAATCAGATTCTGGTCAAAGTCATGTTTAAGGTCCTACTGCCTCGAAGTTGTCAATCACGTCCACTTTCTTGAAAAATAATTAAAAAGACAAAAAAAACAACAACAACATTGTAGAGCTCTTATAAATGCATTAAATGAAGCCAATGAAAGAAAAAATACAAAGAGTGAAGTGTTCAATAAATCAATACGTAATATGACACAATAAGGATCTTATGTCCAAACTAAGTACAGGGATTGTGGTGTGAGGTGTAGATTTTCTGTATCCTTGTGTCAGTGAAGCTGAAACAGTTGTTGAAGGAAATGTTTATCTGCAGGTCCAGTAGGAGATGCAGAGGATGGTTTGGGTCCATTATCCACAGCAGCAGTTATCAGGATGGAGGGATCCAATCAGGTTGTATAAACCGAATTAATGAAATATTCAGTTTTTTTACAATCCTAAACTCATTACTTTCACCAAACGTGGAGCAACGTGTGTATGGTTGTTAAGTCTAATTGTTGAATGTTGCCATTGTGTTTCTTAAATTTGTATAGTCTTAGTTTAAGCAGTAGGATCAAAGCCATCCCTTTGATCCTGACCACCTCTCCAGCCACTCTGTGCTGGGGGAGGTTTTATTGTAGATACATCCTATCTGAAAGATCTGTTTCTTTTGATGTAAACTTCCTGGGTTTACGACCCTTTGGTCAGCAGGAGGTCTGACACACACACACACACACACTCTCACATAACACACACACACACACACACACACACACACACACACACACACTCAGTGTATACATGTATACATTTACATACAGTGCCTTGTCTTTGTAACCAAAGGGGGGTTGCAAGGGGAGGTGTTTTGTAAACTATTGTTTGAAGTTTGTCAATAAAAGGCAGCGAGAGGAGGCCACCAGTGTGGTCATTTCGACGTGCTGGACACGGATGAAGGCCTCCCTTGCGCAAGAAACCGATCGAACACTGTTGCCTTGCTTTTCTTTCATGGGAATAAGTCCTGGATACAGCGGGGTCTGAGTTTAGACCCAACAATGGTATACCGATTATTGGCCATGATTGTAGCATAACTATCCACACAAAACGCAGGCTTTATTCAGACCATGACATGTGAATTAAGACAATAACTATGGTGTTATACTTGGTTAGAGTTGTAGGGACTCCCAAAAACTTCCTTGAGGTGACCGTTTTTGTGATTTGACACTATATAAAAAATGAATTGAACTTTTGTGTGGTTTTGACCTTTTTGTAGAGCAGAGTCTGCTTTACACGCGCTGTGACAGTTTCACGCTCTCGCAGGTAGCTCTCTGTGCTCGGAGAGAAATCCTGCTCACGCGAGTAAATTTATTTTTATTTCTCTACAGGAACTTTGTGTTAAAGGGTCAACGCACCAAAAAGGGTTTTGATAAGATTTGATTGCTCGTGCAGGAGAGAAACTAATCAGGATGATTAATAATGAGCACAAGTTAAATGAGCTTATAACACTAAATTAGCTTTATTAGTCCTGCACAGAACAGACTGGTCTTGAATTCTCTTAAAGTCTCTTAAAGAAGTAAATTATGAAACTGAAGATTTCTAAATCTTAAATAAAAAACTAAATCTTAAAGAAACAACCTAGCTGTGGGGTTTAGAACAAATGTAAGGATAAGTGTGAGCTACTTAACATCAACTGATCGTGTTGATGTTTTTCTGTTTTATTAAAGATGGCTGCTTTTCATTTGAAACGTTTCTGGCTCTGGTCTCTTCACTGTGCTTTGCTCCATCACTCCTCTGAACCATGAACTAGTCCAGTAGCTTATATATCTATTTTACAGCAACATCAGTGCTACAACTGGTTCAAGAAAACAGTGTCAGCCCAACAGGAGTATTTAAAAACCATCAGAATCAAATGTTCTTTTCTTCTAAGGAATCAATTAAATGTAAAAACAACAATAAAAGTAGAAACTTCTGTGATGAATGCATTTGAACTAGGGCTGTCTAAATTAACTCATTAACGCAGATTAATCCATCATCATGATTAATCTGATTAACATTTTTAACGCAGTTAACCCATCTGAAGAGCAGAATGACTCAAAATCCCTGGAATGTCTCTGTCAACACATTTCGGGCAGTTTGTCCAAGTAGAATCAAATGAGCAGTTGATCTGGTGACGGGCAGCTGAACCAACCAACTCAATATGCAAGATGACAAACAGCACGTTGGCCCTCTCAATGGGAAATCTGAGTATAAAAACAACAAGACTGAACAGTCGAGCAACATAAAGTATTATGCGCTTTGTGCAGGAAATAATTGTTTTCACCAAAGCACTTCCAGCTCAAAATATCACATTAACGCGAAGCATACGTTAGTCGGGAATGCTGCTAGCACTTTGTTGCCCAGCTTGCAACAAACCACTCACGAAGCATCGGGGACTCAGTGAACCTACCTTGGACAATTTGACTGACACAATTGCCAAGTGGATTGCAACAAATTGCAGACCTATTAATATCGCCTATTAAGGACAGGCACAAGGACCATGACAAAAAATGAATGATATTTAATTGTGATTAATCAAAATTAATCCACAGCAATCCTGTGATTAATCTGATTACAAATTTTAATCATTTGACATCACTAGTTTGAATTAAATAAAACTACATGCTTGGTTAAATGTCTGAAAGAGGATTTTCAGGAAAAACAAACAATAAAATCACTGCTGGTGCTGATGAGTAAAATATTAATCAACCATAGACAATATGTTTGCTAACAAGAAGAAAGTTTAAAAAACAACCAAATGTTTACGATAAAGCTTTGCCACTGTAACTTTTCCCTCATAAGAAAATGTTGACTTTATAATGAAATCTCAGTCTGATTTGATATCACAGGTTTTTGCATGTCTGCAGGGTAAAAAAAGATTCACTTGGCAAAAAGAATAAATGAAGTTTTACTGACTTTTAGTTAATCACTCATCTTTCTCTGATAATTATAGTAACTCAACATTTCTTAATAACTCCTGACAAATTATTTATTTAGACCCACTGTTTATGGAAATACAAGAAAAAGATGTTTTATTTGTCTATTTAAAAATATTTACAGATGAACTCGGCTCAGTCTTAATGCTCTTTTTTACCTGGTAAGTCATTCCTAACATTTAACGATTTACATTTAAAAATGTGAGAAAGTGGAAATAAAATGTTTAAACGTTTTTCCGTAAATGAAAATACAAACTTTGTGTCCATGTTGTGAGTAAAAATAATATACGAATAAAACACCAATATAAGTTGGAGTCACGTGTTGAGCTGAAAGACGAACATATTATTTGTATGAAAGTTTCATTAAGAAATGTATGTATTATATGAACTTTGTCTCCATCTTGTGTGTAAATATAATATACAAATAAAACATCACTATTATAAAGCTGCACCTTCATCTGAAATCTCTGCAGCTTTGTTCATACAAACTATTTTCTGAGTTTGGATGCAGTCATTTGGATGGAGGAATCCAATCAGGTTGGTGACTCAGCAATGATGAATTCTGTCATCAAGCACCACTCCCTGTTAAAAAATATTAACATATAATTACTGTTTTTTAGATAAATGCACCTGTGCAGTAACTGCTAGGAAATTAAAGACAAACATATTTATAGGAAACAACTGTAATGCTTTGAAGAGCTTAACACACGAGAAGTTAAAGGAACTGAAAATGTGTTGAAAGAAAAGGCAGAGTGTTTGGAGAACACGTGAAACAAGATTCAGCTGGACAGAAGTTTATTAAAGAGAAATGGGTTCTCCTCCAAGTTTTGTTCAGTAGATTTCACTTACAGATTCTCTCTAGTGATGTGAAGTCTAGAAGGTGTCTGCTCACAAAACTCATTTAACAAATATTTTGATCATTCATTTAAAGAAACAGCAGTGCACTGAAGACAGTACTGCAGGGCCGTGCAGAGAGGTTTAAAGGGGCGGGTGCTCAAAGTTAAAAAGGGGCACATTGAACCAGGTTGAATAACAACAACACACATTCATCAAGAATCTAATATGGGAAGGGCAGGGCAGTGTTGATCTGAGACTGTAGACATTAAAAAGTCCATAGGAGAGATGGTAGCTGATTAAACAAGTGTCATGAGATAATAACAAAATGCAAAGATTGGTGACAGCGCTTGGAACCATAAGGCAGCAAAAAACTGTGAGAAATAATTTAGGCTCTGCCTGTGAATCACTCTTTGCTTCTCTTCTTCCTTCCATCCCATCATTTCATATATCACTCTCCACTTGCTGTCTATCTGAGAACAAGGCACAACTTGTTATTGCAATAAACTATAATCTAATTATTCACACCTAACAACTCCAGCACTTAATCTATAATAAAATGATGACAGAAAAATGTTATAGCACTGCCTTTAGTAGCCTCACACAGCTCCTGCTGTTTCCTCCTCATGTCCTTACCAGCCATGTCTGCACAATGTTATATCATGAGTAATATTTTTTTTTTTAAAAATCCATCTAAATAAAACACACACATGCACGCACACACAGTGACATGTTAGACCTTCTTCAGAATACTGTATATACTATGGGCATCATGGTGCTGATCCAGAATCCTTACATTATTATTTATTACTAGAGCTACAATAATAAAGCAAAGAGGAGGGGGAAGTAATAAATATGAAATAATGTCATTATGATGATTCCATTTGTTTCACTATCCACTCTGTGCAGGGCAAAGCTTATTACATTTTTAAACTGTAGAGATACAATCATTTTACTGCTGTAAAATCCAAATTTTGTCTTATTTAAAATATAAATCTAATATAATCTGCTTCTTAATGTATGTTCTTTAAAATACAGCGTGTGTTTTCTAAAATATTATAATAATGCATAATTATGTGGACATGCATATTAGATCGTTTTTTAGTGAAATATAATCCCTCCAGAAAGGCAGGAAAAGCCCAGAAACTTACTTTAAAACTAAATATGTTCTAAATACTTTAAAACTAAATATGTTCCCTAAAACGGTGACAGAGCTACAGACCCATGACAGCCTTACACAGGTAGCCAGCAGCTATGACCAGCACTACTTGTGCAGTTAATAAAAGGACAGGTAATGTTTGCAACAAGACAACTTACCAACGTGTACGTAATAAGCTAATACTCCTGTGTGCTACACACTACAGTGTGCGCTGTACACCTACTTACTGGTTTTGTCGCATCAGTCTGTGTCTCTGAGTTAACTTGTGTTTCTCCTACAGCTCCGGACCGCTAAAAATGCGCGTGCTCTTTGTGAGCTCGTTCCCGGCTCGTAACCAGCGCGTTCTGCCGTCAAGGGCGATCATTGGTTAAATGTGATCATGTGACTGATGCAAGCCAGATCCTTTTATTTAGCAAAACTGTGATTAATAGTTAAATATTATTGTTGAGGGGCACAGACAGGACTCCGCACCCACACACACATTAAAAAAATAATAATAATTTTTTTTAAAAAGTTGCCTTATCAAAAGGGCACTTTGGGCACCCATCAGGAAAGGGGCGGGTGCTCAAGCCCCTCTAGCCCCCCCCCCCCCCCTCTGCACGTGCCTGCAGTACTGTTACCAATAGAGTCAGTGTAAACAGATAAGTGCCGAGATAATGCTACAATGCACTGACTAACATGTCTAAGAAACCACAGTATCAATGTTAGGTTGCACAGTAAATGCACAGAGTCACATATAACTGTGTTAGGCCATTGATAATAATTTCATATTCATCATATAAATGAATTTATGAAACACTGCACTAATTTAGGATTAATAAAAAACATTCAAAAACATGTTTTTTTTTTATTCTGGAGAGATCACTGCATTACAAGAATGTGTACTCGATTAGTCTTTTCACTAGGCTGATGCTAGTACACTCTTAGAAAGGATGTGTTAAAAATGAAACAAAGAAATATGTTATTGCAGTAGTAACAATCTTTTTTTGTGAATTTTAACATAGCATGTAAAAAAAATGTGTAAAAATCTTAACAGTTATTTTCAGAATCCAACCAACAACAGGACTGTTCTTCGTAGTTATATTTTTCAGCAGGAGATCTCACACTTTGCAGTGGAATTTAAAATCAGATTTCAGCTGCTCCTTCAGGTCATGACTGCTTCTACAGGAACCACTTTGTGACTCTGGTGGAGAGAAAACTCACACACAGGACACACAGAAAAGTTTAGGCACTTCCTGTTGAATTGTCTATTTTTCGTAGTTGTATTTTTCAGCAGGAGATCTCACACCTTGCAGTGGAATTTAAAGTCTGTTTGACAGTGTGGAAATGTTTTCATTCATGACTGTTAAAAGCAAGTCAACCAGCAGATGGTGTTGTCGTAATACAATCTTAGAAGATCTTGGCAGTTTTGTTTCCATACAGAAAGAAAATGAAAGAAGAAAATTATATGTTGAGCTCTCAGGATTTGCTTTTACTTAAATAAAGTATAAACATGACAGAAAGAAGGAGAAATCTGAGTTGTTTTAGTCTGCTGAGGAGGATTTCAACTGACAGATACTAAACCAGTTTTACAACATTTTTGTTTTTCAGCAACTGCCACAGGAAACACTTTCCCAGCATGACTTTAACAACAACATCAACATGCATAGAGAATAAAGAAATCTTTTTACATTTTTTATCAAATCCAAATCAAGACTGAACCAAAAGAGAAAGTGTAAAATGCTAAAAAAAAAAGAAAAAAAAAAGAGCAGTCATGTTTTAATCAAGATGATATAAAAGTCAGAAACAGACACATTGCAAACAGAAAGTCAGTTGGTGGATTCAAACTCAGGACTTTCTTGCTTCTTGCCACCACGCTACCATATTCAGACACAGTACAAGGTTTTAATGAATGTATCTGCAATATTTTCAGAAATCAGTCTTGATTTTTTTGTTTTACTTGTGAACTAAGGTTACTGAAGCAAATCATATTACATATGAAAAAGTGAAAATAAATTGTGTTATAATACTGTTTTTCAAGTTCCTGGGTACCAGAGGCGGAGCCAGACATTTGAAACACCCGGGGCTTAGCCCTAAAGGGTAGTATGCATGTGGGATTTTTTTTTTTTTTTTGGCGGGGGGGGGGTTAGAGATGACTGAAAGATTAATAGGCTCTGTTTTGAGTTTTGTTCAAAAAGGAATGACTTCATATAGGGAAAAATATATATCACATGTGCAGGACACCTTAAACTAGTTTTTTAATTAAGCAGCAAGGCAGAACACAATCGGGGCTGTATCAAGACATGAGGACTAAACCCCAATTCAACCAGACCCAGAACTGATCCGGAATTAAAACAGGACTACAAGAGTTCAAAATCAGGACTACCGAGGATTTAACCAAGACAGAACCAGAATCAGAACTAGATGATAGTAGCACTAAAAATCATCATAGACCTGCACTACACTTATTTTTTTAATTCTACCAAAGTCCACTATTTAGATTGAGAAAAGTTTATATAATTATTTAGCCTTGTTGTGCAAACAAGCCTGCATAACTTAATAAATGTAGAATTTGAAAAATAGCAAACCTAAAAAGAAACACTAGGTACAAGATACATGAGTACCTGTGATACGGTGATACTTTTGGTAAACAATCATTTGACTAACATGTGTGTCTCACCTGCTCTTGTTCATCTCTGTTCTGTCCTCATTCTGCATCTCCCTCTCTGTTCCTCTCTCTCCCTCTTTGTGCTGACAATCATCAAATATACAGTTGAAACCAGATATTTATGTACTCTTCAGATCAAAACACAAACACTTTTTTAATTGTAACATCAAATCAGACTAAATGTTTATTTTTTTAGATTGATAAATATAAAAAACATATTTGTTAACTTTAAGAGTAAAGAGAGAAACTGTCTGTATTTCTTAATTGCAAATGGCACCAAATTGTATTCAAAATTGAGCCACACTTATGGAGCTCCACAGTTGTCTTCCTGGTGTTTTGGTTGACATCTCTTGATGTTCCCATGTCAAAAAAACAGGCTCTGTGTTTTGCCTTATATGCATCCACAGCTGTGCCACCAATTTACTCACATGGACTCTACTAACCTATCAGAAGCTTCTTCAGCTCAGAATGGAATCATCTGGAGTTTTCTTATTAATTAACAAACTTAGTGTATATGTACTCCTAAAATTGATCAAAGTGATAAAAAATAGACAGCTCTGTCTCTCTTTATTCTGACATTTAACTAATTCAAAAGATATTTCAATATTTATCTAAAACAAAAGTTTAATCTAAATTGATGTTGTACAGTAAAAATGTTTCATGTTTTCTCCCTAAAGTGTATGTAAATATCTGGTTACAAATGTGAATATCCTGCTGTGTACTGAAATCCCTCTTGTTTTGCATAGAAATATACTGAACAACATACAAAGCATAATATATAAAATAACATTTACCTGAGTTTTTTCTTTGAAAGAAGCCTCTAATGTCCATTCTTATGTTTCAGTACATAACTGAAACCGATTTAGTCGGGGAGGGTAAGAACTGAAAATATGAAATAAACACATGTAAGCTAAGACTCTCTAAAAAAAATAGCATTTGTTCGGCTTTTCATTTCGCCATTTGTTGATTCACTTGAAGAGCAAGTAACGTAATATGGGTCAAGTGATCAGTTTGATATCAATCTTTCGTGATGCACCGTCATATTTACATTATTTGTACGGTACGAATGATTTGCTTTGGTACCTGGTCAAACTTAAGCTCTCCTTAGTATGGCTGGCTCCGTTTCTCCAACAGCGCACTCACTGCTGGCAGCAGCTGCCCCGCCCCCTCGCTCAGTCGCTTAGTGCCCGAGCTCGGATCATACCAATATCAGGGGGGATTCACGCACAGTCGTAAATTCCCACAGTGTGCACTATGTGCTTCGAATATTGTGTGTACTTTTTGTTTTATACAGTTGTCAGCCAGGCATCTAACTATGAAAAAATTACACTTCAAAAGACCCCGGGCTTCTGACAAAACAACCCGGGCTTAAGCCCAGTAAGCCACCCCCACGCTCCGCCCCTGGTTTGGCCACATCTATCAGTGCTCCTGAGACCAGCTGTGGATCTGACACTGAGCTCTGGGCTCTGCTCTGAGTGTCTTTATAACTGCTGAGGAATGGCACACTGTGTTTTTGCAGCTCTTCTTCAACAGCACAGATACTGTCTGACAGAGAGGAGATCTGCTCCTCAATCATCTTCATCTCTCTGCTGATAGTCCTCCCCTTCTGCTCCTCTTCCTCCCTCAGAGCTGCCAGTCTGGACTCCTCTTCCTCTTTCAGGAACTGCTGGAGCTTCTTGAACTCTGCTCTGATCTGCCTCTCTGTGGACAACAGCTGCTTCTTGGAGTGTTGAATCACTTCATTGTATGTTTTCTCCACCTGTTTGTATTTGTTCCTCTTGTCCTGCAGAGACTTTAAGTCAGATTTCAGCTGCTCCTTCAGGTCACTGACTGCTTCTTCTACAGGAACCACTTTGTGACTCTGGTGGAGAGAAAAGTCACACACAGGACACACAGCTCTGTCTTCATCCTCACAGTACCAGTAAGGGACGTCTGGATGTTTATCACACACCACCTCCTCCTTCTCTTCCTCCTTCTCGTTTTCTGTCTCAGGTGAGCTCTCACTGTGTCTCTTAGCAAAGGAGTCAGCAAGTTCTTTGAGAGCAAAGTTCATGGATGGTTCATCCTTTGAAGATTTTCTTTTACAAATGGGACAGTTTTTGTTTTTAGTTTGTTCCCAGAATTTCTGCAGGCAGCTTGAACAGAAGCTGTGGCTGCAGCTCAGAGACACAGGATCTCTGAAAGTCTCTGAACACACGTGGCAGCTCAGGTAACTTTCGACAAGTGTAAGTTTCTCAGCCATTTGATCTTTAAGTATTTTTAACTCACCAAATTAGTGTCTCTTGAACTTTCTGATAAAAATCCTCCAAACGTGTGTTTTGCAGCAGAGATCTGACTCCCTGTAATGGCGTCTCAGCCCAGTTCAAAAGTGTCAGAATTTACTTTCATTTTCATGAATCACGATCACGTGTTAAACTGAAACACGCACATAACACTTGTGTCCGTCAGAGGGCGCTGTGTGTGTCATTCAGATAGTTTTCAGTTTGTGCTCCTTAAAACGACACAAAAGTGAAAAATGTAGAAAATCTTGACATCTCCATTGAACAAAACGAAACCTAAATAGAACATAAAAATGAGTTGAAGCTGTGGTGTTTCAGAAGTTCAATCTTACAATCTTAGAAGATCTCGGCAGTTTTGTTTCCATACAGAAAGAAAATGAAAGAAGAAAATTATATGTTGAGCTCTCAGGATTTGCTTTTACTTAAATAAAGTATAAACATGACAGAAAGAAGGAGAAATCTGAGTTGTTTTAGTCTGCTGAGGAGGATTTCAACTGACAGATACTAAACCAGTTTTACAACATCTTTGTTTTTCAGCAACTGCCACAGGAAACACTTTCCCAGCATGACCTTAACAACAACATCAACATGCATAGAAAATAAAGAAATCTTTTTACATTTTTGATCAAATCCAAATCAAGACTGAACCAAAAGAGAAAGTGTAAAATGCTAAAAAAAAAAAAAAAAAAAAGAGCAGTCATGTTTTAATCAAGATGATATAAAAGTCAGAAACAGACACATTGTTACAAAATGCCTATCCCAGCTGTCATATCGAGACAGTCTAGTCTGCCCCAGGGCCAACACAAGGAGACAAATGACCGTTTTCACCCACATTCACACCCACGGGCAATTTGAAATCATCAGTTAACTGTTGGAGTAGTTGGTGGAAACCCAGGCAAACAGAAAGTCAGTTGGTGGATTCAAACTCAGGACTTTCTTGCTTCTTGCCACCACGCTACCATATTCAGACACAGTACAAGGTTTTAATGAATGTATCTGCAATATTTTCAGAGATTTGATTTTTTGTTTTACTTGTGAACTAAGGTTACTGAAGCAAATCATATTACATATGAAAAAGTGTCACAGAGTGAAAATAAATTGTGTTATAAGACTGTTTTTAAGTTCCTGGGTACCACCATCTCCCAGGAGGTGAAGTGGGAGACCAACATCTTAAAAAGACCCAGCAAAGGATGTACTTCCTGAGACAAGTGGGGAAGTACAGTCTTTCACATGAGCTGCTGATCCAGTTCTACACTGCAGTCACTGAGTCTGTCCTGTGCTCCTCCATCACAGTCTGGTATGGTGCAGCCACTAAACAGGACAGGAGCAGACTGCAGCAGACTGTACGGGCAGCTGAAAAGATCATGGGCGCCCCCTGCCCTCCACCCAGGACCTGCACCTCTCAAGAACCAGGAAACACGCAGGGAAAATCATCACAGACCCCTCACACCCTGGACACAGACTTTTTGACCTGCTGCCCTCTGACAGACGGTACAGAAGCCTGCAGACCAGGACCACCCGACACAGGAACATGTTCTTTCCCCTCACCATCTCCCTCCTAAGTCTCACACTGCTTCACACTGCTAGACTGCAATAGATGTGTGTATGTGTGTAATGTGTGTGTGTATTGAGTCATTTACATATTCTTGCGATCCGGTAGAGACACCATCTACCGGAAACAAATTCCTTGTATGTGTTTGAGCATATACTTGTTCAATAAACGCAATTCTGATTCTGATTCTGTTGAGAAAATATCAACTTTGTCTCCATCTTGTGGTTTTTGCAGGAACAAAACTGTTCACAGTTGCGTCCACATGATCAGGTTTTATTGAAGTACATCAGGAGTCAGTCTTTGGTGAAATTATAAGTAGTGTGCATGAAGGTTGTGCTGTCCATTGGCAGGAGGAGATAATTATTAAACAACATTTTTTTTTCTGAACATTAAAGAGAAATCTCAGTTTCAGATTGTTTTTTAATTTCTGGAATTTTGGAATCACCTCACAACATGCTGGGAAAGGCCTAGCAGGGCAGACAATGTTATTAAAGGAAAACAGAAAATCACCACTTCAGATCCACTGTCCCCTGCATAAATCAAGTCACGCTCCCTCCCAGTGTTTCATAGTGCCTGGGACGTCATGGGCCAGATTGTAGCAAAGCCACTCCAGACAGAAGAATAACCAAGTAGAGCACAAGTGGATAAATAGGTGAAAACTACCTGTAGCCATTTCCTTTGACTGTTCTGGGTTCCTCATGTAGTTTGAAGTGACCAACAAAATGTTGGACTTATTATTAGTTGTTTTAGATATTGTAATGTTTTATTGTTTCTGTACTGATATATTGTTTTACTTAGTGATTCATAGTTTTATTCTCTGAAATGTTTTGATTCTATTGGCATGCTGGGAATTCACTCACTTTGTCTGGTGATAGAATTTGTTTACATGTTTGTTTAGTGGGGTTGGTTGGCTTCCTGCAGTTGTCAGATATGTCTTCTCATGTTTTTCCCATTTTTCATACAGTTTTAGTAATGTTTTTAATAAATAGCCAGTTACTGCACTTAATCTGCACTTACTGTTTGGCTTCTTATTGAAGCCTCTGTGTCATTTACCCTGGTCTTACTGTTTTTATTTATTTATCCTATTTTCTATTCCTTTCAAATGTGTCTGCTAGTGGATCTCTGTGACACCGGATGAGGCAAACAGAAACCTCTAAGTTGCTCTAATAAGTTTTCATGTACTGTGTGCAGTAGGCAGGAATGGTGGAACAAAAGGTGAACTTCTCCTGTCAAATACTAAAGTTGTTCCATAAACTACTCGTGTTTTATGCTTGTCTCTGTGCAGTGTGGACCACAACAACACAAAATCACCTAAATTGATTTTTGTTTCACGTTACAGAGGCAACTTGCTGAACAGTTCTGTGATCAATATTCTAACATGTCAGCTAAAAATAAAATAGGAATGAGAGTTATAATAACTTTTGATTCACTGAAACACTGAAACTCAGAGTGAAGTGTAAAAAATAAAATTAAAGCCTTATTATAAAACATCAGAAGATCAAACTGTCAGAGATGGCTGCCTGCTGCTAGTGGGGCAGAATTTGTTTTTAGCTTGTTCCCTGAATCTTCACAGGCAGCTTAAACAGAAGCTATGATGGCATCTCAGAGACACAGGATCTCCGAAAGTCTCACAACAACATACATGGCAGCATGTCAGGAAAATTCGTTTTGCAGTCCTGTTTAGGCGTTAAATGTTTTTAAAGAAATATTATAAAATCTGACCTTCAGCTCACATCTCTGCAGCTTTGTTCATACAAACTATCTTCAGCTCTGTCGGTGTGTAAATATTTCTGTAGGATACGTCTGAATTTTATTTTTACTCTTAAACAACATATGTTAGAGTTTATAAACATACAGGTGTGAGAATGTGAACTTTATCAACATTTGCATTTGATTTCTGTGAGGATCAGACCAAAGTGAGAATCAGTGACTCCATCAAAGCAAACTGCACAAGTCTTCTCTGATATGCAGTTTAAGAGAGCTGAGGTTACATGTGAATGTTTGTATTTACAAACCAACAGAAGTAAATGATCATTTATTCTAAGGAGTCAGTAAATGTTTACACAACAATCAAAGTGAAGTTTCATGTTAAATAAATCTGAACCAATGACTGAATGTGTCTGAAAGCTGATTTACAGTCAAACACAACAACAACAGAATCACTGAATTTGATTGATTTCACTTCAAAGAGACATTTTGTGATTTTCAATAATCAACTGAAATGGCTGAAATGAAGATGCTGCTGCAGTAAACATATTGTAATTTTATCTGTTTAAACATTTTTAACCTGCTGATGAGACACAAATCAAAGGTAGGTGATTCACTGAAACACTGAGACTGAGAGTGAAGTTTGAAAATCAAATTAAAACCTAATTATGAAACATGAGAAGATCCAGAAACCTTTCAAACTGTGAGAGATGTCAGCTTCTGATTAAGGTTAAAAACAACACAAGAAATAACATTTTTAATGAAATCAATCAAGTGTAGTTACACTGATGAGACAGCGTCACAACTTAGAAGTCATTTCTTTGAATTTGGAAAACTTTAAAGAAGACATGTTACTTTCAAATGTTATTTAACTGAAAACAAGATGCTGATATTCAAGAAATTTAGAACTTGTAATTGTAAAGTTGACTCTTGCTGATGTTTAATTATTAATCCTTATTTAAAGAAGTGTCACAGTTTGCTGTTCACACTCAACAACTTTGAAAAGCAAAGAAATCATCATCATTCAGATTTTAAAACTATCAAAAATATTTACATGAACAACATGAAAAATATTCTGAAAATATTAATTTAAAAGAAAGAAGAAAAAATGTAAAAGTTTCTTACAGAAACTCGAGTGGGTCACAAGATTTTCACATGAAAAAGTTGCTTTGGTTTCATTGAATTGCTAATAGTTCCACTAGAACAACAAAATGAAATAAAACCTGATAATGAAGTTAGTCAGTGTGATTAATAATTTCCCTAAAATTAACCCTGTTGCTGTACTGAAAAAACAGTTAAAATAAAGAATCACTTTAAAATCAAATCTCAGTCTGACAGATTTTGATATCAGAGGTTTTGGCGTCTCCTGCCTCTCCAACACTGAAATATGGGAAGAGTTTCTCAGTGAAAGTGTCTCTGTGAGTGTAAATGTGAGTCATGTCTTCAGGGTCATAGAATAAGATTGAAGTACAAATCAAAGGTAGGTGATTCATTGAAACACTGAGACTGAGAGTGAAGTTTGAAAATCAAATTAAAACCTAATTATGAAACATGAGAAGATCCAGAAATCTTTCAAACTGTGAGAGATGTCAGCTTCTGATTAAGGTTAAAAACAACACAAGAAAGAACATTTTTAATGAAATCAGTCAAGTGTAGTTACACTGATGAGACAGCGTCAGAACTTAGAAGTCATTTCTTTGAATTTGGAAAACTGTAAAGTAGACATGTTACTATAAAATGTTATTTAACTGAAAACAAGATGCTGATATTCAGGATCATTTAGATCTTGTAGTTGTAAAGTTCACTCTTGCTGATGTGACACAAGTTTAATCATGAATCCTTCTTTAAAGAAGAGTCACAGTTTGCTGTTCACACTCAACAACTTTGAAAAGCAAAGAAATCATCATCATTTAGATTTTAAAATTAATAAAATATTTACATAAACAACATGAGAAATATTGTGAAAATATTAATTTAAAAGAAACAAAAATATTAAAAGCAAAAATTTCTTACAGAAACTCGAGTGAGTCAGATTTTCACATGAAAAAGTTCCTTTGGTTCCATTGAATCAACAAAATTAAAAAAAAACCTCATAATGAAGTTAGACAGTTTGATTAATAATTTCCCTAAAATTAAGCTGCTGGACTGAAAGAACCCCCCCCCCCCCCCCCCCCCCCCAAACAAAACAAGACAAAAAAACCACAGTTAAAAAAAAGAATCACTTTACAATCAAATCTCAATCTCACAGATTTTGATTTCAGAGGTTTTGGCGTCTCCTGAATTCCGAACATTAAAATATGGGAAGAGTTTCTCAGTGAAAGTGTCTCTGTGAGTGTAGATGTGAGTCATGTCTTCAGGGTCATAGAAGGACACCTCCCCCCTGTCATAGTCCAGCTGGACTCTGATCCTCTGGAGACTCTTCTTCACTGTCACAGTCTGACCATCACCATTAGTGTATTCTCCACTACGATAAACTAAACACCAGATTCCATATTCTGGTGAAGCAAAACACTTTCCCTTCCTGTCAACTGACTCTTTAACTAAACCCACAATCCAGTCAGGATGGTCTCCCACCTCCACCTCCCAGCTGTGTTTCCCTGAGCTGAAGCCCTCAGATCCAAAAACAGTGGCATACTTAGTGTTTCTCTCTGGATTATCAGGAAGCTGCTGCCATGTGTCTCCTTGTCTCACACTGGTCAGATCATCAGACAGATAGAGACAGCAGTTTGCAGTGTTTGGGTCCAGAATGACAGGACTGAAGTGGACCTTCTCCTTCATCTTCTCCCACACTCTGAAGGACAGGTTGCCCAGGTGTTTGGCCACATCTATCAGTGCTCCTGAGACCAGCTGTGGATCTGACACTGAGCTCTGGGCTCTGGCTCTGCTCTGAGTGTCTTTATAACTGCTGAGGAATGGCACGCTGTGTTTCTGCAGCTCTTCTTCAACAGCAGAGATGCTGTCTGACAGAGAGGAGATCTGCTCCTCAATCATCTTCATCTCTCTGCTGATAGTCCTCCCCTTCTGCTCCTCTTCCTCCCTCAGAGCTGCCAGTCTGGACTCCTCTTCCTCTTTCAGGAACTGCTGGAGCTTGTTGAACTCTGCTCTGATCTGCCTCTCTGTGGACAACAGCTGCTTCTTGGAGTGTTGAATCACTTCATTGTATGTTTTCTCCACTTTTTTGTATTTGTTCCTCTTGTCCTGCAGAGACTTTAAGTCAGATTTCAGCTGCTCCTTCAGGTCACTGACTGCTTCTTCTACAGGAACCACTTTGTGACTCTGGTGGAGAGAAAACTCACACACAGGACATACAACTCTCTGCTCATCCACACAGAACAGTTTAGGCTCTTCCTCATGTTTACTGCACACCACTGTTAATTTCTTCTCTCCCTTTTCTGTCTCAGATGATCCAGATTTCTTTCTTCCAGAAAAGGAGTCAGCAAGTTCTTTCAGAGCAAAGTTCACAATTAGAAAATCCTTTGAAGATTTTCTTTTACAAATGGGACAGTTTTTGTTTTTAGTTTGTTCCCAGAATTTCTGCAGGCAGCTTGAACAGAAGCTGTGGTTGCAGCTCAGAGACACAGGATCTCTGAAAGTCTCTGAACACACATGGCAGCTCAGGTAATTTTCAAGAAGAGCTCTCTCAGCCATTTGATCTTCAAGTTTTTTTAACTCACCAAATTTGCGTCTCTTGAACTTTCTGATTAAAATCCCCCAAATGTGTGTTTTTCAGCAGAGATCTGACTCCCTGTAATGGCGTCTCAACTCAGTTCAAAAGTGTCGAAATTCACTTTCATTTTCATGGATTACAGTCATCTGTTAAACTGAAAGACGCACATATTATTTGTGTCCACCAGAGGATGCTCTTAGTGTCATTCAGTTTGTGCTTCATAGAAAAACATATGAATGTTTACCTTTTGAGCTTTTTATGCTAACAGAACATAAAAATGAACAGAAGCTGTGGTTGTAGCCAAGGTCATAAATCTGGATTGAACATTGAGATTGACAACCTGCCAGACCCCTGCTCTCATCTCCCGCCCTAAAAAAAGATAATAAGTTTTATTAAAATGCAACTGAAACATATCAAACCAAATGCTTATTTATACAAAAATAGAATAAATCATTAAGGAAAATATCCATGTTATAAACCAAATGTATACAAGTCAAGAACATTTCGTGTGATCAGATTTCATTAAAGTGACAATTGTAATACTGTAAACTGGCTACATCCTGTAAGTAGTTCGAGCTCAAGGACACAGAATCTCTGAATGTCTCTGAAGACATTACAGTTCAGAAAAGTTTCTACATTCAACAAATGTAACATCTTTACAGCTTGTACCTTACAGTCCCTCACCTGCTGTAATGGTGTTCTAGTTAATTATTAATCACCAAACACAATATCTGCTTTTACTACCTGGGCTGTGGCCTCAAACCTGACTAAAACTTTAGACCTTTAGACTCCAACTTTCAAGTCTGTCATGAACTGAAATGTGATGAGCTGGCCAGTGTGAGAAATACCAATAAATAAAAATTAAAAATATGACAGTGGACAATGAGAAACTAGTAATACTGATGAAAAAACAAATTGATATAAACTTGTTGATATAACTTAATATGTCATGACATTAATGATCATTGTGGGTTTCTGCTGTATTTGAATGTTCAGTGATGGATGATGAAGACAGTTAAACAACAAAGATATTATTACTAAATTATTACTTGTGTCAGTGTTTGTGTGTGACTGTGCCTTTGTAGTTATGTTTATGAAACGTTCATCTTCTGTAGGTTATCAAGTAGAGGGTCTACTGAATGAAAATGCAATACAAATACTTGAAACTGACAACAAAGAAGAATTTACTGTCACATGTCATGAGTCATATTCTGGTGAATAAAAAAATCACAAGTCCATAAATCCAACCTACAGCAGGACCTAAAACTAGCAGCTCAGTAACTGGATGTTGTTCCTGTTCCTGTCTTGCAGGTTTTAGATGTGTCCTTGATCCAACACAGCTGATTTTGAAGTTACCTCCTCAGCATGTTTTGAAGTTATACCGAGGCCTGGTAATGAACTAATCATTTGATTCAGGTGTTGATCAATGGTGATATCTAAAACCTGCAGGACACCGGCCCTGGAGACCTGGACTTTGCCCCCTCTTGCTTTTAGTCGGTTAATAAGTGTCACAGTTTGCTGTTCACACTCAGAAACTTTGAAAAGCAAAGAAATCGTTCAGATTTAGACCTGATCAAATATTTACATGAGAAACATGAGAAATATTCAGAAACTATGTATTTAAAAGAAACAAGAATATAAAAAGCCGCCCATCACATACACAGTTAAGATAAAGAATCACGTTAAAGTTTAGCAGATTTTGATATTAGAGGTTTTGGCATCTCCTGCTTCTCCGATATAAAAATATTTTTAACTCACCAAATTCGTGTGTCTTCAACTTTCTGATTAAAATCCTCCAACGTGTGTTTTTCAGCAGAGATCTGACTCCCTGTAATGGCGTCTCAGCTCAGTTCAAAAGTGTCGAAATTTACTTTCATTTTCATGAATCATAGTCACGTGTTAAACTGAAAGATGAACATATCATTTGTGTCCACCAGAGGATGCTGTTAGTGTCAGACAGTTTTGCAGTTTGTGCTTCATAGAAAAACATAAAAGCCAAAATGGAAAAAATGTTTTGAGTTTTTTATGCTAAACAGAACATAAAAATGACACAAAGAAAATGAAGCTGTGGTCTTTCAAGTATCACAAGTCAGCTTGTCAGAATTTTTGTTTGCAGCTTGAACAGAAGTTGTGGTTGCAGCCAAGGTCATAAATTTGGATTCAACATTGAGATTGACAACATGCCAGACCCCTGCTCTCATCTCCTCCCCTAAAAAAAGATCATACGTTTGATTAAAATGCAACTGAAACATATCAAACCAAATGCTTATTTATACAAAAATAGAATAAATCATTAAGGAAAATATCCATGTTATAAACCAAATGTATACAAGTCAAGAACATTTCGTGTGATCAGATTTCATTAAAGTGACAATTGTAATACTGTAAACTGGCTACATCCTGTAAGTAGTTCGAGCTCAAGGACTCAGGATCCCTGAATGTCTCTGAAGACATTACAGTTCAAAAAAGTTTCGACATTCAACAAATGTAACATCTTTACAGCTTGTACATTACAGTCTCTCACCTGTTGTAATGGTGTTCTAGTTAATTATTAATCACCAAACACAATATCTGCTTTTACTACCTGGCTGTGGCCTCAAACCTGACTAAAACTTTAGACCTTTAGACTCCAACTTTCAAGTCTGTCATGAACTGAAATGTGATGAGCTGGCCAGTGTGAGAAATACCAATAAATAAAAATTAAAAATATGACAGTGGACAATGAGAAACTAGTAATACTGATGAAAAAACAAATTGATATAAACTTGTTGATATAACTTAATATGTCATGACATTAATGACCGTTGTGTGTTTCTGCTGTATTTGAATGTTCAGTGATGGATGATGAAGACAGTTAAACAACAAAGATATTATTACTAAATTATTACTTGTGTCAGTGTTTGTGTGTGACTGTGCCTTTGTAGTTATGTTTATGAAACGTTCATCTTCTGTAGGTTATCAAGTAGAGGGCCTACTGAATGAAAATGCAATACAAATACTTGAAACTGACAACAAAGAAGAATTTACTGTCACATGTCATGAGTCATATTCTGGTGAAAAAAAAAATCACAAGTCCATAAATCCAACCTACAGCAGGACCTAAAACTAGCAGCTCAGTAACTGGATGTTGTTCCTGTTCCTGTCTTGCAGGTTTTAGATGTGTCCTTGATCCAACACAGCTGATTTTGAAGTTACCTCCTCAGCATGTCTTGAAGTTATACCGAGGCCTGGTAATGAACTAATCATTTGATTCAGGTGTTGATCAATGGTGATATCTAAAACCTGCAGGACACCGGCCCTGGAGACCTGGACTTTGCCCCCTCTTGCTTTTAGTCGGTTAATAAGTGTCACAGTTTGCTGTTCACACTCAGAAACTTTGAAAAGCAAAGAAATCATTCAGATTTTGACCTGATCAAATATTTACATGAGAAACATGAGAAATATTCAGAAACTATGTATTTAAAAGAAACAAGAATATAAAAAGCCGCCCATCACATACACAGTTAAGATAAAGAATCACGTTAAAGTTTAGCAGATTTTGATATCAGAGGTTTTGCATCTCCTGCCTTTCCAACCAGAAAATACGGGAAGAGTTTCTCAGTGAAAGTGTCTCTGTGAGTGTAGATATGAGTCATGTCTTCAGGGTCATAGAAGGACACCTCCCCCCTGTCATAGTCCAGCTGGACTCTGATCCTCTGGAGACTCTTCTTCACTGTCACAGTCTTACTATCACCATTATAGTATTTTCCACTGCGATGCAGCAAACATGAAATTCTTTATTTTGGTAAAGGAAAAGCTCTCCCTTCCTGTCAACTGACTCTTTAACTAAACCCACATTCCAGTCAGGATGGTCTCCCACCTCCACCTCCCAGCTGTGTTTCTCTGGGCTGAAGCCCTCAGAGCCAAAAACAAAAGAATATTTTCTGTTTCTCTCCAGATTAGTTTATCTGTTTCTTTTTGGACACCTTTTCTGGATTTCTCTCTGAAGCTGCTGCTTTTTGTCTCAATATTTCACATTCTCACAACTAATCTTGTATAAACATACAGATTAGGTGTGAATTTGGAGATCTTTAAAGTAAAATACTAAAAATTGTTATTTGACTGAATCAAGATGCTGATAATCAGGATAATGAAGATAACTTAGTTGTGCAGTCTCTTGGTGAAGGGATATAAGTTTACCGATTAATCCTGTCACAGCTCACTGTTCACACTCAGAATTCACATTAACAACATGAAAAATATTCTGAAAATATTCAGAATACTCTTGTTTAAAGAAACAAGAATGTATCTAAAAGAAGACATACACAGAGTTAAAAGTCAAACAACAATCACTTTACAATCAAATCTCAGTCTGACTGATTTTGATATCAGATGTTTTGCATCTCCTGCCTTTCCAACCTCAAAATATGGGAAGAGCTTCTCAGTGAAAGTGTCTCTGTGAGTGTAGATGTGAGTCATGTCTTCAGGGTCATAGAAGGACACCTCCCCCCTGTCATAGTCCAGCTGGACTCTGATCCTCTGGAGACTCTTCTTCACTGTCACAGTCAGGGTTGATTGAAGTAGGACTCAGATGTAGAACTTTCTGAATGGAAAAAGTTTGTTTATTTACAAAAAGCTATTGTTACGAGTTCAAATATTGAGGGTGAGCACAAAACAATAATGGTCCAGAAGAGCTTCGGTCAAACAATGATTTTAATGAACACACTCGTGGGGAGATGAACACTGCCCACAGACAGCATCGATCTCCGTGTAATCTATTGAATAAATGCTTTGATTAAATGATAATTAATGTAATGGTAATGATGGTGGTTATGAATAGTAGCAGTAAAATATTTCCCTGATCTCCACACTATGAAACAGTGCCAACAATCCACAGTGTGTTCCCATTTCCCAGGCTGTGATTCCTTTCCTTGATATGTGGTAATGTTTTGTCCTCCTTGGTGCCTTTGTACACAGTGTGCTGCTCCCTCCACATGTTTCCGCATTTGACCTAGAAATGAGAGATGAATGAATGAATGAATGAATGAATATGACTGAATGAATGAATGAATATTCTTTATTGTCATTGTCACAAGTACAATGAAATTGAAAGATGTCTCTGGTCAATGCAACGAAAGATAGATACTTAAAAACTATAATAGATATGTATTTTTATCTTTTATATCCTATGTATATATATAAAAAAAAAAATACAGTATTCTCATGAATACACCCAAGCAATCCAGGCCTCAGGCCCCATACATACACTCAACATACGACCTAGTTGATGTATCACTCAGACAATCAATCACTCAGTCAATCTGTTAGGGCATCCAACAAAACATGTTTGAAAGCATTCCAACATCAAGGGCACAAATGACAGCAGGGGCAATGAAAGTCATCTACTTTTAGTAGCATTGAGACATGATATTGCAATTGGGTAGAAACTGTGTTTGAGTCTGTTAGTCCTTGTGTATGTTGTTCTATACCGTTTACCTGAAGGCAGCAGTTCGAACATGGAGTGTCCAGGGTGTGTGGTGTCCTTTATGATGTTATGGGCTCTTTTGAGGCAGCGGGAACTGTGTAGGTCTTTCAGTTTGAGGAGAGGGCAACCGATTGTCCTTTGAGCAGCGTTAATTACCCCCTGTAGTGCTTTCCTCTGAGCCACTGTGCAGCTAGCGTACCATATGCCTATGCAGTACGTTAGTATACTTTCGATGGAGGCTCTATAGAAAGACACCTTCAGTCTCTGTGTGATGTTGTTCTTCCTAAGCACTCTCAAAAAGTACAGTCTCTGTTGTGTCTTTTTCAGTAGCTCAGAGGTATTCACACTCCAGGATAGGTTTCCCTCTATGCTGACTCCCAAGAAGCGGAAGTCCACCACCCTCTCCACATAGTCGTCGCTGATGATTAGTGGTTGGATTTCTGTCTTATGTCTTCTGTAGTCAATTATGAGTTCTTTAGTCTTTTTCGTGTTTAGGAGAAGGTTGTTATCCTTGCACCATGAAGACAGCCTCTCCACCTCATGTCACGATCCTGGGTCTTAGGACCCAGTGTTTTGAGTTTTAGTTCATTTTGATGTTTATAGTATGTTTAGCTCATTAGGCCTCCTATGTTGATTTGCTTATTAGTTCCCCCTTGTGTTTCAACCCATGTTAAGTCTCCCCTGCCCTTCATGTCTCTCTGTGCCCCCTCTGTTCTGTTTATGGTGTGTCTTTGCATGTTTGAGTTTCTTGTTTTCTGTCACCCTGCATTGTGCATTATGTTCTCATGGTTGGTCTTTTGTTACTCCCTCTAGTCTAGTCTCTTGTGTTCAAAGCTGAGTATTTCCCTCTGTGTATTTTGGTTCTTAGACCTCTGCCTTATGGTTTGTCTCTGTTTCTTAGTTGCTGTCTCCACTGTGTCTAGTTCGCGTCTCTGTGTGATACTTCCTGTTTTACTTTGAAGGTCCATGCCTCATGTGAGTGTTTCTAGTTTTGCGTCTCTGTCTCGTCCAGTCCTGATTTCTCCCAGCTGTGCCCTCCTTCTGTGTCTCATTCCCTCGTTATCCCTCTGTGTATTTAAGCCCTGTGTTTCTCTTTGTCAGTGTCGTAGTCTCCATCATAGCTGTGTGATTTTTCCCTGTGGCTCCTTGTGCTTTAGTTTTCCCAGTTTAGTTTATTTTGTATTGTTTTTCGTGTCCCACTCCACGCCAGCAATAAAGCTGTGTTTTTTGAGTTTACCTTTTGTCTCTGTGAGTTTGCGTTTGGGTCCTACTTTTGCCTGCACACAGCCGTACTGTGACACCTCATCTCTGTAGGCAGACTCATCACCCCCAGATATGAGCCCCACCACAGTAGTGTCATCTGCGAACTTTACAATGGTGTTGCTCTGGTGGGCGGGGGTGCAGTCGTGTGTATAAAGCGAGTAGAGCAGTGGACTAAGCACACAGCCCTGTGGCGACCCAGTGCTTAGATTTAGGGCTGGAGATGTATAACGTCCCACTCTCACTCTCTGTCTGCGGTCGGTGAGGAAGCTATTAATCCACTTACAGGTGCTGTGAGGAAGCCCTAGGTCTTTTAGCTTGGCGTCCAGTTTGTATGGAAGAATGGTGTTAAATGCCGAGCTATAATCCACAAAGAGCATGCGCACATAGCTTCCTTGTCTCTCCAGATGTGTTAATGCTACATTGAGTGCTGTTGCTATGGCGTCCTCTGTCGATCGATTTGCTCTGTAGGCAAACTGGTGTGGGTCAAGGCTGCTGGGTAGGGCTGCTGTGATGTGGTAACGCACCAGTTTCTCAAAGCACTTCATCACAACCGGGGTTAATGCCACTGGTCTAGTCATTTAGGCTAGAGATATGAGATTTCTTGGGCAAGGGTATTATGGTGGAGGTCTTGAGGCAAGGTGGGACGTTTGACTGTTCAAGGGATTGGTTAAAAATCCTGGTGAAAATATAGGCAAGCTGGTCTGCGCAGTCTCTCAGCACACGTCCTGGTACACCATCTGGGCCAGCTGCCTTCCTCGGGTTAACAGCCCGCAGGGTGCGCCTCACTTCATACTCCTCCAGAGTGATGATGGTACTGCTGCTGTGGGCTGTATGATGCAGCTGTTCCTCTGAGGCATAGGGTGCAGTGGTCTCAAAGCGTGTGAAGAAGATGTTCAGCTCCTCCGCCAACGCTGGGTCACCTTCAGCCATACCTGATTTGGACTTGTAGTTTGTCAGCTGCTGAACACCCTGCCACACCAGCCGGCTGTTCTTAGATATCACAGTGAGTGCAGTCTTATCCACCAGCTGACAAAAACACTTAAACCAGTTCATGGGAAATAACAGAAACAACGATCATATGAGCTGGCCAACTACAGTAACTGTGTTCCTAGTATAACAATCCCACGCCAACTGCCGCTCCACTGCTCTCTTAAGTAGGGCTCATTGACAGGCAGATCGGCAACAGGTGAGTTTTTAATCCCAGGTGTGGCTGGCTCAAAGGTGGGAGACTCTCCAGGCCTGGTGTGGCAACAAAAACCAACATACCACAGCACACACACGCTCCCTCCAACTTGTACACAGGGAAGCGAGGGAACGGGAGCAGATCACACCAACAAACAACCAGAAGACAAATGAAACTAATAAATATTCATCAAACGACCGTGCAGATCTTTAAGTAATTTTAACTCACAAAATTAGTGTCTCTTCAATTTTCTGATTAAAATCCTCCAAATGTGTGTTTTTCAGCAAAGATCTGACTCTGTCTCAGTTCACTTCAAGCATCGGTTTAATTTGATCATAAAGAGACAATTTGCTTGTCCAAAGCAGGACTCTGGATTTGAGCTGATCAGACTGACCTGAATGTAAGTGTGATTATTCAGACTTTAATAATATTGAGTGATGTTATTTTCGTTTTGAGCCAAACTGGATTTCTCTACAGGAACTCTGCATTAAAGGCTCAACACACCAAAAAGTGTTTTGATCACATTTGATTGCTCATGCAAGACAGAAATGAGTCAGAGTGATTAATAATGAGCACATAACACTAAATTGGCTTCATTAGTCCGGCACAGAACAGACTGCTCTTTAATTCTCTTAAAGTCTTTTAAAGAACTAAATTCTGAGACTGAAGGTTTCTGATTCTTATATCAAAAACTACAGTTTAAAGAAACAACCTAGCTGTGAGATTTGGAACAAATGTAAGGATAAGTGTGACCTACTTAATATCGACTGATTGTGTTTATGTGTTCCTGTTTTATTAAAGATGGCTACGTTTATTTCAAGGTTTCTTCACTGTGCTTTGCTCCATCACTCCTGTGACCCCAGAACAGGTCCATTATCTTATAAATCTGTTTTACAGTGACATCAGTGCTACAACTGATTCAAGAAAACAGTTTCAGAACAACGAGAGTATTGAAGAAAAACCCAAGAATCAAATGTTCTTTTATTCTAAGAAATGAATTTAATTTAACAACAACAATAAAGGTAGAGATTTCTGTGATGAATGTGTTTAAACTTGCATTGAACTACAGATGAACTCAGTTCAGTCTTAATGTTCTGTTTTACCTGTTAAGTGAAGTCATTTCTAACATTTGTGATTTACATTTAAAAATGTGAGAAACTGGAAATAAAATGTTTAAAAAACATTTTCCGTAAACAAAAATATGACCTTTGTCTCCATCTTATGAGTAAATATAATATATGAATAAAGCACCAATATTATAATTTCTGTGATCAATGTGTTTGAATTAAATAACACTAAATGCTGGGTTAAATGCCTGAGAGCTGATTTTCAGGAAAATAACTATAACAATAAACAAAACTTCACTGCTAGTGCTGATGAGTAAAATATTAATCAGCCATAGACAATATGTTTGCCAAATATTAAGAAAGTTTAAAAAAAAAAAGTTTTACAATAAAGCTTTGCAACTGCAACTTTCCCTCATAAGAAAATGTTCACCTTATAATGAAATCTCAGTCTGACTAATATCATGTTTTGGCAGCAGGGTTTAAAAAAAGATTCAGTTGGAAAAAAAATCAATTAAGTTTTATTGGTTTTAATTAATCACTCATCATTTTTCTCTGATAATTATAGTAACTCAACATTTCTTAATAACTCCTGACAAATTATTTATTTAGATCCAGAGTTTATGGAAATACAAGAAAAATATGTTTTATTTGGCTATTTAAAATAATTACAGATGAACTTGGTTCAGTCTTAATGTTCTGTTTTACCTGTTAAGTGAAGGCATTTCTAACATTTAATGATTTACATTTAAAAATGTGAGAAACTGGAAAGCTAGAGTTTATAAAGATGCAGATCAGGTGTGAGAATGTAAACTTTATCCATGATTACATTTGATTTCTGTCTGGTAATGTTTCACATTGAGGATCAGACCAAAGTGAGATTAGTGTTTTCACTCATCCTGCTTCTGGGTGAGCGTACGCTGGTATGTCTTTTTGCTGCTGCTCTTCGTGTGTGTGTTCTCCGTGTGTAGCTCAGTTTTAATTTTTCACTAAAGTATTTAATTTTACTGTTTCAGCCTTTGAGCGCATCTTTTTATTTGACCCTGGAAAACCTGGATTTTATCATTTTTCCTGTGATCGACTCTCCTGGGGACCTGACTCACCAGCCTAATGCGAGCCCTCGCTTCCCTCTGCATGTACTGTTTGGCCTGCCACCACATCAAGTATCTGCCTTCTAAAGCTGCTGACGATGTGCACAGTGCCAGGTAGGTAATCACAGCTACTTTTCTGGCACTGGGCTGTAATTCGTGGCCGTGGCATGCTGGCTAACGTGGTTTAACCTGGCTGTGTGAACAAATGGAGAAACTAAGATTCTCCTTTTAACTATATGTTTGATATGCAGTGTTGGATCTGGATCAACAGTCAGGTAAGACACATGCTGTGTACTCGCTCTTTCGCATTTAGATCAGGCAATGAGACGGAGTACAAAGCTGCAAAGTATGGACTGAGGAAAGCCATCATAGTGGCTAAGAGGCAGTACAGAGAGAAGCTGGGTGGCTTCTACTCTTCTGGTGACCCCGGGGGGATGTGGCAAGGCCTGCAGCACATCGTAGAGTATAAGGTCGCCACCAGCACCATCAGCTCTGCAGGCGGTCTGCTGGAAGATCTCAATGTACTCTATACCTTGTCAATCAATGTGTGATTATAATCAAATTTATTTGTTAAAACTACAAATATTGGGAACCAAAAATTTGTAACTTGTGTAAATATTTTTTAAACACACAAGAGTTCTCATCTATAGATGCACAAACATAAAATTTTCAGATATTTTGGTTTACAAGGTGTTACGTGCCAAGAGGTGTGGCTTTGCTTTTTGTGTTTTATTTATCTTTCAGGTGTCAGGCCTCCACCTATTGGCCAGTTCGAAGTTGATTGGCAGGGGCCTATTGGCTGGCCTGGGCACAGTTGGCCAATCACACTCCAAGGAACACTACTAAGGAGCAGCTCCCTGGCCAGCTGGTGGCTGCTGGCTTCCGCCTTGACAAACAGTTGCGAACAGTCTTCTGTATATTGGGTGTGGAGGGAGGTTGGACAGGTAAGCTGGGGGTACCCTATACACTGCTTGTAGATTGTACACTGTTAGTCACACTAGGTTATGCGGTTGATGCCACTCTTGTATGTTTTCACTGACCTTTTGTCGAGTAGCTAGGTAGGCCTTTTGTTTTGCATCCTTTTCTTTCAGTTAGATTAGGCCCCGGAAGCTATCGACCTCTTTTTGTTCTATTAATTTCTTTGATTTGGATCAACCGCCCAGTCCTCCTCCCCCCGCCTCTTTTCTGTTGTTGAGATTGACTATGCAGGCAAGCAACCAATAAATCCTGCCTGATACTAAAGTGTTCTGCAGTCTTCCTCCTTCGTTAATTGTGGTTGTCCGGTGTTGCTGTCTCCTTCCTCCCTTTGCATCCTCCACGGGGGGGGGCGTAACTCAAGTGGGGGCTCGTCCGGGATAGCTTTATGCTGTGGACAACCTATGTTAATGAAGAGGTGCCGTGATTTTTAGGGTGTCTACGTTTCACAGTTGCAGTCGGGGATGAGTTTTGACCTGCTTGAATTTGTTAATCAACCTAGCGTCGACAAAATTGACTTATGACGCAAAGACGACTTGTTAAGTATTGCTGCCCAGTATAAACTTTCCGTACCAAAATATGGAGTGAAGAAGGATATTAAGCAGGCTTTGTTGGAGGGGTTAATCGAGTTGGGTATTTTAATTAGCCCCGCTACAACTGAGGCACCTTCACATGACCCTTTAGCTTCCCCTGGAGCCTCTGCTAATCCAGTTTCTCCAGAGAGAACTGAAGAGCAAGCTCTGCTTGCTACACCTCCGGGTGCCCAAGTTACCTCGGATGTGGCTCCCCAAACTCTGCCTCGCTTTAAGCCTTTCACACCAGAATCCCAAACATCTAGCGGTGATGCAAAGCTTAAGGTTCGCTTACTACGTTTACAGTTGGAGGCACAAGAGAAGGATAGGGTGCGTAAAGCGGATTATGATCTCCGGCTGGAGGTCCGTAGGCTTGAAATAGAAGCTGAAAAGGAAATCAGGTTAAAGCAGCTTGAAGTAGAAGCACTGAGGGTGTCATCCGGGCAGAAAACAGATGCCACTAAAGAAAGCCCAAAAGTCCCCCCGGAAAGTTTTAATGTTAGCAAACATATTGCTCTAGTACCTACCTTTCGTGAAACTGAGGTAGACTCGTACTTCAACGCTTTTGAAAAGGTGGCTACTGCTCTGAAATGGCCAAGAGACATGTGGCCCATTTTACTTCAGTGTAAATTGGTGGGCAAAGCTCAGGAGGTAGTAGCTTCACTTTCGCTAGAGCAAAGCATGAAATACGAAGTGTTGAAGGAAACAATCGTACGTGCCTATGAACTGGTACCTGAGGCCTACAGGCAGAAATTCAGGAACCACAAGAGGTCCAGCAGTCAAACATACGTGGAGTTTGCACATGAAAAAGGGGCTCTTTTTGATAAGTGGTGTGCTGCTAACGGAGTCGGGGATGATTATGAGTCTCTGCGTGAGTTAATGCTACTGGAGGATTTTAAAAACTCATTACCTGAGAGACTCATAATGTTCTTGAATGAACAGAAGGTGACGTCAATGTCCAAAGCAGCCGTGTTGGCCGATGAGTTTGTGCTAACACATAAGAGTGTCTTTACCCCTATTTCCCATCCAGATAGGCCCACAGCCTTGCGCTTAGCACGGCTTGAGCCCAGTTGCTCTGCTGCAAGGCCAGTGAGTAGGGATGGGTATTGATAAGATTTTCACGATTCCGATCCCATTTTCGATTCTGTTTAACGATTCGATTCTTTATCGATTCTCTTATCGATTCTTTTTAAAAAAGGAGAACACTAAGTTCGATTAGCTTAGAACTTTGTTTTATATCTTCTCTTTGAACAAGATAGGTTTGTAAGGCCATCTTACTCCTAAATTTCTAACAGTGACATCTTAAGAGATCCAGCCTACGGCTCTTCAATGGGGTGTCACAGGGTCCCCAGGAAAAAAAATTGTAAATGTAAAATAATAAAATAAATATTCTTCTGTAGCAATAACAAAGTATAACATAAACATAAATTATTCTTGTGTATTGTAGCAATTACACAAGAATATCCAGTAATGTCCCTGCCTACAATTAAACACATTCACTTACCGAAAATTGGGGGCATCTGCTGTGGTAAATGGGTTCAAACCTTTTACCACAAACTTAGTCACTGCTCGGTGACGTTTGTCTATCCTGGCCTGAAAGGAGACGCTACCGCTAGACTGCAGCGACAACTGCCAGCATCTGAGCCAGCCAGACTCTGTCTGTCTCTCATGGTCACCTAAATGCACAGTAATGGCAGGTTTTGTAACAAGTCAGATCGCGCTAACATAATATGCACTGTTAGTTGATTATTTACCTGCCGCATTAACGGGAGAGGACGTACAAACGTTACCGCTGCTGCTGGGTTGAGATTCACGAGTCCGGAGCGGAATTAAAAACACGACATTCATTTAAGGTTTGTGGAGCAGGGAAATTATTTTACTGCTATTGTTAAATAATTGTCATCATTACCATTGCATTAATAATATAATCTGGAGTTTATATTGCATTCAGGGGTTGAACAGTGTGTCTTTCAGAAAGGCTAAAAGTAACAGGACAGGAAACAGGCTTGGAGAGTTTTGCAGAAGTGAAAGTTATTTTGAGCAGCAGGCTAAGACGAGGCTTTAACAATGTAACAGATAGCTTTAAGAAGGCCTTAAGATGTTATGCATACAGTTATTATGTTGACCTTGTATTTCAGGTGCAGTTATGACTATTTTATACACAATGCATATCTGTGCTTATTAAAGAGTTGGAGCTCGGTCAATTAATTGGGGGTTGGAAGCTTTGTTCGGCGCGATGTTCGGACAATCTATTGTGCAAGTGACTTGGAGCCATAGAAGGAATTGCAATACATGCTTACAAAACACTTATATATCAGATCATTTTATATTAAGCTTTTAAGTAGAGGTTCTTGGTTAAAACATTTATTTAGTAGAAGACATACACATAGTCTCAGTGAGCTTCTGGTCTAGTGAAAGGTCAGAAGTGCAACAGGTGAATTGAGAAAGAGCATGTGAGGTCAACACATACACACACATTAGTTAAATTTATTTAGAGGAGAGATTAGTCATGTCTGGTTGTAACTGCAAAAGTGTCTCGGTAAAAGAGGAACCGTCCTTGTTGTCTCGGCAAGAAAGAGGAACAATTTACTTTAAGATAAGAACGGAAAGTACCAGCCATGAAAATAGAAGATGATCTTCTGGGGTAAAAGCCAGAAGATCATCTTGTATAAATCTATGTATAAAATGTATCTGTGACGCATGAAGGGGCGTCAGTAAATCAAACCCTGATGCTATAAAATATCTGTTCATGCTTTGATTAAGTCGAGGACTACTGGCTGTCTGCGTACAGAGTGTCTTCCCACACGTGTGTTCATTAAAATCATTGTTTGACCAAGACCTTCTGGACCAAGGGTGGTTTGTACTCTCCCTCCTCAATTGTGAACCTTAACATTTGGGGGCTTCGTCCGGTGGTTGAGGAGGGAGAATTGGAGGTGTAGATGGAGAAATCTGGTCTTAGGTGGTCTGACGGGCAGACATGAATTCCAGTGGTCGAAGTGAGTGGGCATAAGCCGGCTTATCCAAAAGGTAAGGCACTACCTGTTGAATTATTTCCAAAGTGTGCCAAATTGGACATGATAAAATTTAAGTCTACTCACTGAAGTTACTGGTGGATGTCTGTTTTGATTTTGATGAAAAATCTCATGAGTTGAAGCAGTTAGAGTTCTGCTAAGAAGAAATGAAAGCAGTTAGAGTCTGCGGGAGCAGTTGGAGTCTGCCAGGAAAAGTTTAAATACTGGGTTGAAGTCCCAAAGAAATTGAGTTAGAGTCTCAAGTAGTTTGGTAGGGAATTGGTTATTGTGTTGGTTAGAGTCCAAATTTGGTCATAAGAGTGGACCTGAGCGGTCATTTTGTGAGTTGGAGTCTCCATTGACCACTAGGTTGCACCTGCCTCAGTTATACACTTGTTTCGGGTGTTGATTGTTGTTTCAAAGTATTATAAATTATTTTAGAACGGAACCGTGGGGGTTCTAGGAAGCGCAGTTCTCGGAGGTAATGCTCCCTCCCGGCCAAGGACGCTTGGCCCTGACCTATCGGCGAATAGGGTTAGTACGGTTGGCAACCGGGGAGAACTTGGGAACCTCCAAAATAGCTAGGAGTTAGAGTCTCCTTACCGTTTGGAACGGTAGTCTGCGCTTTTTTGGTCAGAAGAAGTTGGACTTCGGGCGTGTAACTTTAACTTAACACTTTGGGGTAAGCCTTGGCTGTGAAACGCCAAAATTAGAGCTTCAGGCAAAGTTTGGGTTGGTTGACGCTTTTAAATTGAGTTAGGGATTTTAGAGATGAGGCCAGAAACAGTTAAAGTCTTGATACTGGTTAATTGGTCGCAAAAACTCAGGGAGTTTATCCGCTGGGCGGTTATTTTAAATTTGTCTAAATTGTGTAGGCGCTAAAGCTGACAGATCTGACAGTGGTTGTAAATATAAGATGTCTTTGTAATATAAAATAAGAGATCTCTGTGTGAAAGGAGTCTGAGGCAATGCTGGAGCTATTTTTAGACGGTGTGTGTGTGAGTGAAAATGCAAATTAGTAAGCAGTGAACTGTTTAAGCCACAGTTGGTTTTACGAATACTGCTGCAAACATTGTTGAGTGTGTGTTTAAAATGCCATTTATGTTTATTAGAGGACTATAAATAAAGTTTTAACACATTACTTTCAGTAGTAACTTTTCTCCAGCATTAGTTGCTGGTGTGGTTTATTTTTTCAATTTCTTGTGTGTGCGGTGAGAATTAATAGGGGTTTCAATTGTTTTTTGTTTTTGACTTGCTCTTTTTGATTATGACAAGCATGTCTAAAATACTCTTAGGAAAGTGTGTTTTGAGTTATATTCCTCAACTCTAGTCACAGTTTAAGTGTGAATGCGGTGACTAGAAGGTTTTGAATGATGAATAAAGGTGTGAGAGGTATTTCTTTGGTGATGTAAAGTAGGATGTTTTAAAGTTTGAAAGTGTTTTTAATTTAAGAGATGCATGAGTGATGTTATAAGAGTTTAGTTTATTTAAAAGGTGTGTGTGTGAGAGGATTATGAAATCATTGTGTGAATGATGCTACATTTTAGATCAAAAGTTAGTAGAATTACAGAGGGTTTATAGATTGTAAATACAAAATAAGTTTGATTAGCCTGCAGAAACAGAAAAGCAGCTTGAGCTGCTCTGAGAAGCTGTGTGTGTGTAACAGGAAATGATGTGGGTGACAGGAAGTTTGCATGTCCATATAAGGTGACGAGTGAGCACCCAGAGAGAGAAACAGATGAGTTAAACTCTAGGCAGATAAAGCGAATGGAGGTTTTGAGAAAAGAAATGAAAAGGATATTAATTGTATGTTTTAGTGTGTTAACACAGATTACAGATAAATAAAGGTGGACTTCTCTCAACCTGGAATTTTGAGTACGGCGCCAAAACCACTAGAGTAGCATAATTGGGAGAAAACAGGCCAGATTTTGGCTTAAAATTTTACAGCTTGACCTCGCACTTGTCCCCATCCTGAGAAGAAGCTCAAAGGACAGTTAATCTCCTGATGAAGACCGACAGAACATCGTGGACTTGAGAAGAATTAATAGCAGGCAAAAGACAGTGCAACGGAAACCACACTGACGACACCAGCAGCAGCATGTAAGGAACCACGAGGTGGAAACATGTACTGTAAATTACAGGCTGGGCAGTTGAACAGTGGGATAATGAACGGTGGTAAAGCACTGGACACTGATTGTCAGATTTGCCATGCTTGGAGTAATCTTGAAAGAGACGAGTGAAAGGATCAACAGAAAAGAAGAAACTACGTGATGAAACATGCACGGTGGACTGAAGGCTGGTAAGAACAGTGCCACACGGCTGTGTAAAGGCACTGAATGTGATATTTTGCCAGGCTGGGACTTGATCCAAAAGGAAAATACTGAAGAGAAACAGAGAAGAAACAGACTGTGTTTGCTGGAATTCAAGACAACAAAAGGACACTGAGAGAAGAGGACAGTGACCAGTGAGAGGCGAAGCTGGACGAGTTCGACTGTGAGAATACAGGGTGTAATTGGATTGAAATGAAAGCCTGAACTCATGATGGTTTAGAGATGTCCACCGTCACAAACAAAGAGGTAACCAACAATAGAAAACACACATAGACAAAGTGTTACATGTGAAATTATTTCTGGAAAGAATCAGAAGTGAGATAGTTTTGAATTAAGAAATCAGGGAAAAGATGCATGAATTAAACCTGACTATAACATATAGAGGCAATGAAGAAAGCAGCTTACACTCACTGAACATTAACAAAATACATAGGAAAAGCAATGAAGACCTGCTTACACGTATATACATGACATAAGTTGGGATTTCTGACCAGAGAGAGGGAAACGGGTAGTTTAAGTACTTAAGATAATGATGAAAATGTCTCAGTTGTGTTTCTTTAGGGGCTAAACAGACCTGGATCAATTCTCCCCATGCAGCGGTCGGAAGAAACCTGTAGGTTAACTTGACTGGACATGCCAAGGCAAGTCTCCGGTTGAATTGTTCACAGCGCCATGTCTCCATAAACCTGACAAGTGGGCCCTAACTTCTGGCTGAGGAGCAGGGACGCTGTTAATAAGGTGGGAACTTAAAATTTGGGTTAGCAAATTTGGGAAAGACAACTGACGGCTTGAGTGGAGAATTGTGCAGGAGTCTGACACACTGCAAAAGCAACATATGCAAATTCACATACACAAACAGAAAATGCATTAACCTTATAAAGACAAGACAAGCTCATGGAGTTTAATGCATAGACACTGATTAAACCTGGCTAAGAACACAAACATATGCAATGAAGAACAGCTTGCTATTTTGTATGAATGATACAATGGTGTGAATGTTTAATAAAATACATTTGAGTTTGTAATTGAGGAATAGAAGAAGCCATATGACAAAGGGAGTTACGAAAACAAAAAAGTGATTAAAGTAGTTTTAAAAAGAGTGACTTAGGAGTGCTCTCGTACTGAGTGATCAACACTAGTGATCACTGTTGAAAGAAATAAAATGATTTAATGAGTTGGTGATGTTTAAACACATGTTTCTGTTGTTACAGCAACTCATTGAGAGATGACTCAGTATGCAAATTAGTTGGAGTGAGTGGTGACGAAGGAACTTCCTGTGTGTGTGTGTGTGACTGAGGAAGTGACTTTCAGAAGAGGAAGCATAGCAGAGAAGAGAAGTACAGATTTGGGTAGGAAATTTATAGTTTAGTGATATGTTGTTGTAAGGGGGGTTATGTTTTATGCTGAATTGAAGTATGTTACAGAGCATAAGGGGGTGATTTTTGTGTGCAAATTGTGTGGTTTTAATGAGACTTTTGGTGTATTGAGGAGGCGAAATCATGTGGTGGCAAAACTTTTGTGCGTTTAAGGTTGTTGAGGTTGTTGTGGTGATGGGTTGATTCTGTCAGTTAGGTTTGGGTTGTTGTTTTTGTTTTTAATAGAGGGAGTTTTAGGAAACATGGACATGTCTAAAAATTGGGCCCATTATTTTGTAACAGTGCACTTAAAGAAAACCTGTCAGGTGATTTTGTTTTGTTTTTATGAGCTAACAATCAGCTCTATTTTTTCCATTTCTGTTTTAAGCAGGTCTGCAACAGTGAATAACGGCGCTGAAAATTCTCGGGAAGAGCAAATATAAGGGGGCTTTCCAGATTACAATTGGCTGAGGAGAAAGCTACCTGGGGACAATTCAGGTCGTAAGTCCCTGTAAAAAGGATTTTATGCGAGTCAATCCAGTCCAAAAGCATAAAGAAATATTTTCCTATGGAAAATAAAAAATGACTGAGCTCATTTTGCTGAGGGTGGAGAATCTGACGCGGGAAGCTCCACTATTAGCAAAAATATGGAGTGAATGTGTGAGTGAATGTGAGGATGAATAAATGTGGACAAACAATTTGTTTTTACCAGAGAAAATTTCTGTTTTGTTTTATTAAGTGGGGTTAGATTATGGGATTATAGTATATTGTTGGGAGAATGCCAAATGCTAAAGGGGAAATATTTTTTGATATAACTCAGTTACCATTAATTGTAGAAACACATGACTGATAATTGTTCTGTTTTAAGTTTATTTTTATGACATAGATTGGAACATGAGTGGGGGAAAACTGAGCATTTTTAAGTTTTGTATAGTATCTTGACACATGAAATGTATCAAGATAAAGGGGGGTTTAGGGTTTAATAATTTAATTGTTTAATAATTTAGGATCATTTTAGGACCTTTTGGGTTTTTGATCATTTGGATATGGTAAAACTGAAACTGTTATTTTTAAGTTAAGGTTAAAGGATTAAAGTGAACTTGTCACGGTTTGCGGGGCAAGCCGTGTGGAGTTGTAGAAAAGGACCCAAAAGGCGACTGGTGCAGGTGAATATTTATTTACAACGGTGGGCACAAAACAGCACTGGTGGAAAAACAAGAAACCGAAAACCTAAACTGGGTAAGCTAATAACACAAACCAGAAACGAGGATGCAGGGAGGTCCGGGGAAATACACAAGAGACGCAGGGAGACCGAGGGGGAACACAGGTGATACTGATAAACATAACGAGACAGGGCAGGAGTGAACACAACATTACGCATACTGACGAGAGACTGTCAAAGTAAAACAGGAAGTACACAGAGGTTCAGACAGGAGGAGAGAGAGCACGGGGAGAACACAGACATAACAGGCTGGGGGAAACATGGAATAAACACAAAGAGAGACGAGAGCTCATAAATACACAGAGGGGCACAAGGGGGTAAGAGTCACAAAGGGAAAAACACTTAGGGAACACCACAACAGGACACCTCAGAAAACCTGGCCTAAATAAGGAGCGAAAATACAAGGAACCAAGAATACTGGGCCAACATGGCCCAGGACCATGACAGAACTGAATCCTGTTTAGAAGATACAATGCTGGTTTTTCAAAGCTGTGAATAATTCTTAGAGGGAAAATTAGTGAGGGTTGAAGGAGTAGAACAGCTTTGATTTCTTTTTGATTTCTAGAAGTAGTGGTTATAATGTAGGCTTACACATACAGATATTACATAGGAGGTATTTTTAGGATAAAGGGGAGAGCTTATAAATAGAAATGATTTTTATACATATTGCATTTTTTGAGATGAGTTATTGAAGGATTGCACGCGTTTACAGACACAGAGTCCAGAAACACACATGACAGTATTGATTCCAGGCAAAAGGCTTCAAGTTCATTTAGCTTTTTGACTGAACTTAAAGAAGGACCAAAGAGGAAGGAAAGCATATATTTTGGTTAAGTCTGATAAATTAGAATTAGAAGGTATTGTTACATTAAAGGGAGTAAATGAAATAAAAAGGCTATACCAAAAACAGGTGATAACATAGGAAATGTGAGGTTTTAAAATGAAGTTAGTGTTAACACACAGGAGTTGTTTCAAGGCAGCATTTAGCTATGATGAAATGTATACAGGATGTTGATGATCAGATAGGGAAAAATAGAGCGAGCAACTGGACGTAAAAGCAGGGCTTAAAGAGTTTTAAAGTGATGAGTAACGTTGAAGAATATATATATAAATATAAGTCAATAAGTTAAGAACATAATTAGGATCAGGCTTTTGATTACAGAGTCCCAAAAAAGGATAAGTTAGGGAGTTGCAGGAAAAGGTGTTTTGTTTCCTTTGCAGAAGATCGATCTCGGCGACCACAGGAGGGGCGAGGATCCTGGAGATCTCGAGGCCTGCTGAACCACCAGAGAGGGTCTGAGCGAGGACACAATGTATTGCGACCTCTGGTGTTCCAGAGGTCGAGAGAGGGAGTGTGGAGCAGGGAAATTATTTTACTGCTATTGTTAAATAATTGTCATCATTACCATTGCATTAATAATATAATCTGGAGTTTATATTGCATTCAGGGGTTGAACAGTGTGTCTTTCAGAAAGGCTAAAAGTAACAGGACAGGAAACAGGCTTGGAGAGTTTTGCAGAAGTGAAAGTTATTTTGAGCAGCAGGCTAAGACGAGGCTTTAACAATGTAACAGATAGCTTTAAGAAGGCCTTAAGATGTTATGCATACAGTTATTATGTTGACCTTGTATTTCAGGTGCAGTTATGACTATTTTATACACAATGCATATCTGTGCTTATTAAAGAGTTGGAGCTCGGTCAATTAATTGGGGGTTGGAAGCTTTGTTCGGCGCGATGTTCGGACAATCTATTGTGCAAGTGACTTGGAGCCATAGAAGGAATTGCAATACATGCTTACAAAACACTTATATATCAGATCATTTTATATTAAGCTTTTAAGTAGAGGTTCTTGGTTAAAACATTTATTTAGTAGAAGACATACACATAGTCTCAGTGAGCTTCTGGTCTAGTGAAAGGTCAGAAGTGCAACAGGTGAATTGAGAAAGAGCATGTGAGGTCAACACATACACACACATTAGTTAAATTTATTTAGAGGAGAGATTAGTCATGTCTGGTTGTAACTGCAAAAGTGTCTCGGTAAAAGAGGAACCGTCCTTGTTGTCTCGGCAAGAAAGAGGAACAATTTACTTTAAGATAAGAACGGAAAGTACCAGCCATGAAAATAGAAGATGATCTTCTGGGGTAAAAGCCAGAAGATCATCTTGTATAAATCTATGTATAAAATGTATCTGTGACGCATGAAGGGGCGTCAGTAAATCAAACCCTGATGCTATAAAATATCTGTTCATGCTTTGATTAAGTCGAGGACTACTGGCTGTCTGCGTACAGAGTGTCTTCCCACACGTGTGTTCATTAAAATCATTGTTTGACCAAGACCTTCTGGACCAAGGGTGGTTTGTACTCTCCCTCCTCAATTGTGAACCTTAACAGGTTATCACGTGTTTTGTGAGCAAATGCTTTTGCATATTCGTAGTGTTTCCTCCCTTAAATGAAGTATCTACTTTGCAAGTATTGCAAGTTGCCCTTTTGTCATCCGTTCTCGTAAAGTATAACCAAACTTTTGAGCATTTGAGCCGCTTACGCGCCGCGTTTCCTGCCAGGTAAATGACGCTCCGCAACGTGGTGACGTCATTCGGGGCGACTGGAATCGATAAGGGAATCGTTTACAAAAATGGCAAACAATTCCAAGGAATTGAAACAGTGGGAACCGGTTCTCAACAAGAACCTGTTTTTGATACCCATCCCTACCAGTGAGGTTGCCTTCACCTCCCCTCGGTGAGCGTGAATGCTTTTATTGCCACAAGAAGGGTCATCTCATTGCAGATTGTCTGGCATTAAAGCGTAAACAGCAATTATCCTCGCAACCAAAAGGGCTGGGACTGATTAAAGCTACAGAGAATGAGAGGGCATTTCAACTGAACAATAACCACCCTGATCCCTGTTTCAAACCATTCATTCTAGAGGGAGTGGTTTCGCTGGTCGGGAATCCAAAAGATCAACAACCAGTAAAAATACTGAGAGATACGGGAGCCTCTCAGTCCATCATTAGAGAAAACGTCTTACCGTTTTCTGAGGAGTCATTTTGCCAGTCCAGTGTTATTGTCCAGGGAGTAGAACTCGGATTTGTATCTGCCCCTTTGCACACTATTCACATTCAGTCTTCATTGGTCAGTGGGATTGTTAAAGTGGCTATTCGTTCTGCGTTGCCCATACCAGGTATTGACTTCATCCTAGGTAATGACCTTGCTGGAGGCAAGGTCATACCCGTTCCTGAAGTGTTAGACAGACCCGAGCTGAGCCTGGATGATTCAGCCCAAAACCGGCCTGCCATTTTTCCGGCTTGTGTAGTTACGAGGGCCCAGACAAAAAAGTATGGTCCTGACTTGGCCGATTCCTTTATGAGGACAGATCCCTTTGGTGATTTGATCAAACCCACCTCTGGATCTACGGGTCGGGCCTCAGTTCCACCTGCTGATAAAATACAACCAATCCTGGATTTGCCGGTCTCCCGAGAGGAGTTCATTACTGCACAGACAAATGATGTAACCCTGTCCAAGTGTCATTCTTCTACCCTCAGTCAACAGGATGCCAAGAAGAAAAAGCTGGCTTACTTCTCAGACGAAGGTCTTCTGATGCGTAGATGGACAAGTGAGATCTCGGAAGACGCAGAATGGTCTGCAGTTTATCAGGTGGTTGTACCTACTGCTTATCGTACCCAGGTACTGTCCTTAGCACATGACCATCCATGGTCAGGACATTTGGGGGTTAACAAGACATACAGCAGAATTCTGAAACATTTCTTCTGGCCAGGACTGAAATCTGATGTTGTTCAATACTGCCGTACTTGCCATGTATGCCAAATGACTGGCAAGCCAAACCAAGTAATCCCACCAGCTCCTCTCTGTCCTGTCCCAGTAGTAGAGGAGCCATTTCAAAAAGTGATTGTCGACTGTGTGGGGCCTCTACCTAAATCTAAAACTGGAAACCAGTTTCTGTTAACGGTCATGTGCGTTTCCACTAGGTTTCCGGAGGCAATCCCACTACGGAGGATAACAGCTCAGGTTGTTGTCAAAGCGCTGGTGAGATTCTTTTCAACCTTTGGTCTGCCTAAGGTTGTGCAAACAGACCAAGGCACTAACTTTAAGTCTAGAGTATTTGCCCAAGCCCTGAAAACATTAGGCATTAAACACATAACCTCGAGTTCTTACCATCCTGAAAGCCAGGGGGCGCTAGAGAGGTTTCATCAGATCTTGAAGTCCATGTTGAGGAAACACTGTTATAGTTCTCAACGGGACTGGGATGAAAGTGTTCCGCTTGTTTTATTTGCCTGTCGTGAAGCAACCCAAGAATCTCTGGGATTTAGTCCTAGTGAACTTGTATTTGGGCGTGAGATGAGGGGTCCTTTAAAGGTTCTTAAAGAGAGGCTGGCTAAACCAGTTGACAACACCAAAAGCCTTCCAGAGTATGTCAAAACACTAAATGACAGATTAAAGAAGGCTTATTCCATAACCAGGAATGTACTAGCCGCTTCACAAGCGAAAATGAAGAGACACTTTGATCAGCGAGCTGTTGACCGTTCGTTTCAGCCAGGTGACAGAGTGCTCCTTCTCCTTCCGGTGCCCGGCTCCTCTCTTTCTGTTAAATTCTCTGGTCCTTATGTTGTAGAGAGAAAACTCAGCAAGACCAACTACATTATTCAGACCCCGGATCGCAGACGTCCCACTCGGATGTGTCATGTCAACATGATGAAGCTGTACAACTCTCGTGAACCTTCAACTGTGCCACCTGTGGTCCAAGAGCAAGTGGTTGCATCTCCGATGGCTTCTGTGACCAAGGTGGGGATTACTCCAGATGAAGATGGGTTGGTGTTACGAAGTGCTAAGCCTCAAAGTGCACGACTAGGTAACTCTGTGATATTGTCAACATTACCACAATACCTGTCCCACCTTCCTGCTGAGCAGAGCAATGATATCATAACACTCATATCGGGATTCCCATCTCTGTTCAATGACATCCCGTCTCAAACCACTGTCATAAAACATGATGTGGTACTGACTAACCCTACACCAATCAAACAGCGCGCTTATCGGGTTAGTCCAGCAAAGAGAGAGATGATAAAACAGGAAGTTGAGTATCTTCTCCAGAATGGATTTGCAGTGCCGAGCTCCAGCTCTTGGAGTTCACCATGTCTCGTAGACACAAAGTCAGATGGAAGCCCAAGATTCTGTACTGACTTCCGAAAGGTGAACTCTGTCACTGTACCAGATGCACATCCCTTACCTCTTATCGATGACTGTATTGATGAAATTGGGCCTGCTAAATACATCACTAAACTCGATATGTTAAAAGGGTATTGGCAAGTGCCTTTGACACAGCAAGCATCCGACATTTCAGCTTTTGTCACTCCTGACCACTTCTTGCAGTATACGGTTATGCCTTTTGGCATGTGCAATGCCCCTGCAACCTTTCAGAGACTGGTTAATAAAGTGTTGGGAAACATCCCTAACTGCAGAGCATACTTTGCTATACACAACGATGTCATCTATGACTGGTCAACCCACATGGCTACGTTGAAAGAAGTCTTCATTAGCCTAGAAAATGCATCTCTCACTTTGAACCTTGCCAAATGTGATTTTGCTAGAGGCAGTGTCCTCTACCTTGGCCAGCAAGTTGGTCTAGGAAAAGTGAGCCCTGCAGATGCTAAAGTCACTGCGATTAGGGAGTTCCCCCAACCAACCACCAGGAGAGAACTGCGGCGTTTCCTTGGGATGACAGGATATTACCGGCGATTTTGTAAAAATTTCTCCTCTGTTGCTGCCCCCCTCACTGACTTAACCAGTCCCTCAAAGCCATTTATTTGGTCTGAGAGTTGCCAGCAGGCTTTCGAAAGCCTTAAGGGCTTACTTTGTTGCACCCCTGTTTTGTCTGCTCCTAACTTCTCTTTACCATTCAAACTGGAAATAGATGCCAGCGCAGTTGGGGCTGGAGCGGTGCTTCTCCAGGAGGATACCCAGGGCATTGACCATCCTGTGAGTTACTTCTCTCGGAAGTTTGATAAACATCAGCTCAGGTATTCTACCATTGAAAAGGAGACCCTTGCCTTGTTGTGGGCCTTGCAACATTTTGGAGTCTATACAGAGTCAGGTCAGAGTTCAGTTCAAGTATTCACAGATCACAACCCTTTAGTTTTCCTCTCAAAAATGTATAATCACAACCAGCGGCTTATGCGCTGGTCACTGATTATTCAGAATTATACCCTCACTATTCATCACAAAAAAGGTGATGAAAATAAAAGCAGAAAATAGTGTGCATTGGAAATGTGGACCTGTATGAAATACGAACTTGGAGTAGAAACCCTGAAGACCAAGCGCTATTGACGTAGCCTGATATATTTCGTACCTTATCTGTGGAGTCAGCGCCTACAAGTCGTCATTCAAACAAAGGTAAGTCAGCTTGAGTACTGCGAGTAAAATGCGTTTGATTTCCCTGCAAACATTCAGATTAGTGCAGCATAAATTCATTCATGAGGGGATATGACAGTGAGAACATGTCGAGGCTGTTAGGTGGATAACATCGTGAGTTCAGTGCATTGATGTGACATTGTCCTGAAGGATTTAGTTATTCTCTATGGTTAAAGAAATTGCAATGATTTATTAATGTTTATTATAAATAATTCTAATTATACATCTTGCTTCCATATTTGTATCTTGTGTGACTAAAAATACATTTTATTTTAATTTTATACTTTGATCAATGACCTGCAGAATTTCCTTATCATATTAAGTGATTCATAATTGTCACTTTATGCTTTCTCCATTTTGAAAATGATTGCATCCTTGCATTACATACTTTAGGTTCATTTTCTGCAGGCAGGTTTCTGACAGAACAGGCAGATTTACACTATAACATGCAGCGTTCTATAGATGGATACATAAAGAAATGCATAATTACATGTGTGTGCTGACTTTCTAGACACTTTGTTACATTTATGATAAAGTAGATAAAACACATTTACGTCGGCCTTGGCTCATAGTTCTTGTCTTTAAATGAACTTTGTGTGTGTTTCAGGTCCTGCACTCTCAAAGACTGAATGAACCAGCATTGCAGCCATGGGTCACTGTGAGCATCACAGGGAAGGTTGAAGCCGCCCGCTGCACCTGCATGTCCGGAGTCGTGGAGACCTGCACCCACGTCACTGCTCTTCTGTTTAATGTAGAAGGAACAGTGTTGATCTGTGGCACGAGTACTGTTACAGATGAACCTGCTTACTGGGTTTTGCTGGGTAATGTGACCAAGATACAGCCAGAGGTTGGTCATAAGATAGACTTCTCCTCTTCAGCTGCCTAAAAAAAGGCTCTTGATCAAAACATAAACAGACCATCCGTATTGAAAGGTAAAAGGAGCTGTCCTTAAAAAAAGAAAAATACCACCTGCTACTGTGGAGGAGTTGTCACTGCTATAATGCCATAATGTTTTATCTAGGGGTCTAGATTTATGCCTGTAGTGCACTGCCATGTAAATAATTTGCATTTACTGAATATGTACTGACTGAGTCCCACTGTTCAAAAGTTGAATAAAGAAACAAACTAATTTTTGCCTCTTTTTTTATTAAAACCACTTTATAGAACATCACATCAGTTACAGTGTAGAATCCATGTCCTGTATAGTTTACAAATGACAAAATGTTTACATAAAATCATGTGTTTACATGATATTGCCCACTACTAACATTACTTTATTCACTGTATCTTTTGAAAAAATACCGCTATTTATACAGCAAAAGACTTAAGAATATTTAACAGGAGCAGGTTTCATTCTTCCCTGCTTTTATTATCACACTGTTCACCAAACGCAGCAAACCTTCACCATCTTATCCAGAAGGGTCACCTCTTCACCCTCACTTGGAAGAAGTAATCTGATTGGCATGGTGGTATGTTTGAAGCAGGTCCCTTGTGTAGCACTGGAACCCAGTCATGATGTTTCATCCATTTCATAGGCTGGTTTGCTGCAATAATGGCAAATAATTAGCAGTGTTGGGAAGGTTACTTTTAAAATGTATTCCGTTACAGAATACAGAATACATGCCCCAAAATGTATTCTGTAACGTATTCCGTTATGTTACTCAATGAGAGTAACGTATTCTGAATACTTTGGATTACTTAATATATTATCATGCTTTTTACAACAACGTGAATGTACTATTGCTGTGTGATTTATTACTATTACTGAAGGTCCGCGGCTCCGAACTGTAGTAAAGGGACCTCTGACTAATACGGCGGGGTCCCTGTCGGCTCGTAGCCGAAAAATAGCTTTACTTTGTTGTGTGGGTCAACTTTTCTTGCGAGAGACAGAGAGGCGTTGAAAGGCTGCTCCAACGGAACTTATTGTTTTCGGAGGAAAACACGAACACGGTGTACAGTCGAGTCTTAATAGCTTACTTACAACTGGGCTCGTCAGGGACTCTTCTTCGCTGAAGTGGTTATTATTATATTTACATGCTTCCAGCTCCCGTTTTTCCTCGACGACAACTCGTACCTTTCCACTCGCCTTTTTCTCCCTCCTCGCGCTCACAGACACATAACGTGTATGGCAGTCCGTTCTCCCTGCAACACGGACTACACTGCCCATGATGCTACATTCTTTAGAGCTATGCTTGTAGCATTCTGTCTGTTAGCTTAGCACAACAACAACAACGAAAAGGCGCTCTCTCACCCAGGAAACACACAGTCGCAGAAAGAGAGAGCGTCGCCCTGTAACCATGGCAACCGTAACGCTGCCGCCTGGAACGACAGAACGTAGCTGTCAAACAAAACCCAAACAGTCCTGACCCGCGACAAAATGAAACAGGAAAGTACCGCAGTGTAATCCATTTATTTCAACAAAGTAACTGTATTCTGAATACCACCTTTTTAAACGGTAACTGTAACGGAATACAGTTACTCATATTTTGTATTCTAAATACGTAACGGCGGTACATGTATTCCGTTACTCCCCAACACTGATAATTAGCAACTCTATAAATAGAAGGTAGTTCTGCAAAATCACTCAGTAGGATGTATGTTCTAATTTGCTATGAGCTCAGAGTGCAGCGAAAATAAAACTAATAGGCTATAAAGAGCGATATGAACATATTTAGAACTTACCGGAATGACAATGTCTGGAGCACCTGCTATCCAGGCTAGACACCTTCGTTTGGTAACATCGATACACGAGCATGGTCGCGGAACACTGGACCAGCTCTTTATCCTCTCCAGGATACTTGAGGGTGCATGGGAGTTTGCCCAACCAGTCTACATGTGTTTTGTGGACTTGGAGAAGGCATTCGACCGTGTCCCTCGGGGTGTCCTGTGGGAGGTGTTGCGGGAGTATGGGGTGTCTGGCCCATTGCTACGGGCCATTCGATCCCTATACAACCGTTGCAAGAGCTTGGTTCGCATTGCCGGCAATAAGTCGGACTCGTTCCCGGTGGGTGATGGGCTCCGCCAGGGCTGCCCTTTGTCTCCGGTTCTGTTCATAATTTTTATGGACAGGATTTCTAGGCGCAGCCAAGTGGCGGAGGGCTTTCGCTTCGGTGGCCTCAGAATCTCATCTCTGATTTTTGCAGATGATGTGGTTCTGTTGGCTTCATCGGGTGAGGGCCTCCAGCTCGCACTGGAACGGTTCGCAGCCGAGTGTGAAGCAGCGGGAATGAGGATCAGCACCTCCAAATCTGAGGCCATGGTTCTCAGCCAGAAAAGGGTGGAGTGCCCACTCCGGGTCGGGGATGAGTTCCTGCCCCAAGTGGAGGAGTTCAAGTATCTCGGGGTCTTGTTCGCGAGTGATGGGAGAAGGGAGCCGGAGATCGACAGACGGATTGGGGCTGCGGCTGCAGTAATGCGGACGCTGCACCGGTCCGTCGTGGTGAAGAGGGAGCTGAGTGTAAAAGCGAAGCTCTCAATTTACCGGTCGATCTACGTCCCTACCCTCACCTATGGCCATGAGCTGTGGGTAGTGACCGAAAGAACGAGATCGCGGATACAAGCGGCGGAAATGAGCTTCCTCCGAAGGGTGGCTGGCCTCTCCCTTAGAGATAGGGTGAGATTGACAACGCCGCTCGGATTTCCTATTTCATAGGGAAATTACGGGACCGTGCTCTAAAATGGGCAGAAGCATACCTGTCAAGCCATCCCCTGCGAACTTGCTCTTATGATGACTTCCTGGGTGAGTTTAAAAAGACATTCACTCATCCTGTCTCTGAGGGCAGTTCGGCCCGTAAGTTGTTACAGCTGCGCCAGGGTCGCCGTAGTGTTGCTGATTACCTCATAGATTTTCGAACGGCCGCCGCGGAGACGGGGTGGCCGGATCACGCGTTGCAGGGAATCTTTCTACAGTCCCTGAATGATAACATGAAAGATCAGCTTGCTTCACGGGATGAGCCCGCTACGTTTGAGGAGTTAGTCTCCCTTTCTCTCCGTATTGACATCAGGCTGAGAGAGAGGGAGAATGAAAGGGACTACAAACCCCAACGTCCCCTCCTCCGCCCACTTCCGTGTTCGTTTACGCCAGCCCCACCCATAATGCAGTCGCCTGTGTCGGCCGCCTCTCCCTCCGTCGTGGACGCGGCGCCGGAACCGATGCAGATCGGCCGCGCTCAGCTGCCGCCGGAGGAGAGAGAGCGTCGCTTTCGTGCACGCGCGTGTTTTTATTGCGGGTCGACAGAACATTTGATCGCAGCATGTCCCAAGAGGGGAAAAGGGCCAGCCCGCCAGTAGATTCGGGGATACGGGTGGGCGGTTCTCATAGTGATGATAAACCCCGTTTGCTTCTCACAGTCAGTTTAGTTATCAACCGTGCCACGCACACCTTTCAGGCCCTGGTCGACTCCGGTTCAGAGCAAAACCTAATCAGTTTTGACCACGCCACACGGTTAGGATTGCACCTTGTGCCTTTAGATCCGCCCATTTCTGCGAAAGCACTTAATAACCAGGTCTTTGCACAAATAACTCACCACACTGAGCCAGTGACTGTAATCACTTCAGGAAATCATAGGGAGGAGCTCACTTTCTTCGCCCTCTCATCGCCTGACACTCCCCTCACATTCGGCTACCCTTGGTTAAAGCTACACAATCCACACTTGGATTGGTCTGGACGGAAGATAATAAGCTGGAGTGTATTCTGCCATGCTAATTGTTTGAGGTCGGCGTGTCCCCCGGGCCCCGAGGAGCCCTATGCGTTGGAAGAAACAACCCCCGATCTCACTGGTGTGCCCATGGAATATCACGATTTCAAAGAGATTTTTAGTAAGAGTAAGGCGCAAGCTTTGCCGCCTCACAGACAATACGACTGTGCCATAGACCTTCTCCCCGGTGCTCCTTTGCCCTCCAGTCGATTATACAACATATCTAAACCAGAACGTGTTGCTATGGAGACGTACATCAGAGAGTCACTTGCTGCTGGAATAATTCGACCGTCGTCTTCACCTGTTGCTGCCGGATTCTTCTTTGTGGGTAAGAAGGACGGGTCACTACGACCATGTATTGATTTCCGTGGTCTCAACGACATAACTATAAAGAATAAATACCCATTGCCACTCATCAGTTCTGTGTCAGAGTCCCTGCAAGGCGCCACTATCTTCACTAAGCTGGATCTTCGTAATGCTTATCATTTGGTTCGCATTAGGCAGGGAGATGAGTGGAAGACTGCCTTTAACACGCCACTGGGCCACTTCGAGTACCTGGTCATGCCCTTTGGACTAACGAACGCCCCAGCCGTATTTCAAGCTTTGGTGAATGATGTTCTCAGGGACTTTCTGAACAGATTTGTGTTCGTATATCTGGATGACATACTCGTATTTTCCAGATCGCTCCAGGAACATCACGCTCATGTCCGTGCTGTCATCCAGCGCTTATTGGAGAACAAACTGTACATAAAGGCAGAAAAGTGTGAGTTTCATGCATCGTCAGTCTCTTTTCTTGGTTATATCCTGGCAGGGGGGCAACTGAAGACTGATCCAGCAAAGGTCAAGGCAGTCACAGAGTGGCCGGTGCCCACATCCCGTAAGCTTCTCCAGAGATTCCTGGGCTTTGCCAACTTCTACAGGCGATTCGTCAGGAACTACAGTCAGGTAGTTGCACCTCTAACACGCCTCACGTCTACAAAGCACCCATTCACGTGGCCTACCGAAGCCGACAGAGCTTTCAACAAGCTGAAACAACTGTTTACAACAGCTCCCGTGCTAATTCAGCCCGACACCAGCAAGCCCTTCATCGTTGAGGTGGACGCATCAGATGTTGGAGTGGGGGCAGTGTTGTCTCAACATACTGGTCCATCAGCAAAGTTACAACCCTGCGCTTTCTTCTCGCGTCGCTTGTCTCCGGCAGAGAGAAACTACGATATTGGGGACCGTGAGCTGCTTGCTGTGAAACTAGCATTGGAGGAGTGGCGGCACCTGCTGGAGGGGGCTGAGCACCCATTCATAGTCTGGACAGACCATAAAAATTTAACATACCTACGGAATGCAAAGAGACTAAATACGCGCCAAGCCCGTTGGTCACTGTTTTTTGCCCGTTTCAACTTTTCTATCTCATATCGCCCAGGTACCCGGAATGTTAAGCCAGATGCTCTCTCCCGCCAGTTCGAAGCTGCCTCAGAGCGGTCAGGGGTGCCCTCCATACTCCCTGCCAGCTGTCGTGTAGGGGCTGTCACATGGGAAGTAGACTCCGTCATTCAGCGGGCTCTGCAAGCAGAACCTGATCCGGGCACCGGTCCAGCTAACAAGCGCTATGTACCCACAGCAGCCCGCACCAAGGTTTTGGAATGGGTTCACACGGCCAAGTTCACAGGTCACCCGGGCCGAGGTAGGACAGCTATGCTACTGAAGAGACACTTTTGGTGGGAGACGTTGGATAGGGATGTACGTGAATACGTAGCTGCTTGCACGGTTTGTGCTCGTAATAAGTCCAGGAATCACCGTCCTTACGGACTGCTTCACCCACTAACCACCCCACACCGGCCATGGTCACATATTGCGTTGGATTTTGTAACAGGGCTTCCAAACTCTGCAGGAAAGACTACCATACTTACCATAGTTGACAGATTTTCCAAGGCAGCACATTTCATAGCTCTAGATAAACTGCCCACTGCTTCAGAAACAGCTAAACTGTTGGTTGAACATGTTTTCAGACTCCATGGGATCCCTGTGGAAATAGTGTCTGACAGGGGTCCCCAGTTTGCTTCTCAGGCCTGGGGAGCCTTTTGTACGGCCCTGGGGGCCAAGCCCTGTTTGAGCTCAGGCTACCATCCACAGACCAATGGCCAAACTGAGCGCCTGAACCAAGAACTCGAGACCACTCTTCGCTGCGTCACTGCCCATAATCCAGCCTCTTGGTCCACATTCTTGCCGTGGGTTGAATATGCGCATAACACACTCACCGCCTCGGCCACAGGTCTTTCACCTTTTGAGGCGTCCTTAGGTTACCAGCCACCTCTGTTCCCCGAGCAAGAAGCTGAGCTTGCGGTGCCTTCTGTCCAGCATCATCTGCAGCGTTGCCGCCGGGCCTGGACGCGGACTCGTGAGGCGCTGTTGCGCGCTGTGTCTCGCCAATGCCACTACGCCAACCAGCGGCGCACGGCGGCTCCTACTTACTCTCCGGGGCAAAAAGTGTGGCTGGCGGCTAAGGATATCCCGCTCCAGGGAACCTCCCGCAAGCTGTCTCCGCGCTATATTGGGCCTTTCGTGATTGACAGGCTGATTGGCCCTGCGGCAGTCCGGCTCACATTGCCTGCATCGTTGCGGATCCATCCGGTGTTCCATGTTTCGCAGGTCAAGCCAGTGTTGTCTAGTCCTCTGTGCCCTCCTTCCGACCCCCCTCCTCCCGCCCGGCTCGTCGATGGTCATCCTGCCTTCTCGGTGCGGCGTATCCTGGACGTGCGTCGGTGGGGCAGGGGCCGGCAGTTTCTGGTGGACTGGGTGGGGTACGGGCCTGAGGAGCGTTCGTGGGTGTCTCGGTCTCTGATCTTGGACCCGGCGCTTGTTTCTGATTTTTTCAGGTCTCGTCGCGTGTCCGGGTCTGCTCGGTCGCCGGGGGGCGATCGTTGAGGAGGGGGTACTGTCATGGTCCGGGTGAGCACGGGGTTTTTCCACTCCGCTGGGTTCTACCTTCAGGCAGAGACTCCAATCAGCTTCCACACCTGGTTCCAATCAAGTCACCTGCATATAAGACCAGCATTCACAACAGACCTCTGCCAGATCTTCTGCTAACCCATGTCAGTGCTAGGCTGCGAACCCCTTGTGAGAACCCTCAACTACTGCTTTTCCCTCACCGTGTTTTTCTTTGTCATAGGACCCACCTGGCAGTCACGTTTCCCGAACTACTCTCATCTCCGCCTGGACGCTGGTTCTGTCATCTGGTTTCTTCCTCTCCACCATCGGACTACACCTGCCTGCCTCCCTGCCAAGTCCCTCACTCCACGCATATTCTGGATCCTCTCTGGACACTCCTCACCCGGAACCCCCTGGACACCCCTTCCTCGCATGACACTTTAAACCTGCAACGCGTAAGCCCTAACCTCCATAGCCTAATCCTGCAGCTGTGATTCACTGGACTGCCACTGACTACTTGTCTCTTCTCATTATAGTGACTGCGTACCTCCATCCAAGCCGCTGCCCCTTTTTCCCATCCGTGAAATCCAGCACCTAGCCATAGCACTCAGTTTCATGTTCACAGTTTGGCCTCACAGTTCACAGTTCATAGCATTTCATAATTCATAGCATTCATAGTCTCCTGTTGTGTAATTTCACTAGACACTTGTAAATAAAGCACTGTGCTCACGCCCGTTTGCCTCCCTCTGTGTCTGCATTTGAGTCCACACCCACAGCCGGGCCCTCTCGGCCGTAACACTCTTTACTCTTAAAGTTAACAAATATGTTTTTTATATTTATCAATCTAAAAAAATAAACATTTAGTCTGATTTGATGTTACAATTAAAAAAGTGTTTGTGTTTTTATCTGAAGATTTTGTAAATATCTGGTTTCAACTGTATATTTGATGATGTTGGTGTTTGGCTTGATTGTCAGCACAAAGAGGGAGAGAGAGGAGCAGAGAGGGAGAGAGAGGAGCAGAGAGGGAGAGAGAGAATGAGGACAGAACAGAGATGGAACAAGAGCAGGTGAGACACACGTTAGTCAAATGGTTGTTTGCCAAAACTCATCAGAACATGTACCTAGTGTTTCTTTTTAGATACCATTTGTTACTTTTCAAATTCTATATTTATTAAGTTATGCAGGCTTGTTTGCACAACAAGGCTAAATAATTATATAAACTTTTCTCAATCTAAATATTGTACTTTGGTAGAATTAAAAAATAAGTGTAGTGCAGGTCTATGATGATTTTTTTAGTGCTACTATCATCTAGTTCTGGTTCTGTCTTGGTTAAGTCCTCAGTAGTCCTGATTTTGAACTGTTGTAGTCCTGTTTTAATTCCGGATCAGTTCTGGGTCTGGTTGAATTGGGGTTTAGTCCCTGTGTCTTGATACAGGCCCGACTTTGTTCTGCCTTGCTGCTTAATTAAAAAACTAGTTTAAGGTGGCCTGCATAGAATAGCATCTGGCTGCAGTTTAAAGACTTTTTTTGTCTCGGTCTTGGTCTTGGTCTCGTCTTGTCTCGGTCTTGGTCTTGTCTTGGTCTCGATACCCTCTGGTCTTGGTCTTGTCTTGGTCTCGATACCCCCTGGTCTTGGTCTTGTCTTGGTCTCGGATTAGGCGGTCTTGACTACAAGTCTACTATGTCTGAGCATGTGAATTAATGGGATTACTTTGGAGCCTGACATTCTTTGCTCTTGGGCAATTTCAGCAGTCACTCTTTAAGAAGGTAACAAGATTTTCCACACATTTTCAGACTGAAGCGACAGGTATTAGTGATGCAAACTGCGCAGGGGTGTTTCCGTCATCTTAAATACATGATGAGTATAGGGCCCAATTTTCAAACATCTGTCTGTCAGATCAGTTGATTCAGTCTGAATGAAGCAGTGGAGTGTTTAAAATATAATCGGTGACCCACTGCTTCATAATAAATAACCAATTGAGTCCCAGTGTTGGAGGAAATCACAAGTGACATCAGTTGCCCAGAGTTATTATAAATGTCAGAATTATCCATCCATTCTTTTGCTTCAGCTTATCCTTTTCAGGGTCGCTGGGGGCACTGTAGCCTATCCAAGCTGTCTTAAGGCAAGAGACAGGTACACTAGAGATTTTGTTCCACACAGCCGTGTGATGTTATGTTTAGAGATAAATTTCCATCCCATAGATTTAAATCCAGGATGTATGAAGTGCCAGCTCTAGCTATTTATTATTTTTGTCCAGCAGAGGTCGCCTTTGTTAAGGAATTGAACCCTTCATGCTCATGGGTTCAGTTTCTGCAGCCTGATTAATTAAACAAAGGTCCAAATGCACAGAGATGTATTATATATTGTCATTTTATTATTTTTTCCATGTCTCCACTCATCATACGGTTGCTGGTGAGTGTTATAGATTTGCAGTCATTTTTAAGACTATAAAACTCTCTATTCAATAAAGCTAAAGGTATAATAAATGTTGTTCAGTCATAGCACTTACATCCTTCATGTATGATTAATATCCAGCTGTGTTGTAATGCTCAAGTGAGAGCAAGTGAGTAATTTTATTTTGCTGCTGTAATAATGTAAATTTCCTGACTGCAGTATTAATAAAGGCTATTATATATTATATGTCACGTTGTATTCCATTATGCTGATGCAACACAGGGATTTCCCAACTTGAGACAAAGGTGTGTTCGATCTTTTCTGTTTATTTCCCATTATGGACAACAGCTGTACAATATACAGTATGATCAAGTGGAAACTACTTGATTTCCACTGTACCATCATTGTGGTGTTTTATTTTTTCACGTTACTGGTGGATTGTAGTTTGATGGTCGAATACTTTGCATTATTGTCATCTGAGGACCTCTAGAAGGATGGTTGTTCTGGTGCTAATAACCAATTAGGATTTAAATAAAGAATAAAGTGAAATGCTTCCTCTAATCTTCATCAGTGCTCATCAATGTGAAATATTATTTGTTAACCGGATTTCTAAGTTATTACTTTTGACTCATCTTGTTTTTACAAGGATCTGCCTTGACTGTAGACTTCAGAAAGATTACTGTATCTCTGTATACCTTACATACAGTCCATGGCTGAGTTTCCAGCAGCAACATCCAATAAAACCCAGACCAAAAAAGAAATTGTGTCAAATTAAAACAGGAAGTAACAAATATATAGAGTTGGAAGACACAACACAGCAACTTTACAGAAAAGGAAACACTGGTGAATACTGTGAACTGCAAAACTAAAAGTTTGACAGTAATAAAAAACTGATAACTAATAAAAAAAAATAAATGATTAAAAAAAGCTCTAAATCAATCCTCAAAACCCCAAAGCACAAAAGTACCAAACCCTGGGACCATGACAGTGATAGTTACTACAAGTGTTTGTTCATGTAGAGTGATATCAAAATGAGTACTGCCTGTTACTGCAGTGAAATGGAAGTGAAAACCAAGGAAGGCTCATCTTTCAGCTCCAGTGTTCATGATTTATTTATTTATTTATTTATTTTTGGAAGTGTTCATGATTTATTACCACCACTGTGATCCCACCAGGTCTCATTACCATCCAGAGGTAACTGAAAACCTTGAACACTGATTCTTCTGCCCACACCTGGAAAAACACACAATTTAAAAAATCTTTAATCCAAAAATCAATGATATCGTCTTCGTGCTCTTTGAGGAGGTACAAAATCATTTGCACTCGTATTTTAGAGCAAGAAAAGATATAATATACAGTGGGGCAAAAAAGTATTTAGTCAGCCACCGATTGTGCAAGTTCCCCCACTTAAAATGATGACAGAGGTCAGTAATTTGCACCAGAGGTACACTTCAACTGTGAGAGACAGAATGTGAAAAAAAAATCCATGAATTCACATGGTAGGATTTGTAAAGAATTTATTCGTAAATCAGGGTGGAAAATAAGTATTTGGTCACCTCAAACATGGAAAATCTCTGGCTCTCACAGACCTGTAACGTCTTCTGTAAGAAGCTTTTCTGTCCCCCACTCGTTACCTGTATGAATGGCACCTGTTTGAACCCATCATCTGTATAAAAGACACCTGTCCACAGCCTCAAACAGTCAGACTCCAAACTCCGCCATGGCCAAGACCAAAGAGCTCTCGAAGGACACCAGGAAAAGTATTGTAGACATGCACCAGACTGGGAAGAGTGAATCTACAATAGGCAAGCAGCTTGGTGTGAAAAAATCAACTGTGGGAGCAATCATCAGAAAATGGAAGACATACAAGACCACTGATAATCTCCCTCCATCTGGGGCTCCACGCAAGATCTCATCCCGTGGGGTCAAAATGATCATGAAAAAGGTGAGCAAAGATCCCAGAACCACACGGGGGGACCTGGTGAATGACCTGCAGAGAGCTGGGACCAAAGTAACAAAGGTCACCATCAGTAACACACTACAACGGCAGGGAATCAAATCCCGCAGTGCCAGACGTGTTCCGCTGCTGAAGCCAGTGCATGTCCAGGCCCGTCTGAAGTTTGCCAGAGAGCACATGGATGATACAGCAGAGGATTGGGAGAATGTCATGTGGTCAGATGAAACCAAAGTAGAACTTTTTGGTATAAACTCAACTCGTCGTGTTTGGAGGAAGAAGAATACTGAGTTGCATCCCAAGAACACCATACCTACTGTGAAGCATGGGGGTGGGAACATCATGCTATGGGGCTGTTTTTCTGCCAAGGGGACAGGACGACTGATCCGTGTTAAGGACAGAATGAATGGGGCCATGTATCGTGAGATTTTGAGCCAAAACCTCCTTCCATCAGTGAGAACTTTGAAGATGAAACGAGGCTGGGTCTTCCAACATGACAATGATCCAAAACACACCGCCTGGGCAACAAAGGAGTGGCTCCGTAAGAAGCATTTGAAAGTCCTGGAGTGGCCTAGCCAGTCTCCAGACCTCAACCCCATAGAAAATCTGTGGCGGGAGTTGAAAGTCCGTGTTGCTCGGCGACAGCCCCAAAACATCACTGCTCTCGAGAAGATCTGCATGGAGGAATGGGCCAAAATACCAGCTACTGTGTGTGCAAACCTGGTAAAGACCTATAGTAAACGTTTGACCTCTGTTATTGCCAACAAAGGTTATGTTACAAAGTATTGAGTTGTATTTTTGTTATTGACCAAATACTTATTTTCCACCCTGATTTACGAATAAATTCTTTACAAATCCTACCATGTGGATTCATGGATTTTTTTTTTCACATTCTGTCTCTCACAGTTGAAGTGTACCTCTGGTGCAAATTACTGACCTCTGTCATCATTTTAAGTGGGGGAACTTGCACAATCGGTGGCTGACTAAATACTTTTTTGCCCCACTGTAGGAGTAGTAATTAAGATCATATGATTACCAATGAAAAGTAACAATTAACACTCATCATCCTCTGTTACTGCAGAGAATGATCAGTGTGGAAAACACGTTTTTTTATGAAACACTGTGATGCACAAGTACTTAAATCTGATACAAATACCACTTTTTACTTCATATTATTGGAACACAATTATAGATTTGTTGAGCTGTAGATCTCTTTAATTTTGCAGATATTGATTATTTTAATTACTTATATATTTCTCAGTACCTTAATCTATAATACAGCAGTTTGTCTAGACTAAGTGACACTTTAAAAACTGCTCTTTCTTTTCTTTAAATTCTATTATTTCTATTAAGTTTAATTCACTTTTATTTATATAACACCAAATCACAACAACAGTTGCCTCAGAAAACTATCATTGTCCTATAATTGTCACTATTCAGCAAAGTTAAGCAGCAAAGTTTGACTTGAAGATTACACATTAATTCTGAGTTGAACTGCAGACTTTTTCCATTACTTGTGATTGAAGTGAACTGCCAGAAGGGGGAAGCCTTTTATTTCTCTGCTGCTGCACAATATCCTGCTGCTCAGCCTTGTTCAGCTTTGCATTACATTTCATTCCACTCTGTTATATTAAGGCTCTGCTGCATAAATGATATTAAGGTATAAATCATCTTACCATCAGCATTAATGTTTGATGTAAAGGCCTTCACAGAGCTCATCAGCAGGGGTCAAACGTTCAAAGAGGAGTTAATGCATTTTGCTACTGACGTATGTGTTGAGTGGAGTTGTTGATGGCTGTGTTGTGAGTTGGAGGTCACATTTCTGTCACACCTGCTGACCTGCAGGACACGACTCCTCTGTCATCAGCACTGAGCAGAGAAGTTTGTGCCTGTGCTCATAAAAACAATAATAATGACAATAACTATTCAGATAAAATTAGTCACCATCCTATCTGCACCTTGGACGTGTCGTGATAGTTTATAGGCTTTAGCTGATATTTTTCTTTGGAGTAAGTATGATTTCTCTAAT